>NC_059161.1:131774051-132096222 GCF_019923935.1 Bubalus bubalis | reverse complement strand
GGTTCTGGCTGAGGTCCATCCCTCCCTCCCCCTCCATCACCTCGACCTGCCACTGACCTCTTCTTCCTGAAACCCATCAGACCTGCCGGTGCCCCCCGCCCCCCAACATGGAGCCTGGCCCCTCCCAGCAGCCTGCGTACCCCACCTCCCTGCACCGCCCCCCCACAACCCACACCTGACAGGCTGCCCTGACAGCCTTCCCTTGATGCTCGCCCCACTCCAGGGGTGGCACTGTGTTCCAGAATGTCCCAAGCCTAGCTGGGCCTGTGCCTGGCAGAGGTGCTCAGATTGACAGAGGGTCCCGCACAACCTGTCGACCTGTGCTCACTGAATTGCTCTGAAAATCCCTCTCCCGTGTGTCTTCTCCACCGTTCCCCAGGGAGCCTGGGGCTAAGGGGCCTGAGCCCATGCTCAGGTCTACACACCTGGCCAGCAGCCCAGAGGAGGCAGCCTCAGCCCAGCACATGTCCTGTTGAGCTACGGAAACCCAGGAGTCACCTGACCTCAGTAACTCACAACAAACAAGTTTTTTTTTGTTTTTTTTTTTTTACAACAAACAAGTTTTAACACACTCAAAAAACACAACTCTAAAACTGTGCAAGGAAAAAACAAGCACCTGACACTGGGGCTTCCCCGGTGGCTCAAGAAGAATCCACCTGCCAACGCAGGAGACAGGGACTCGACCCCTGGTCTGGGAAGATCCCACACGCAACAGGGCAAGTAAGCCCATGCACCACTACTGAGCCTGTGCCCAGGAGGTGCAACTACTGAAGCCTACACACCCTAAAGCCGACCTCCGCAACAAGAGAAGCCGCTGGAATGAGAAGCCTGTGCACCACCGCTAGACAGCAGCCTCTACTCACAACCAGCAGCAGTGAAGCAGCAGCAAAGCCCGCGCAGCAATAAAGACCCAGCAAAATCAAAAGTCAAAAATTAAAAAAAAAACCTGATGTCAATACATTTCTCTGATATTAGGACAAACAGCATCATAGTTCTTTTCCGCCTTCAGAAAGATGTGTGCAAAAAACAACATAAACCTGAAGAAAAGCCTAAGTATTCAAGATCTCCATGTTAAACCAATTTAGCAATGAAACTGGAACCCTTGTTTAAGGGCCACAAACCCTTCTTCCCATGCTTCTGCGAGAATCCCAAAAGACCACAGCACAGGCAGACCAGAGGCAAGGCGGGCAGCAGGGGAGCTGGCCCCACCCAGCACCTCCAGTGCCAAATAAACGCAGGAGAACCTGGATGCGGAGGCCGCTGTCCAGTTCTGAAACCCACGAGGTTCCTTCTGGAAGAAGAGCCCCAGGACACTCCCCAAAGGTTCCAGCGCCTGGCTCTGTGGGCCAACCGGGAGCTTCACGTGGGAGGGACCGTCACTTGAGAAAGTCTCTACCTCCTTCAGGATGGTGTCCCAGGGAGGCACAACCTCTAAAGGGCGCTTTGGGGCGTGGCTCAGGAACCTTGAGAATGAGCATGTTCTGTTCATCAAGAACAAAAATGTGGAAGGGAAGACCCATCAAGGAAATGGGCGGGGTGGGGGGGGGTCATGGGGACAGGCCAGAGGGGGCACTGAGGAACAGGGTCCTGGTCTCTAGAGCCACTGCCCCCAACGCTTGCGGGCTCTCCCTGGCTGAGCACGCCTCACTCCCCAGGGCTCGAGTCCCATCTGGACCCGGCCAGCAGGATTCTAGGTGACCCGATACGCCCATCCCCGCGCTCCTCCAGGACAGGACCTGGGTCTGACCCCCGTGTCACCAGCAACCAGGACATAAGGAGGGGAGAACGGGCAGGGCAAGAGGCAGGTGCTAAGAAGGTTCCGGAAGGAACGCAATCCTGAAAGGAGGTAAAGGCGTTCAGGGAGCAAGTGTGCGGCAGGAAAGGGCCGGGGCGCTCCCCGGGGCAGGTGTGCAGGGACCACGGGGCACACGACGTGCGTGCGCGGGTGTGCTGGGCGGAGGCAGGGCAGGTGTGCGCGGGGGACGAGAGAGCGGGGCGGGCGCGCGGCAGGTGCGGGCAGGTGGGCGCGAACCGCGGGCGGCCGGCACTTGCCTGCGAAGGCGGCGGCCGCGGCGGCCTCGTCGGGGCCCGGCAGGGCCTCGGCGCCCATGTCCATGTGCCCGGGCTCGGCGGCCATCACCGCCACGGCCGTCACCCGCCGCGTCTCGCGCTCCTCCTCCGAGTCTCCGTCCTCCTCCGAGTCCTCGTCCCTGCTGAGCACCGGCTCCTCCGCCTCGCCTCCCGCCGCGGCCGCGGCCGCCGCCGCCACAGCGGCCGCGGCCGCCACCGCCGCCGCCTCGGCCAGGCCCAGCTGCTTGGCGGCCGAGTCCGAGTCCTCCATCCGGACTCCGCCGAGCCCGCCCGAAAGCTCCGGCCGGGGCCGCCCGAAGGCCGGGACAGGGCCCGAAGCGCGCCGCCCGAGGAGGCCGCCCGAGCCGGGCCGAGCCGAGCC
This sequence comes from Bubalus bubalis, assembly GCF_019923935.1. Taxonomy (NCBI): domain Eukaryota; kingdom Metazoa; phylum Chordata; class Mammalia; order Artiodactyla; family Bovidae; genus Bubalus; species Bubalus bubalis. The sequence goes on along the minus strand of NC_059161.1, from coordinate 132,093,770 downwards.
GAGCCTTCCAGAGGAGGGTCGCCCGAACCGAGCCGAGCTGAACCGAGCCGAGCCGAGGCCGCCCGAGGCCGGCTGCCGAGCCGAGCCGGCGCCACCCGAACGGGAGCCGAACCGGCACGAAGCGGCCCGGTCGAGCCAAGCCGAGGCCTGCAGTCTAGAAACGACGAGGGCCGACTTGGGCCGACGTGGGCCGAAGTGTGGCGCCGAGTCAGCCCGAATTGGCCCGAGGCCGCCCGAGGGTTTCCAAGCGACTCCGCGCCAGTCCTCCTCCGCGCTCAGGAGGCCGCGCCGGCGTGTCCTCAGCCGGCGAAGGCACCGCTGTGAGGCCGCCTCTGCCGGCCTCCGACGCGGCGCGGCCCGGCCTAGAAACCCTTGCGCCACCGGCTCCGCCCGCCTAGGGAGCCGAGCCCGCCCGAGGAGGAGCCGAGAGGGGCCGAACGCTCCCGAGCCGGGATCCTCTCTCGTCTCGGCTCGCCTCCTCCTCCTGGCCGAAAGTGCCCGAGCGCTGTCGGACAGGCTAATCGGGCCTCGGCCACGGTTCGGAATCAAGTCCCGAAACGCGGCGCCGTCGAGCCCCTTCGGGAGCAGAAGCGAAAATGGCCGAAGGCACTCCGTTCGCGCCCCGCGCCGAGAGGCTGCCGGGATCGCGGCGGACTCGGCGGGCGGGGCGGGCGGGAGCGGGGCGGGGCCCGGGGCAGGATGGCGGCCCCGCGGCGAGGTGAGCGGCTGGCGGCGCTTGAGGGGCGGGGGCGGGAGGTCCCAGAGGGCCCCCGGGGGAGCGGTCCGCTTGGCTCGGTTCTTCGCGGTGCGGGGACACCTCGCGCGTGTTATTAACCAGTGGACTCAGCGTGGTCACTAGGGGAGGCCGCCGCCCGCAGAGCCCGCCCCGGGCCCGCGGCCGTGCGGTCCCGGCTCCCCCGGGCGACGCGCGGCGCCCCTCGACCCAGACGGGCGCCGCTGTGCGTCTCGGCCAGCAGCGAGCGGGACGGCTTGGTCTGAGGCCGGGAGGCGGGGGCTCCCCGCTTCGGCTTAGCCTGGCCCGGCGGCGCCCTGCGCGGGGGCCCGTGCGAACTCCCGGCGGCCGGGGCGCTCGACCCGAGCGAGGGAAGAGCCGTTTCCGCACCGCCGTCCGGGCCCGGGGGTCTGGAGCGCCGAGCCCGCCGGCGGCGCTGTCCGTGCTCTGAGCGCCCGCCGGGCTTCCCGGCCGCGGAGTTCCAAAGCGCGGACTGGTGCCGGGCCGCCGGTGTGAAGTTTGCACGTTCTCATGCGGTGAAAATCGCGTTCCCACCAGGGCACGGTCCCTTCACACCCTTCCTGTGTCACCAAAGGGAAGACGTGTGTTCTCTTTGCTTCTGCATCCAACTTCTGACAAGTGGCTCAGACTGGAAAGACTCCGCCTGCAGTCGACCCGGGTTCGATTCCTGGGTCGGGAAGATCCCCTGGAGAAGGGAATGGCAACCCACTCCAGTACTCTTGTCTGGAGAATCCTATGGACAGAGGAGCCTGGTGGGCCACAGTCTATGGGGTCGCAAAAAGGCGGACACGACTGAGTGACTAACATGGACACCTGTTCACAGCCGCATTGTTAATGCATTAGATCATTGACAAAAATGTGAAGTCCTAAAAGCCCCGGCTGTCTTGTCAGAATGAGCGTCTTTCTGTAGATCCGAAATCATTGGAACACCGTATCTGATTGTAGCTACCCTTGCCGTTCATTGTTTAAATCCCAAATAGCTGACGGGTTTTCTACAGGTATCTTCCCTGAGCCCCACCATCTCAGTCTGTAACAATGATCAGGCGGCAGATCTGAAGTTCTGCAGCACAGTGTCAAGAGAAGGGTCGGAAAAGAGGAAACTCCTGATTAGCGAGAAGTCCACCCAAATGGTGACAGGTAGTGAGGCCTCCGAGCTTCCCCGGGCTTGGAAAAGAGCGCATCCGGCATAGAGCCCACTCTTCCTGTATGGCCACGCGGGTTTTATTAATGATGGGGCTGGCACCCACCTTGGCCCCCTGCACTCAGCACCTGCTGCCTCTCCGTCGCCCATGTCCCATTCCAACCACTTAAGACCTCTACCCAAGTGAGACTCGCTAGAGGACCCCGGATCTGCCCAGGAAGCAGGGTCTAACCCTTTGACGTACCCCCAGAGCTCAGTCAGGCCAAAGGTTTCTCTCTTGCCTGCTTGGGACTAAGGAGGATGTGGTGTGGGAGAGAGCACCATCCCACCTGCTGCTGGCAGATTCTGAGGCCCACGCTCATCTCAGGATGCAGGGAGAATGCGTAACTGCTGTGCGGTGGGAGTGGGTGGAAAGAACTTGGATTGCTAGCTTAGGAAATGCTTATTTGGGGAGAGATTTAATTTTATGAGTAAAATTCCAGAGAAAAGCAAATGTCTCTTATCAACGACAAAGACCTGAATCAGAAAAGGTCTTCGTCTGCACACGAGGGGCCAGGTGCAGAAGCCACAGGAGACAAGAAAGTTGCATGTCTGGCTCCTCCCCGGCGATGGAGCAGATCCCCCTGTCCTGGCCTTTAGTGTCGAGCGTGCGTCCAGGCTTCATCTCGTCAGGACGCCCTGCCTCCCCGCCTCAGGTTCAGCACAGCAGGTGGTCAGATCCTCCTTGGAGGGATGACAGGTGCAGAGGTGTCGGAAAGGAGCCTCGCTGTGGGCCAGTGATGCTGGACAACAGAACAGGCCAAGACCTGGGGCCTCCCTGACTGGTTCCTTCTCTTCCAGGGAAAGCTTCCTCCACGGTGGTATCCTGCTGCTCTGTCCCCTGGCCCTGTGTCAGCCCAGGACCCAGGCCTCCACACAGGGCACCTGCAGTTGGCTCCTGGCTCCTGCTTTTTGCTCCTTTAAGCCCCACCCCCACCTCTCTTGTGGGTTCTGAGTTGGGGGGGCATCCTCTGCCAGGTGGAAAGAGTTGACAGACCTCCTCCACCACTGCCTCCTGCTCAGCCCCGCGCTGGCCCTGCCTGACTCCCACCCAGGAGGCACAGGAAACTGAAAACCCTCGCCTGGGACACTTAGAGAAACGACAAGTGTTTGGAGCTGAGCAAAGCTCTGGGCAAAAAATTTAACTGTCCCCCCCACCCCGCCCCCATCCCTCAAAGAAAGACATTTTCTTTGAAGAAAATGAGGAAAAGTCACTTTCTGCTTTCAGTCTTATAACTGGGACCCAGATCAGGGTGATGCACTTGGGAAAGCCCAGGAAGCCGAGGCTTTCCAGCCTACGGTCACCAGAGGTGTGCTGGGTCCTCAGGCGACGGTGTCCTGGGAGGGAAGCCCAGCCCCGCCCCCCATCCCACAGGGGCCCTGCCAGGCGAGGCGGCACTGGAAGCCTGGCAGGGGCCGGTGGTCAGGTGTCCATGGCCACCCACAGGGGCCTGGGCTGGACCTACCCACCCACAGGGCCTCCGAACAGACGTCAGAGCCTCCTGTTGGCCTCCCTGGGGCGGGTGCCCCGGCAGGGCTGTCTCCTGGGCCTGAGAGTCCTTAACCGCTGGCCAGCTCTCGTCGCTCCCGCTGCAGATGCTGCTCTGTTTGAGTGGAACGTACTACGCCCTGTATTTCCTAGCTACGTTCCTGCTGCTCATGTATAAAAGTGAGTCATGTGGGAAGAGGCAGTGCGAAGGTGTGGGCGCCCTGGCGCCTGTGACGAGATCTCTGCTCTGTTGCTGGTTTGTCTCCAGGTCAGGTTTTCACTTATCCTCACAGTTGCCTGGTCCTCGACCTGACTCTGCTGTTTCTGATGGGGATTCTGGAAGCGATTCGGTTATACTTCGGTGAGTTGACTGAAAACCATATAGTACTTGAGACACCAGCCTTGCTAGCTTCACACGGAACCTTTAAACATTCGTCACTTTGTATCACAGTTCATCCCCTAAGGCCCCCACAGTGTAGAAGCCCTGATAGAACTGTGTCCCCCTGCCCGCTTCACAGCTCACCGCCAGCGCCCAGCCTTCCCACTCCGATCGCAGGCACACAGACACAAGCACGTCTCTTAAAGGGTTAGGGTTAGGGTTAGGGTTAGGGTGCTCCCCTCCTGCTGCCAGAGCGGCGGATACAAGAGAACAGCGGGCACCGCCGGGGCCCCAGGCATGTGACGTGGGAGGGGGCGGGCGAGACACGGCCTCTGCCCCCGCCCCGTCGTCCGGTGCCCCTCGCCCCCGGGGCCCCGGGCATGTGACGCGGGAGGGGGCGGGCGAGACACGGCCTCTGCCCCCGCCCCGTCGTCCGGTGCCCCTCGCCCCCGGGGCCCCGGGCATGTGACGCGGGAGGGGGCGGGCGAGACACGGCCTCTGCCCCCGCCCGTCTTCCGGTGCCCCTCACCCCCGGGGCCCCTGGGCATCTTCTGTGTGCCCCTCACACCTGGGGCAGCTGGAGGTGAGCATCTTAAGTGCCTGCCGCTGGTTTGTGAGACGTGCAGCTGCTTTGTCGTCTTGTGAGTGTGTGTGACATCTTCCAGAATGACAGCGTAGAGGAAAACGGTTTTGGAAATTTTAAAGAAAATTCTCTCAGTCCATGTGGAATTAGGAAAAACTGTCAGAAAACAGTTGGGATCACTTTCAGAGATCGAGACTGCTGCTGCCCCACCACTGCTGACCTGGAGACCCACAGCTGGGCCTCAGTGAGAGCACTTCTCTCCCCTTTGATGGTCACTCATGTGGGCACTCCCGTCCCCCGTGATGGTCACTCAGGAGGGTTTCAGTGAGAGCACTCCCGTCCCCTTGATGGTCATCCAGAGCAGGGCCTCATGCGGGCACTCCTGTCCCCCGTGATGGTCACTCGGGGTCGCCCCCTGACACCTTCAGATGGCCCATGACAGTCACAAACTGGCTCTGGTCTCACAGCCGCGCTACCAGGGCCCTCCCAGGCGCCCATGTCCGGAAGGCCCTGCCCACCCATCACGTCAGTTCTGCTCTGCAGGGACCATGGGCAACCTGATGGAGGCTGAGGTGCCACTGGCCACCAGCCTGGTCCTCACCGTGGGCAGCGCCCTGCTGTCTGCCTACTTCCTGCTCTGGCAGACCCTGGTACTGCGTGCAGACTTGGCCCTCGGCGCCCCGCTCCTGGCAGTCCACGGCCTGGAGGCTGTCCTGCAGGTGGTGGCCATTGCTGCCTTCGTCAGCTAGGTGAGCAGTGCCAGCCCCGTGGGACAGCCCTGGACAGGAGCCCTCCTCAGGGCAGATGGTCCCCCACTGTCCCCTCGAGCAGGAAAGGCATCTTCGTGCTCACCGGCCCCAGTGTTAGAGAGACTGGGTGTTTGCAGTGGGGTGTGCGCGGCAGAGGTGGGGCTGGGCACCAGGACAGAACAGAGTGCTGCGGCAGGGGCCCTGGGCAGGCTCGGGGGGTAGGGTGGGGGTGGAACCTGAGAGGGTTCTGGTTCTGGCTGGTGATCCCTGGGGTGCGGAGGGGGTTGAGGCCCTTCGGAAAGCAGGCGGCCAGGTCAGAGCCTCCCGGGGTCCAAGGCACCCCACCCCAGGCAGGGACTGCGGCTCTCTGCTCCCCCTGCAGCTGCAGGGCAGCTTGGGGGTCCTGGGCTCTGCCTCCCAGAGGAGGTACTCGCGGGCTGCCTAATCCCCCTTTCCCCGGAGGTGCTGAGGAAAGGTGATCTGGACGCTGCAGACCTGCGGGAGCTGGCGGCAGCGTTCTCTGGGGATTTGTGCCATTCACAGATCCTCGGTGAGTGTTCCCGGGAGGAATCTGAGCTGGTGTTTTCTAGTGACCTTCCTGCATTTGTTTCAGTTGCACATTTTCTCTGTTTCGAATAACACTGTGTTTGAATATCTAGATATTTTCTCTTCATTGTATCTTTAGAATAAAGGAACGTTTATACCTCCCTCAACTACTCCTGACTGAAGCCACCTGCCTCCAGGCTTCTCCCTCCACCCAGTTCAGGTCCATCAGGGCCCAGGCCCAGCAGCTCTGGAGCAGCACTCCACCGGCCTGGGCCTCCTCGGGGTTGGCCTCAGAGAGGGGGGCCGAATTATCATCCCACTGGTCTTGTCCTCAGGGCCGAGTGGGCGCGGGAGCGCCTCTCTGCCCCCTGACTCCTTGGGCTCAGCACCCGTGAGCACCTGTAACCCGAGGGCAGGCGAGGTGCCCTCCTGTGGAGCCCTCCTTGCGTCCAGCGGAGCCCCACCCCCTGCACCCCGCATACGCTCCGGAAGCCTCCGAGGATGCCACAGCCGCTCCCTGTGGCAAGATGCCTTTCGGGTTTGCGACCCTCCCAAGGATCTGGGCCAGGCCCTAGACACCCCCATCGCTTTGGCCACAAGTCACTCCATGTTGGAGGTAGCCACAGGCAGTCTGGGACTCGAGGCTCCCAGCAGCATCCTTGAGGGGGTCAGTTCTCCTGCTCTGAAGAGCAGAGGGTGCCCACCTGGGCGGCTCCTTTCTCCCGTTTTGCCTGTTCAGGCTCAGCCTCCAGGAAGAGCGGGCGAGGGCAGGCTTCCCTTCCCCTCGGGGTTGTCAGCAGATGGGGAGAATCAGGAAGCCAGGGCTCAGGGGCAGGGCTGGGCCGGAGGATGAAGCCACTCCCAGCGCCCCTGTGCAAGCTCGCCTGGAACCCCAGGCCGTGGGCAGGGAGGTCCCCACAGTGTGGGAAGGGGCAGTGCCACCGACATTCCAGGACAGGGTGCCTCCTCCCCCGGGGCTTCCTGGCAAGCTGCCCAGCTCTCCTCGACCCTGGGACTCCGACGCCTCACACACGCTTTCCTGCTTCCCCCACCCAGAAACAGTAGGAGAGCCCTGGGGGTGCCTGCCTTCCTCTTCACTTCCTCTTCACCCAGCTTGGTGGGCAGCAGCATCCTGGGGGGGTCAGCTCAGGAGGAGGAAAGACAACTACCGGCAGAGCTTGGGGCCTGGCCTGAGGCCAGGGGTTGCTGCCTGGAGCGCCTTCACACCGACTGCCTGGCCACTCAAGGACAGCCTGGGCCATAGGCATCCCAACCCCCGCCAAGGAACAACCCCACCCCTCACGGAGTGCCCACCTGGGCTGGGCAGCGTGAAGAAAGACTTAGGAGGACGCCTCTCCACCCCCCACCTGGCCGGCTCAGGGCACAGGACTGCAGGGTCTCTGGCCAATGGCCCTACCTTGGAGACTCATAGACTGAAACACGGCCCTGGCGCCCCCTCCAGACCAGAGCGGCACCAGGCGAAGAGAATGGGCCTCGGTCCCCGAGTCCTGGGGCCCTGAGGCTGGGGGCACCTAGCAGGGGCACGTCTGCCCTCCCCGGGGATCTGCAGGCAGCTCGGCCTGCCGGCAGGACCTCGAAACCTCAAGGTGCGCCCTCCTGCGCACCCCCGCGAGGGACGGGCTCGCGGCCCCGCCCGCGCGCCCACCGGCAGCCCCGCTCTCCGGGTGGGGTTTGCGCAGGTAGAAGGCGTGTGTGGTGGGGGCACTGTCCCGGGAGCCTCGGGGGCGGGGCATTCGCGTGCCCCCGCCCCTGCCCAGGGCCAGCCCGCGCGAGGTGACTAACCTGCCGCTCAGGTTCCTCCCCGCGCCCCGCCCCGGCCCCTCCGCGCGCCCCTCCCTCCTTCCGAGCCAGGCACCGACAGACGGGCGGGCGGACGCGCGGACGAAGGGACCAGCGGACGGACGGCCAGGAGCGGGGCTGCGAGAAAAGCAGGTGAGCGCCCCGACCCCGCTCGGAGCCCGCACCGGCTGGGCGCTGGAGCGACGGACGGCGGGTCCCCGGGCCTCGGTTTCCCCAAGTGGCGGCACGACGCGGGGCTCCGCCTGGGTCTACAGGCCGGGCTGGGCCGCGCGGGGCATAGGCGAGAGGGGCCGCGCCGGGTCCGCGGGGTTTTCCCTGGGCTGGCGGCCAGGAGCGGGGCCTGCGGCCTGGCCTGCCCCGTCTGGTCCTGGGGCGGCGCCGTGAGCTGGGGATGTTTGTACGCCAGTGGCTTCTGAGTCAGACAGCCCCTCCCAACCTTGGGCTCAGTAGGAGGAAGCCCCTCCTCCAGTGAAGAAGGTGTTGAGGGGGTTCTCCTGCCCCTCAAAGGCCTTGGACCCCGCCCCCCGACCCCGATGCCAGGCAGGCTGGGGGCTCCTTTGGGGCCGGCTTCCTGGGTGTGGGAGCCGGGGAGTGAGCCCCAGTCCAGGGTCAGGCACTCGGTCAAGTCTAGGGTGTGGGAGGTGGAGGGCAGGGGGAGCTGGGGGCCCCGTGGTGCAGCCCATGTGCCTCCAGTCTGGGTTGTGCTGGCCTGGCCTGGGCAGCCCCTGTGTCTCAGGTGTCTGCCATGGCAGGGGAGGTCGGTGGGCAGGGCTCCCGGGCTTCTGAAGTGCCCACTGACCACCTGTGTCCCTGCCCCCAGATAGTCAGCCCCAGCTCTGCTGGGAGGCAGGGCCTGGCGGGCGACTCCTCTGCCCCGGCCTCCGCTAGGGCAGCTGACCCTGGGACCCCCTACTCCGCTCCAGCCTTGCCCATGGCAGCAGTGACTCCTGCCCCACCCAGCAGTGCCCGCAGCGTCCAGACCTGGGCACAGCCCAGCCGGAGGGGCTCCCCCGTCCCAGGGCCCCACCTGGCTCCCTGGCCTCAAGCTGACTCCTCCCCAAGGTCACTCTTCTGGGAGCTGGAATTTGAACTTGGAGCTGCTCCCTCCGCCCTCCCTGCCCTGCTGGGGCCTCCTCCCCTCCAGGCCTGACCGGCACAATATGCGGTCATCCCTGTGCACCCGGAAAATGGCCACAGTGCAACCGAAGTGCAGCCCGTGGCCCTCAGGGCCAGTGCCGGCCCCACCCCAGCCGGCCGAAGCCCGTGCTCCCCACTCCCGCCCTGTAGGCAGCCCCTCCCCCAGCTGCTCCCCAGCCCAGATGCCAGCGCCTAGAATCACCTTCCTGGCCAGCCCTGAGCCCCCCACCCCACCCCAGGGAGTCAGAGAACAACCCAGGTGTCCGCCCACAGGCCTGGGTTTCACCCAGTGGTGTGTGTGTGTGTGTGTGTGTATTGGACACACGTGCCCAGCACCCTCAGCTCAGCCCGCCAGGAATCCCACTAAGCAAACACTCCGGTTCACCTACTGAGGTCAGAAGCATTCCGGACATTCTCCACAGACAGATGGGCAGAGGAATCTTGCCAAGTCCAGACCCTGGGGATGTGGGGGGGTGACCTGAAGCCCCCAGTCCCTCAACCCTCTTGGGAGCTTCTCTGTAGGTAGAACCTGGTCAAGCCAGAAAGTCTTAGGCAGTCCCTGCCCTGGATGCCAGCACCCCTGGCTTGTGACCCGACCCTGCAGGCCCCTAACACTAAAGCCACAGATGGATGGTGTCACCGGTGACATCTGCTGGGTGCAAGTGTGGGCCCCGGTGTCCCCACGGAGCACAGAATCCCACAGGGCACGTCATCCTGGCCCAGGGATGCCAGGCTGTGCTTGGCACCCAGGGGGTGGCTCTGTGTCCCTAGGCCCCTGCCTCCCTCGCCAGGCTATCGCCTCAGCCTCTGCTGCCTTGTCTGGCTCTGACCTGCCTCAGGGCCTTTAAACTTGCTATTCCCTCTGCTTGGAAGGTGCCTGCTTCCCCTGAGGCCCTTGCAGAGCCCCGGGACATCTTCCTCAAAACTCTACCCCAGACAGCCTCTGGGGCTGGGGCCCCCCTGCTGGCACACCCTGGGGGCCCCTGAGCACCAGCCGGGACGTGGAGCAGGACTGGGCCTGCTGTGTCCAGAAGGCTGGGCTCTGCTCCCTGAGGACCACCTGCCCAGGCACCCTGCGGAATCTGGCCAGGCCCTGGCCTGGGGGGTGGGGAGGAGGAGACCCAGGCCCCGCATGGGAGCGGCAGGGCCCCGGCCGGGTCCGGCCGAGGGGTCGCTTGATTCCCCTGTCCCCTCAGGTGTGGGCCGGGCACCAAGCCCTGGACTCCGGCCACACTGAGGTCTGCCCTCTTCCCGCCAGCCACCGGCGAGGACACCATGAGCCAAGCAGGGTCCGTGAGCTGTTGCCCGGGTGCCGCCAAGTGAGCCCCCGCCCCACCCGCCCCCCCCAACACCCCCACCCGCCCCGCCGTCCCAAGGGAGGGGTGTGGCATGGCCCCACCCTCACCAGCCCCTCCTCTGCAGTGGCAGCCTGGGCCGGTCTGACGGTGTGCCCAAGATGAGTGCCAAGGACCTGTTTGGTGAGTGAGGTGTAAGAACAGGAGGCTGGGGACAGCTCAGCGGGGAGGGTCTCCCCTACAGCCCTCCCCAGGGCTGTGCCAGGCCCCCACCGGGGAAGGCAGATCAGCCTGGGCCCCCAGAGGAGGCTCCTGGGCCCAAACCAACCAACAGGTGCTCAGGCCCCGCCTCCAAACTCTGGCCACAGAACAGCCCTCCCCCAGTGGGCCGGTAAGGGGAGAGGCCTTAGGAATAATTCAGGGAGCATCAATATTGATTCTCTGCGCTCCTCTCTGCCACCCGATCCTCCGGGGGGGAGGGTGCCGGGGCTCCTGCTGGGCTGAGTGCCAAGTGTCTGCTCCTGGAGGGCGGGGCCTGGCCAGCCCCCTCCCCAGCTCTGACCTTCCCCCAGTCATGCAGGCCCTGGAAAGCAAGGAGCCCCGGGAGGGGCAGGGAGATGGTCTCTGGCAGCTCTTAGAATCGGGGCAAGGCCTGGACGAGACCCCTCCCCAGGCAGGTGGGCCCGCGGCCTCCGCGGGGAGAGGCTGAGCCTCCTACACCCGCTCCAGGGCAGACCTGGGCACAGCCGTGCCTTCACCTCGCGGAGCTGGGGATCCCTCCTGTGGACAGAGGGAACCCCAGGTTCTGCCAGGAGAGGCCGCCCCCTATTCTGCGTGCCCGCGTCCGTCCTGGCGGTCATGAGGGGCCCACAGGCAGCCTGCGCTCTGGCCTCCCCTTGGCCATGCCCGGGTCCTGCCTGTTGGGCCGAATGACAGCGTCTCCTGTTCAGAGCAGAGAAAGAAGTACTCCAACTCCAACGTAATCATGCACGAGACCTCCCAGTACCACGTCCAGGTGAGCCCCCCACCCCGCAGGGCGCTCCTCTGCTCTGTACTCCCAAGTCCCCAGGCCAGTAGGGAAACGGAAGCCCCGGGAGGCATGGTCCGGCAGCAGGCCACATTCTGAGCTCCCAGCAAGTGGGGGGCCCCCCTCCCGTCCTGGGAGCTCCCAGTGTGAGAGCCGCAGGAGCCCTGGGGCTGCGTCAGGGAGAGGATGGGCTCTGGGTGCCCCTGCAGCCCTCAGACGGAGGGCCCAGTCGGGAGAAAACTGTCCTCCTGGCCCCACAGCGGAGGCTGGAGCGGGAGGGTGGAGCCATCAGACTCGCTTCTCAGCTCCTCCTGGGGGCCTTGACAGCCACTCCCATGGAGCTGGGAAGGATGGGCGACCGCACCATCTGAGAGCTCTAGACCAGCTGACAGCTCAGGAGGCCTTTGCTCCCGGGTCAGTTTTAGTTCACATTTAGAACCCAGGAAACATGTTTTTTAAATGACCTTCCTGTTCCTGGCAGCTGGCAAGTTCCTGGTTCCTGGTCACTGTCCAAACCTGTAGGACAAGAGGGCTGGGAAAGGATGAGGAGGGAGGAAGGGGGGGTACCTGGAGCAGGAAGGTGAGAGTGGGGTCCTGGAGCAGGAAGGTGGGGGACCCCATAGCAGGAAGGTGGGGGGGACCTTGAGCAGGAAGGTGGGGGGTACCCGGAGCAGGAAGGTGGGGGGGGTCCTGGAGCAGGAAGGTGAGGGTGGGGTCCTGGAGCAGGAAGGTGGGGGACCCCATAGCAGGAAGGTGGGGGACCCTGGAGCAGGAAGGTGGGGGGACCCCATAGCAGGAAGGTGGAGGGGTCCTGGAGCAGGAAGGTGAGGGTGGGGTCCTGGAGCAGGAAGGTGGGGGACCCCATAGCAGGAAGGTGGGGGGACCCAGAGCAGGAATGTGGGGGGACCCTGGAGCAGGAAGGTGGGGGAGTCCTGGAGCAGGAAGGTGCAGGGGTCCTGGAGCAGGAAGGTGGGGGGACCCTGGAGCAGGAAGGTGAGGGTGGGGTCCAGGAGCAGGAAGGTGGGAGATCCTGGAGCAGGAAGGTGGGGGATCCTGGAGCAGGAAGGTGGGGGAACCCCGGAGCAGGAAGGTGGGGGGACCCTGGAGCAGGAAGGTAGGGGGGTCCTGGAGCAAGAAGATGGGGGAGACCCTGGAGCAGGAAGGTAAATACCTTCCTCCCCATAGAACCCTCCATGCCCCAGAAGCCATGGGAGTCACTGCTTTCTGAACCTCAGCCTTCTTGTCTAGAGAGCGGGTCCACTGAGCCAAGGGGGTCCTAGGGCTCTTGCCTGGGGCTGTGCTGTGATCAGCCCCTCGTGCCAGCCTGCCCAGGAGGCCTCTGTTCAGCCAGCTCGTGCCTGCTGCTGGCTCAGCACCCAGGGCAGCCCTCCGCAGAGGGACTTTGCCCTCCTGGTGAGGAGCCACCTGGTCACTGGGGCCTCCCAGCCCTTCTCCTAGATTTTAGTCCAAACTAGCCTGTGAAGGCGGAGAAGGCAATGGCACCCCACTCCAGTACTCTTGCTTGGAGAATCCCATGGACGGAGGAGCCTGGTAGGCTGCAGTCCATGGGGTCGCTGTGGGTCGGACACGACTGAACAACTTCACTTTCACTTTTTACTTTCATGCATTGGAGAAGGAAATGGCAACCCACTCCAGTGTTCTTGCCTGGAGAATCCCAGCGACAGGGGAGCCTGGTGGGCTGCTGTCTATGGGGTCGCGCAGAGTCGGACACGACTGAAGCGACTTAGCAGCAGCAGCCTCTGAAGGACCCCAGCTCAGGACACCTCTTCTGCCCACTCAGCAGCCAGCAGGGCTGAGGAAGTGGGTGATTTGTGGCCCCGCCTGCATTCCCTGGTGGCTCAGAACTGAAAGAATCTGCCTGTAGGAGATGCGGGTCTATGGGTTCCATCCCTGGGTCAGGAAGATCCCCTGGAGAAGGAAATGTCAACCTGCTCCAGTATTCTTGCCTGGAAAATCCCAGGGACAGAGGAGCCTAGTGGGCTATAGTCCATGGGGTTGCAAAGAGTCGGACACGACTTAGTGACTAAACCACCACCCAGATGAGGAAACTGAAGCCGAGAGAGGTGGCGACAAGATCAGACCGACCCTGGCAATGGGAGGGGGTGCCCAAGGCTTGTGGATTTGTTTCTTTATTCCAAACTAACACACCGTGTGGAGAAGGCAGTGGCAACCACTCCAATGTTCCTGCCTGGAGAATCCCAGGGACGGGAGAGCCTGGTGGGCTGTCATCTCTTGGGCTGCGTTGAGTCGGACACGACTGAAGCGACTTAGCAGCAGCAGCCTGTGAAGCTGGCCTCGGGGATTGGAGCTTGAGGTTCTGCACCAGCGCGCCCAGGACACCGGACGGCCCTGTCCTTTGTGGCTGCCCCCGCCCCCACCCCGCATTGCTCCGCCCTCCATTCCTGCAGTTCCGCGTTTTTGAGAATCCTCTAAAACTGAATTCGTTAGCGTTTACAAGCATCTTTGCTCTTCTGCTTGGTAAACTTATTTCAAAGATGCTGTGTGTACGGAAGAGTTCTCCAGGTCCAAAGCCCCACCTGGCCCCTGGACCTTCGTGGGGTGCTGCCTGTGTCCACGTCAGATGTATAGGCTCCTTGTTGAACAGTGGGGGGTCCTTCGCATTCAGCTAAAGGTGTATGGATAAGAAATACCTCCTCCCAGTCTGGCTTGTCAACGCACATGCATTAACTGTGTTGAAGCGGGTAGAAATGTTTAATTTTGATGACTTCCAGTCACATCCATTTTTTTCTTTCATGGTCAGGTTGCTTTGGGGAGCTTGAGAAGTCTTATCTGCTTCGGTCATTGCTTGACCCAAGGCTCTGAAAACGTCTTGCATTTTCTTATAGATACTTTGTAGTTTGTGTGTGTGCTAAAGTCGCTTCAGTTATGTCCAACTCGTTGTGACCCCACGGGCTGAGATCTTCCCGATTCAGGGATCCAACCCAGGCCTCTTGCGTCTCCTGCATTGGCAGGCAGACTCTACCATTAGCTCCACGAGGAAAGCCCCACTTTGTAGTCGAGGCTGTTACATTTAGATCTGTGTTGCTGTTGCTCAGTCTCCAAGTCCCGTCTGACTCTTCGAGAACCCAGGGACCGCAGCACGCCAGGCTTCCCTGTCCCTCTCCATCTCCCGGAGTTTACCCAAGTTCATATCCATTGCATTGGTGATGCCATCCAACCATCTCATCCTCTGCTGTCCACTTCTCCTCCTGCCCACAGTCTTTCCCAGCAGCCGGGTCTTTTCCATTGAGTCAGTTCTTCCCATCAGGTGGCCCAAAGTATTGGAGCTTCAGCTTCAGTGTCAGTCCTTCCAATGAGTATTCAGGGTTGATTTCCTTTAAGATTGACTGGTTTGATCTCCGTGCTGTCCAAGGGACTCTCAAGCGTCTTCTCCAACACCACAGCTTGAAAGCATCAATTCTTAGGCGCTCAGCCTTCTTTATGGTCCTGTCTCACATCTGTACAGGACTACTGGAAAGACCACAGCCTTGACCATACAGACCTCGGCAAAGTGATGTCTTTGCCTTTTAACACACTGTCTAGGCTTGTCATGGCTTTCTTGCCAAGGAGTGATCATCTTCCAATTTCATGACTGCAGTCACCATCTGCAGTGGTTTTAGAGCCCACGAAGAGGGATTCTGTCACCACTTCCACCTTTTAGAGCTATAACCCATTTTAAATTCATTTTTTGGTTTGAGACTCAAGGCTAACCTTCGCTGTAGGGAAGTGCAGTTCCAAGGAAGCTATTTTTTCTCCCTCATAAGCACTTTGGTGCCTTTGTCAAAGATCGACTATTTGGGTCTGGATGGGTCTGTTCCTGGATTCTCTGTGCTTCATACAATTTTACCTCTTCCTACTTATTAACCATCTTGAAACCAGGCAATTTTGTTTTTTTTCTTTAAGGTTTTCTTGACTATTCTAAGTTCTTTGGGCTTGCATTTACATTTTAGAATCAAACTGTCCATTTTCACCCCTCCCCCCAGAAGCCTGCTAGAATTTTGATTTGCACTGAGTCAAGTCCAAGGATCAGTTTAGGGAGACTTAACGTTGAGTCTTTCCCACCCACAAACATGGCGGCTCTTCACTTAAAGGTCTTCTCTAATTTCTCTCAGGCCTTTTTTGTGATTTTTACTGCAGAGGTCTCACAGCTCTTTGTTAAAATATTCCTTAGGTGTTTGATTTTGATATACTGTTATAAATTATATCATTTTTTAAATTTAATTTTCCAGTTGTCTTGTAGCATTTGTTTTGTACAACTGAATTTTGTAAAGTGATTGAGTATCCTAAGACTTCGCTGAATTCGTCTATTTGTTTCAGGAACTGCTCGTAGATTCATTGGATTTTTTATGAGTCGTTTTGTCTGCAAATACAGTACTTAATTTCTTAATTTTAAGCACTCCATCTTTCTTACTTTGTTGCCCTTGCTAGAGCCCTCAGGATGGCGCTCCAGAATAATGGTAGTGGCAGCCTTGCCTGTGTCCAGTCCAGGAGAAAGTGTTCCGAATTCCCTGGTTTATAAGCTGCCTGTTTCTGTGGGTACCCTTTACGAGAATGGGAGAGTTCCTTTCCATTCTTTTGTTTGCTGAGAGTTTTTATCACGAAAGTTGTCAAATTTTATCAAGTGCTTCCTCAATTGAGATGTCCTTGCCGTCCTGTTAACGTATGAATCGTGCTGGGTTTTTGGGTGTTTTGGCTGCGTTGGGTCTGCTGTGCTGCACATGGGCTTCCTCTCATTCTGATGCCTTCTCTGGTTGCAGAGCGCGGGCTAAGGCACTCGGGTTCAGTAGCGGGGGCACATGGGCTTAGCTGCCCCTTGGTGTGTGGGATCTTCCTGGAACAGGGATGGAACCTGTGTCCCCTGCTTTGGCAAGCAGGTTCTTAACTACTGGACCACCAGGAAAGTCCTGAATCACTCTGTTTTTTTTTTTTTTTTTTTTTTTTTTTTTTTTTTTTTTATTATTGATCCTTCTTATTTATTTATTTTTTTTTTTTCTATTTTATTTTATTTTTTTTTTTTTTTAATTTTATTTTATTTTTAAACTTTACATAACTGTATTAGATTTGCCAAATATCAAAATGAATCCGCCACAGGTTTACATGTGTTCCCCATCCTGAACCCTCCTCCCTCCACTCTGTTTTTTTAAAATGTTGAACCAGCCTTGCATTTCTAGGATACATTTCATTTATTAATGGTTTATTATCTTTTTTATGTGTTGGCAAGACTAATTTGCTAATATTTTGTTAAGGATTTTTTGCACCAATATTTATTAGAACACTGGTCTATAGTTTTCTCTTCCTGCAAAGCCCTTGGTAGGTTTTGGTATCAGAATTATGTTGGCCTTATAAAATGAGTGGAGCGATGTTGCTGCTCCTCTCGTCCTCAGAAACAGTTAATGGAAGGTTGTGACTTTTTCCTTTAAGTATTTGTTAGGATTCACCTGTGAGGCCCTGAATATACAGTTTTCTTTCTGGCAAGGTTTCTTTTATTATGAATTCACTTTTATGCCTGTATGATCTCTAGTTATGTCCCCTCCTTCCTTCTGGTTATTGATCATTTGTGTTTTCTCCATTTTTGTCTTGATCAGTCTTGCTAAGCGATTATCAATTTCATCAATCCTTTCAGAACCAGCCTTGGGCTTTGTTGATTTTTCTGTTTGTTTTACTAGTTTGTTGATTTCTGCTCTTAATTTCCTTCTTCCCACTTGCTCTGGTCTCCTTTTTTAACATTTATTTCTGCGGCTGTGATTCCCTTTTTCCCACTTGCTCTGGTTTCCTTTTTTTATTTTCGCGGCTGTGAGAGGCCTTAGCTACAGCACGTGGGATCTTCCATCTTCACTGAATCTGGTTCCCTGACCAGGGATTGAACACCCGCCCCTGCAGAGTCTTAGCCACTGGGCCACCAGGGAAGTCCCACAGGGTTTCATTTGGTTGTCATTTTCTAGTTTCTTAAGAAGAATGCTAAAAAAAATAAAAATAAAATAAAGAAAGAAAGAAGAAAGAATGCTCAGACCATTGCTATTGCCTTTGGTAACCATAGCTTGTTTCTGAAATCTGTGGGTCTGTTTCTGTTTTGTGAGTAAGTTCATTTGTATCGTATTTTAAAATTAGATTCCACATATGAGTGATGTGTGTTAGTCACTCAGTCGTGTCTGACTCTTCGAGACCCCACGAACTGTAGCCCACCAGGTCCCTCAGTCCATGGGATTCTCCAGGCAAGAACACTGGAGTGTGTTGCCATTCCCTTCTCCAGAGGATCTTCCTGACCCAGAGACTGAACCCTGGTCTCCTTCGCAGGCAGGTTCTTTACCACTTGAGCTACAGGGAAGTCCTATATGAGTGACATCATAAGACAACTGTCTGACTTACTTCACTGACTGTGATAATCTCTAACCCTGTCCACCTTGATGCAACTTGGAATATTTTCTACTTTTCCTTGTGACTTCTTTGGCCCATGGGTTGTTTAGATTTTTCTTCTTTTTAAGCATTTAACAATGTAAACATTTGTGGGCGTGAGTTCCCTCTAGCGCTGCCTTTGCTACATCCCATAAGTTTGGGTACATTTCGTGTCTGTTCTTGGTCACCGGCTATTTTATTTTCCTGGTGATTGATTCCCTTTCACTCACTTGCTGTCTGGAAGTGTGTTGTTCAGTTTCCACAGATGTGGACCCAGAGTAATTAGAAAGATGTTGCTCAATTTCTGGTTAGCAGGTTTCTCAGTTGAGTCTGATATTGATTGCTGATTTAACCCTACTGTGTCAGAGGACACAGGCTGTGTCTTCAGGGGATCGGAACGCACGGGCGGTATGCTTGGTATGCTTTGCAGACAGACTGGCTGCCTGACAGTCTCTGCATGCTTCTGCTCCCTCTCGAAGCTGCCCGTGGCCCTGTAGCCCGGCCTCTGGGTTGTGCGGGGAGCGGGCTTGCAGCTGCACGTGTGCAGGCTGCCTGGGTGGAGACATGAGAGGGAAGCCCCTGGCCCTGCCCGGTGTCACCAACTCCTCCCGGAGCTGCCAGGCGAGGCCCCCTTTCTCCACATCTTAACCGGCCAGCGTCGCCCACAAGAGCAACCGAATGGGGGAAACTCATTCTTAAAGGAATAGTCTCATGAGGCTTCAATCTGCAATTCTGGTATTGAATGAGTCTGCATAAAATTTTCTTCTTTTTTTTTTGGCTGCACCATGTAGCTTGTGGGATCTAAGTTCCCAGACCAGGGACTGGATCCTCGGCAGTCAGAGCTCAGAGTCCTAACCAGTGGCCTGCCAGGGGGGTCCCCGGCATATAATTTTCTAACCAAAGGGTTCCTCCATGTCTATTTCCCTGTAGACTCCCTGTCCATGCCTTGTGTCAATTTTTCAATCGGGCCGTTAATCTTTTATACTTATTTACGTATGCTTTCATTATTTATTCATTTACTGTTGGTGTTCTTAATTATTAAACAAAACAGAGCTCTTAACAAAGTAAGAACTATCATTGTAATACAGATCAATCTTTTTCTATTTAAAAAAAATTAGTCTGCATCAAATCTATTATAGCTATTATTTTGTGTTTTCTCACTTTTTTAGAACTTTGTATGTGGTATTTTTTTCACAAGCAGAATGTTTTTTTAGGTCAGATTTATGGGTTTTGTCTTTTTATTTCCTTTTTTTTTTGTCTTGTGGCCATGCTGCGTGGCACGTGGAATCCTAGCTCCCCAAGCAGGGATCGAACCTGTGGCCCCTGCAGCGGCAGCACAGCCTTAGCCACAGGACCCCCAGGGAAGTCCTGATCTTCTGAGTATCTGGGTTTTCTTCCTGGCTTAGCAAAGTCCCCCGGGGGAGAAGCCTGTCTGAGGTTATGTGAAGTCACCCTTCACGCATCCAGTTCTGTGGCTAAGCCTTGCCTGCTTAAGAGTTTATGTCAGTGTTCACCCAGCTGTCTCAGCACCATTTCCTGAATTCAGCAAAGGTTGGCACAGACACTCGGGGGCTCCTGGGAGGACAAGGCACCTGAGCCAGGCTTCCAGAGAGAGGAGGGGGTGGGCAGGGCTGGCCGCCCGGGGGCCCCTGTGGGCTGCTCACTTCCTCCCTACACGTTCCCCGGGGGCCTGCCGTGGGCCCGGCCCTGTCACGGGAGACAGCGGGCAGGCGGCAGAGAAGCGCGTGGTACCGCACGTAAATCAGGACGATAAACAAAAGGGCAGGTCAGGGAGGTGGTGACAGGGAGGCTGTGGCTGGGCAGTCAAGGAGGAAAGCGCCCCAGGAGCGTCTGGAAGGAAGAGTGAGTTGGGAGCAGCCAGGTGGGCAGAGACAGTAGGAGTGGAGGCCCCGCCCGGCTGCAGGGGACCAGGGGGCCTGCATCCCCGAGCCACGGGCGGACGAGGCTGCGGGGGATGTGTGCAGGGCTGCTAAGGGGTTCACCGGAGCCTGTCTGTGGCCTCCACAGACAGCCCCAAGGTGGGGCTTTGTCTCTTCAGACCCCCAGGTCAGGGCTGTTCCCCTCAGAGCCCCAGGGTTGGCGTGGCCCCCTCAGACCCCAAGGCACAGCCCCTTGGCCCTTGACACCAGGAGGGCTGCACCCAGGGTGACACCCTGCCCACCCACCCAGCACCTGGCTACGTTCATCATGGACAAGAGTGAGGCCATCACGTCTGTGGAAGACGCCATCCGGAAGCTGGTGCAGCTGAGCTCCAAGGAGAAGATCTGGACACAGGAGATGCTGCTGCAGGTCAACGACCAGTCGCTGCGACTGCTGGATATGGAGTCGCAGGTACCTCGGCGGGAGGAGGGCGCGGGCTGGTTCTGCCAGGCGGGTGGCGGCAGCGACCCAGGCGCGCTGAGCCTGTCTGTGGAACCTGAAGGCGGAGAGCAGAGGCCAGGTGGACCAGGCCGGGCTGGAGTCAGGGGAGCCCCGCCCACAGGGCCACGCCCCTCTCGCCAGAGCCCTCCAGGGCTGGACCAAGGCGGGCGAGTGGTGTGGACCTCGCCGGTGCCGGCCGCGTCTTTGCGCCGGTCCCTTCTGGGCCGTGTCTGTGGCGTGAAGGCTACAGGCCAGGCCAGCCAGCCCGTGTCCGTGGCGCCCCCTCCCTGAGCCCGCCCCCGTGAGCCGGTCCCAGCCTCCTGTCCCTCAGGAGGAGCTGGAGAACTTCCCTCTGCCCAGCGTGCGGCACAGCCAGACGGTGCTCAACCAGCTGCGCTACCCGTCCGTGCTGCTGCTCGTGTGCCAGGACGCGGACCAGAGCAAGCCCGACGTCCACTTCTTCCACTGCGACGAGGTGGAGGTGAGGCGGGCGGCCGTGGGCTCGGGGGTGGGGCGGGGGCACGCGTCCCTCCTCAGAGCCGGCCTGACGACCCCCCCCCCCCCGCCCCACCCCGCAGGCGGAGCTCGTGCAGGAGGACATCGAGAGCGCGCTGGCTGACTGCCGCCTGGGGAAGAAGATGCGGCCGCAGACCCTCAAGTAGGGGCTCGGAGGGACTGGGGCGGCGGGCCTGGGCGGGGGCTGCACCGGGCTGAGCCGCCCCTCGTCCGCCTCAGGGGCCACCTGGAGAAGATCCGGCAGCGGCGGTCGATCCTGCCCGCGGCCCCGGGCCCGGCCCCCATCCCCTTCCAGCGCTTCGGCGGGGACTCCCCTTCCACCAAGAACCGAGTGGGCCTGCTGACACCGCTGGGAGAGCTAGGTGGGCCCCGCGGGGCGGGGCTGGGGGCGGCAGCAGGGGCGGCAGCGGGCCGGTCAGCCGCAGCTCTGCCCCCTGCAGGCCTCCGCCGCCGCGAGTCGCTGGAGGAGGAGCCGCGGGCCGCGCTGGCGCAGAGGATTGAGAAGGAGACGGTGGGTCTCGCGCGGGGCGCCCCAGGCACTCCGGGCCCCTCGACCAGCCCCCCAACCACACCCTCCCCCGGCCCGGGGGCCAAGAGGCAGCAGGTGGGGGTGTCCCTGCGGCGGGTCGGGCCGCCTGAGGTTGACCCCTGCCCTAATCTGACCCCAGCAAATCCTCAACTGCGCCCTGGACGACATTGAGTGGTTCGTGGCGCGGCTGCAGAAGGCGGCGGAGGCCTTCAAGCAGCTGAACCAGCGCAAGAAGGGAAAGAAGAAGGGGAAGAAGGGGCCGGCAGGTGCGGGGCAGGGGCGGGCGCGGGGGCGGGGCGGGGGGCAAAGTGACCCCTGACAGAGGAAGGTGCGGCCGAGCTGGTGGGCAGCCTCAGGCTGAGGCCAGACCCGCCGGGCACGGCGACAGCGGGCCAGCCAGGCTAACTTCCGGCCCCCGTCCAGAGGGCGTCCTCACGCTACGGGCGCGGCCCCCCTCGGAGGCTGAGTTTGTGGACTGTTTCCAGAAGACTAAGCTGGCCTTCAACCTGCTGGTGAGGGCAAGGGGCGCCCCGTCCCGCCGAGCTGACGTGGGGGATGGGGTCCCGCTTGCCCGCGGTGCCACCTCCCCCCACATCCGCGTGCCCGCTGCCCTCCCCCACCCGTGTGCCCGCTCCCCTCCCCCAGGCCAAGCTGCAGAAGCACATCGAGAATCCCAGCGCGGCTGAGCTGGTGCACTTCCTCTTCGGACCTCTGGACCTGGTGCCTGGGGCTGGGGGAAGCGGGGACCTGGGGGCTTGCCGGTGACTGGGAGAAGCAGGTGCCCACGTTGGGCAGTTGGCTGGGGCTGGCATCCACGCTCAGAGCTGCGGACACAGTGGGCCAGCCTGTAGCGCTGCCGGGGATAGAGGGGTTGGGAGATGAGGGGAGGGGAGTGGGGGAGGGGTTGGGGGAGGGGGGAATCGGCCAGCAGCCCCCTCTGAGCCCCGCTGTGCCCCCCAGATCGTCAGCACTTGCGGTGGCCCGAACATCGCTCGCTCTGTGTCCAGGCCCCTGCTGTCCCGCGACGCTGTGGGCTTCCTGCGTGGCCACCTGGTCCCCAAGGAGATGGCACTGTGGGAATCCCTGGGGGAGACCTGGACACGCCCCCGGTAGGGCAGCTGCACGGGGCACACCAGGATGGGGTCCTGAGCGGGGTTGGCTCGGTCAGCGGGCGCAGCTCACCCCAGGCCCTTCCGCCCCAGCTCTGAGTGGCCACGGGAGCCGCAGGCGCCCCCATACGTGCCCAGGTTCCACAGTGGCTGGGAGCCACCCCTGGACGTGCTGCAGGACGCCCCCTGGGAGGTGGAGGGGCTGGCAGCTCCTGGCGACGAGGTCAGAGCTCCTGCAGCCCCTTCCGACCCCACCTCTGCCCTCCGCTCACTGCCCGCCCTCCTGGCTCAGCCCCTGCCGCACACCAAACCTAGGCGCCTGCTTCCCCACAGCCGGCTCCGGTGAGCCGACCGTCCTTTAGAAACTCCCCGAAGCACGGCCTGGTACCGGAGCCCACGCCCCCAGGAGACGTCCTCCCCCAGGTCAGCTCCCAGCACACTCACAGGTAAGCTCCCCTCAGGGTGAGGCGGGGCGCCGCTCACCCCTCCAGTCACCGAGGCTCTGCTGTGGGCGGCATCACCGGCTCAGTGGACAGGAGTCTGAGCAGACTGGGGGAAGAGTGAAGGGCAGGGAAGCCCGGTGTGCGCGGTTCACAGCGACTGGACGACTGCGGTGGCTTCCTGCCACCAGATGGCGGCCAGAGGCGCGTCCCGACCGCCAGCCTTTTCCGCACTGGAGCAGCGTTTCCTTTCAGCTCTGTTGTGTGCGGTTGGGAAAACGTGGAAAGCACGTGTAAATCCACCACCTGATACGTCACCTTTTCCCGTCTCCATGTTTATGCTTTAGAAACTTGTAGAAACGTACTAAACCACTGGACTTAAGTGGTCTCACCGATCCCAGCCACCCAGTCGGGGCTGATTTAGACCCAGCCTCAGAGCCCGAGGAGAAGGCTTAGGGTCCCCATGGGGACAGCCTTCCTCCCCGCTCCATACGCGTTTCCATGGACCACATCTCCCAGCCCCAGGGCCTAGGGGAGTCCCCGTCCTTCCTCCCCTCCTCTCCTCTTCTGTTCTCAGTCCTGGTCTAGACTTGTGTGGGGAGCACCTTACCTCCCAGACCCCAGGATTCAGTCTCAGGAAGGGAGGAGCTGGAATCCATGTTTAGACAAGTGTGCCCCTCCTTCTGCCCCACATCAGCCGCCTGATGCCCCTGGTCCCTGGCCTAGGGTCACCTTTAAGAAACATTTTCATCCTTTGATCTCCAGCCTCTGGCTGGTCCACCCGAGCCCATCCTGACACACCCCCAGCCAGGGCCCCAGGAGCCACCGCATCCCCACCCCCCACGTGCCCGGGTCCTGAGCCCACACCTGTGTGAGCGGTGCCCTTGTGCCCTAGCAGCAGGCTGTCCAGGAGGGATGGCCCAGCACGGGTGACAGGCACAGGCCTGCTCCTTCCAGGGGCTGGGACACCCCGTGTGGTGCGGGTCCATGCGCTGTCTGCAGCGCCAGAGGCGCTGTGGCTCTGAAAGCTTCTGCCCGGCCCCGGATGGTCAGCTGATGCTGTGTCCCCTGGGGGCTGGACCTGGAGACTCCTGAGGGGGCCTGGGCTGGGGCGGGCCTTGCTGTGCCCACAGGCCCCCGCGTGCCACCCGCCTCTGCTGCCCCCCCACGCAGGGGGCCCCAGACGCAACGCGGCTGTCACAGTTTCCAGCCCAGCTGACAGCCGCAGCCTCTGCGCCGCAGACGGGAGGCAGCCACGCACCTGGGAAGCTGTGCCCGGCCCGGCCCCAGGCCGAGGAGAGACCCCAGCCCAGTGCAGGGCCTCAGTCCCTCCTGTCCCACACAGAGGCTACGAGTCTGTGCCAGCCATGGCCAAGTACGTCAAGGTCCTCTATGACTTCACGGCCCGCAATGCCAACGAACTGTCGGTACTCAGGGACGAGGTCCTGGAGGTGAGTGGGGGCTACGGGGGGGGGTGTCTCAGAAAAGGCGTCTGCCTGGCTCCGGGGCTCCACTCTGGGTCCTCAGCCTGGCACCCCCAGCACAGCCTGGCTGATCCCCTTTGGGGATCTCAGAGGGGTGTTAAGGGCCCCTGAGCTGGGCAGGACTCAGGAAAAAGGAGGACTCTCCCTGTGCTGGGTGAGGAACCCCCCAACCCAGCAGAGCCTTGTCATTCACATCCACCCGGGAGCCCCTTCAAGGCACTTCCCGTATTTCGTGCCAGTCCTGAATCCAGGCCACCCACTAAAAAGTGGAGCGGCTCAGGGGGGGGAGTGATCTATATCCACAGTCAGGCTAGAGGCTCAGGACACCCCAGGGGGACTGGAAGCAGAGTGGGAGGCCAGGGGCCAGGGGTGCTGGCCAGGATGTGGTCATCATCACGGGACTGGGCATGGGCCGGCTCGGGGGCACTGCAGAACCCTCTCTGGCCCGTTGGTAAAGGGGGCTCCCCCTGGTGGTCCCCAAAGCCCACACTGGTCCCCGTTGCTTGGGCGGATGCGGGGCCTGCAGGTGCTGGAGGACGGCCACCAGTGGTGGGAGCTTCGGAATCGCAGCGGCCAGGCAGGCTACGTGCCCGGCAACATCCTGGCAGAGACCCGGCTGGAGGACGCCCCCCAGGAGCAGGTGAGGGGAGGTCTGCCCTGTCCCACTACGGTCGGCAGGGGCGGGGTGAGGTCGCGAAAGACCCAGCTCGGACTCCTCCCTGCGGGGACTGATGAAAGCTCCCGGGTCTGGGCCCAGGCTGGGAAGGTGGGGCTTCCGAGCAGGTCCTGGGGGTGGGGGGAGGAACGGGGAGTGGGGAGAGAGGCCTGGGGAGGGATGCCGAGCTGACCTAACGGCGCCCCCACCCCGTGCTCTGCCCCCCTCCCCCTGCAGGGAGTGAAATACTGGGGTCCTGCCAGCCCAACCCACAAGCTGCCCCCCAGCTTTGCCGGAAACAAAGACGGTGAGGGATGGGGCCCCTGGACCCCAGCGGCCCGCACCCCGTCGGGAGGCGGCGGGGGAGGGGAGCCCTCGGTCAGGTGGCGCGGGTCTGAGCGCCTGACACCCGCAGAGCTGATGCAGCACATGGATGAAGTCAACGACGAGCTGGTGAAGAAGATCAGCAACATCCGCGCGCAGCCGGCGCGGCCCTTCCGGGTGGAGCGCAGCCAGCCGGCGGCCCCGCCGCTCACCCACGCGTCCGGGCCCCGCGAGGTCCGCGCCTGGCTGGAGGCCAAGGCCTTCAGCGCGCGGTGAGCGGGGGTGGGGTGAGCGGTGGGGCGAGGTCCGCGCCGGGAGGGAGGCCCAGGCCTTCGGCGCGCGGGGTCGGGGCCGCGCCCTCGCCGCGCTCACGCTGGCGCTCGCCCCGCAGGGTCGTGGAGCACCTGGGCGTCCTGACCGGCCCGCAGCTCTTCTCTCTCAACAAGGACGAGCTGCGGAAGGTGTGCGGGGAGGAGGGCGCCCGCGTGTACAGCCAGCTCACCGTGCAGAAGGCCTTCCTGGAGGTGAGCCCGTCCGCCCCGCGGTGCCGGGACGGCGGCTGGCGGGACCCTGACCGACGTCCCCTCTCCCCCAGAAGCAGCAGGGTGGGTCGGAGCTGGAGGAGCTCATGAGCAAGTTCCATTCCAAGACCCAGAGGCGCGCAGAGGAGGACAGTTAGGCCTGCGGCTGGGGACGCGCCCCGCGGCTGGAGTGTTATTTTTGTTCGCTGACGTGTTTCGGACCCAGGACTCGGATGGACAGTCACGCTGGCTGGGGCCCCTGGGGCCTGACCTCGGCTCGGCGCTGCCCCCGCGCACGCCCCCCGGGCCGCCCCCACACTCACCGCAGCCAAACTTGCCGCCAGGCGGTGCCAGCCCCTCCTCCGCCTGCCCCCTGACCCCGGAGCGCTGCCCGTACTCCCTGCTCCCGAGGCCGCAGGAATCCCCAGAGCCGTCAGGGACCTTTCCTCAGGCCTCGCCCCCGCACCCCCTCCCCGCCCCCCAAAGGCCGGCTGCGGGCCGAGGGCAGCAGACCTCAGCCACCCCGCTGCCCTTGGCTCTGAGCTGGCCAGGCTGGTGCCCCTTGAGGGCCTAGACCGCCTCAGCACTCACCCAGTCCTCTGGTCTCCTGGGGTGGCCTGGGGGGCTCCCCCCAGGAGTGGGGTGTGCCTGGGGCACTCCTTCACCGCCTGGAGGATTGAGGACGGACTGAACCCCTTTCACCAGAGGACTGACCCTGGGAACCCCTCAACGCCCCACACCTGTCCCCAGCGGGCCCCCCCTCCCCCCCACACCTGTCCCCAGCCCTCCGCGTAGCTCAGGCGCTCAGAGCTTCCTCTGACCCGGTCTTAGGCCTGCTCCGCCTGGCCTGCTGTGCAGTGGGAGGTGAGTCTCGGAGCCCTGGACTCTGCGATCACACCCCAAGGAGGAGAGGTGACCAAGGCTCGGGATCCACACCATTAAACCACTTCAGTCTCCCAGCAGCCCCGTGTCTGTGTCTTGGAGGTGCGCTGGGGTCGCTGTGGGTTCTGGAGCCCCCCTGGGATTGCACGTTTGGAAGAATTGCTGGGCAGAGGCAGGCAGTGGCCAGGCCGGGCTGGGGACGTTCCCTTGAGGCTGCTCACCCCTCCACACCCGGGCGAGAGGGCCCAGAGGATACTCCTGAGAGCTGTGGCTGTGTGCCCACTGCAGGGCCGCAGCTCTCCCAGCCCCGAGGTCCGGAAGGCTGGATGGGAGGGGTGGGAGCAGGTCTGTCAAACCTCCAGCAGGGAGGGGGCATGAGTCACCGGGTCAAGATCGAAACTAGAAACTAGACTCGGAGGGTGAGCCCCAAGCCACGGGAGGGGCCCCAGAGAGGGCGTGGGGCCTGCGGGGCGGGGAAGGCAGCCGGCGAGGGTGGGGCCGATGCAGGGACTGCGGGCCCTGAAGGCAGGGGTCAGGGGCGCGCACAGGGCGCCTGGCCGGCGGCGAGACCACACCAGGCCCACCCTCGGCGACGGCCTGTGGTGCCCTCTGCTGGCCATTGTGCGCATTGCGAACCGGCAGGCCAGGAGGGGGCGTGCACCTGCTACCTGCCCCTGCACCCCTAAAGCCGGGGGAGGACCCCCTGGGGTTCCAGGGTCTCTGCCTGGTGGGCAACCACAGGACGCTTGGGCACAGAGGCTGGTTATGCCTTTCAGGGTGGGAGATGGTGGTAGTAGGGGGCTGTTCCCTGCCGGGCTGGGCTTCAGAAGCCCTGATGACTCACAGCTCTGTTGGGCCATGCTGGGCCACGTCTGTCGGGCTCAGCCCGGCCGGGTCAAGGGCAGCTGGGGGTGTCTGGTGCCTTCTGGGCAATATCAAGACTTGACCACCACGGAGCCCTCTTCCTGGGAAAGGAAGGTGCTCCCTCCAGCTCCAGGCCTTGAGAGGAGTGTCCTTGTTCCCATGCCTGGGCAAGATTCCACAGACAAGGAGCTCAAGAGGAAAAGGGGAGAACTGGGCATCCACCCTCCCATCAGAAAGCACAGCCCCCGCTGGGCCAGGACTGCCAGCCCCCCTGCTTGGCTGAGACCCTCCCTGAGCAAGCCTGAGCACCCTAGCCCCCTCCCCCCCGGCTCCCGGGGCAGCCTCTGCTGGCCCAGGGGTGCCCACGCTAGACCTGGAGGTCAGAGGGCAGCCCCAGCGCACCCTCTGTCCCCCCCAGCCAGGCGCTGTCATCAGCTGGATGGCCTGGACTTTGGGGACCCTGCCTCTAGGCTGGGTTAGTTGTCTCTTGGGAGCCCCAAAACCTACACCTGCCTCCTTGCCCAGCCTCCCTCCTCCCCCCACAGGCCACCTCCCGCCACAGCCCCCTCTGGCCCATCCTGCCTCTTGGGCAGCCTGAGGGGACCCCACTCCCCCAGCTCCCAGGCCCCCCTTTCCTGACCAGGAGCTGCTGGTTCTGAGGCGCCCCTGCCCCAGGGGTCTGCTCAGGTTGCAGGGCTCCCTGTCCCCCAAGGACAGACACGTGCAGGGCCCAGGTCACTCAGCTATTGAGGTCCCTGCGAGGAATCCCTGTGCTTCCTACCCCAGGGCGTCACTCTGCAGGGCTGCCAGGTTAGGGGGTAACTGAGCACTTCCCTCCCTGGGGCCTAGCGATCTCGGCCCCAGAAGCAGGCACAGACAAGGCACAAGGGCCAGGGTCCCTGCCTGGAGCCCCAGAGAGGGGCAGAGCCTGGGAGGCCCCCAGCCCACACTGGTCACGCAGGGGAGAGGTGGGGTCTGATGGCACAGCCTGGGGCGGAGGGTGGGGGCTGCGGAGGTTTGACCACAGGCAGAGCGGGCCATCTCGCCCAGCGCCCGCCCAGCTGTGCTGCCCACGGATGTCCCCACCAACAAGGCCGGCTCTGTGCTGTGGACAGGCTGTCTTTGTGGCCGCCTTCCCACCCGTGGGCCTCTGGTTCCCCGCCGTCTCCTCCCCGACTCGGGCCAGGCCAAAAGGCCAGTGGGGCCCAATGCCATTTTGGGTGGAGATTCTTCTTTTCCATTTCTTTCTGACTTTTTCAAAATACTTGACTCCCTGAAAGGTTACTGTACAAAATTAGCACAGGAGGCAAGATGTCTTCACACCCATGTCAGCTGCCGGGATCACAGTAGAGGCACAACGCGTGCCTGTCAGCGGGGGAAGCTGCGCCTGGCAGGGCGGCTTCACGGGTGGCGCTGCTGCTGAGAACAGCTCCGTGTGGAGAAACATAAAACGATCCCTATTAACCCTCCCCCAAAAGTGCTTGCTGTGGGAATTGCTAGGCTAACGTGAGGGGCAGAATTAAAGTTGAAGAGCACCTGGCCTGTTCCGTAGTGACCCCCACAGAGCATCCTCCCGGGCGGGGTCTGCAGGCCCCTGGAGGGCCCTGAACTCCAGACGAGCGTCATAACAAGACAGCGGAATGTTAAAGGCTGGACTGTATCCCCCAGTTCATATAAGGCGCGGTCATTAGGATGGGTCCTGACCCAAAGTGACTACTGTCCTTACCAACAGAGGACACTTGGTCATAGACACGCAAGGAGAAGGTCACCTGCAGACAGAGGCGGGGATCAGGCTGCTGCTTCTATAACACGAGGAGCCTCAAAGATCGCAGCCAAGCTGCTGACATCTGGTCTTGGGCTTCCAGCCTCCGGGACTTCGAGACAACGAGTTTCTGGTGTTGAAGCCTTACGGGCTATGGTCCTCTGTTACCACAGCCTCAGAAACTAGTACAGAGTGATTCGCCTTTTCCACGGGGCTCCGGCGGGCACGGATGGTGCAGAAGCCCTGGGGGGTGAAGCTGTTGGCTCCTCGGCGAGGATCCCGGTGTGGCCATGGCAGGACCCCCTCACACACACCCCCGGGAGGAAGTGCCCGAGCGAGCCCGGGGCCTCGGGGTGAGCTGGCAAATGCTCCTGACGCAGCGGACTCCAGTCTGGGCCCTCGGTGAGAGCCCTCGGGTGCCAGCCTCCTGCAGCGCTCGCTCGGGCGACGGGTGAACCCCGACCCACGCTGGGCCGGCCGTGCTGTTCACACCTGGGGTCTTGGCAGGCATTTGCCCCCAAACAAGAGAAACAGCAGACAGTCTTTGTTGCCATGGTAAATTCGAGCTCTCTACTGGAAATTAGAGTTTTAGAGCCTGCCAGCATCAGCGAGACAGCTCCCCGACCTGCAGGCCCTTCTCCGAGCGTGCGATGCTGCTATGAGTCCCACGTGGACGTGGAAAGGGAGGCTCTGAATCCGCATTTTCCAACAACCGATGCGCGATGTTACAGAGTCATGGGGGCCAGAGACCCGTCCTTGGAGCAGGAGGGACCATGAGTCCCCGGGGCCCCAGTGAGCTGCGCCCGGGGTGGGCTCCCCGTCCAGACAGCAGCCGCCCGGAGAGACACCCCGAGCTGGGGTTCAGTGTCGATCGGGGGAGAACGTCTTCGATGACCCAAAAAGGCCGCTCACCTGCTCCTGGTTTCTAGCTACGAGTCCGGGCGAGGCCGGGTTTTCTCTGGATGCTTCGACCAGGATGGTGTCCCCAACAGAATGAAGGTGGGCACGGGGATGAGGTCCAGCTGCTGCTGGGAAGCCCGACGTCAGGGAGATTCGTAAAGACACGTATTCACGCTGCTCTTATTTTTCATAGAAATCTGCTCTTTATGTGTTGAATGCTGGCACCCCAAAATGCCATAAACGGACATGTTGATGAAGCTACTCAGGCTCAGCTACCTTGAGAGTCTTGGCAGGGTCTAGGGGGTGAGGGTAAGGTGTGCCTGAGATTTGGAGCTGGGATTAGAATTGGGCAAATTCAAGACATAATTGGTTCAGGATTGGTGAGCACATAGAGGGTTAAAAGTGAGTTTAGAGGATCAGCTGAGGAAAATGGCAAAGTTGATGTTTTCTGCAACTGTCTGTCATTGTTATTTCAAAAGAAAGAATAAATGTGGGTCTCTAAATTGTCACAGTTTTATTTTCTAATAGAGTAAATATGGATGGATAACACCCACAAGAAAAAAGTTCTTTGGGACCCTTAATAATTTTTAAGTGTGTAAAAGTGTCCTGAGGCCCAATAGCTTAAGAACTGCTGACACAGAATTTATGAGGAGACCAATGATAAAGGGCAGAGCCTGGGGAGCTGGGCAGCCCTGGACGGACTGGACAAAGCGAGGGGTGGTGTCCACGTTCCCCGGGGAAGCTGGGCTGCAAGCGTCCCTGGGCAGAGACTCAAACTCGGCCACCACGGGGAAAGGTGCGGGCTCACTTCCGCCTCTCAGACAGACAGAACAGGACGCAGGGGGAGGCCCAGTGCCGCCTGTGATGTGAGGGGAGGTCTAGGATGTCCCCAGAGGGCACCCCCAGGGCGTGGGGAGCGGGAGAGGCCGAGGCAGCAGAAGCCACAGGAGAGGCAAAGAGACGGGGTACTTGGGCTTCTGACCAAGCGACCACAGAGCGGGGCTTTCCGTGACCCCCCTCCTCTGATGGGATTGATTTGCTAGAGCTGCTCGCAGAATTCAAGAGGCCGGTTTACGTAGTAGATCGCTAGTTTATCATAAAGGATATTAAAGAGTATGAAAGAACTGCCAGATGGAGAGATACTTGGGCTGAGGTTTGGGAGAGTTCCAAACACAGGTGCTTCTGTCCCTGTGGAGTTTGGGGCCTGGCACATGGAAGCCTTCTGGATAGCCAAGCTAGATGCTCTCTGAACCTCCCTCTTTTGGGCTCTCGTGGAGGCTCCACCCCTCCAATTGTGGTTGTTCACCCCCTTGTGGCCCAGGTGGTAAAGAGTCTGCCTGCGGTGCGGGAGACCCGGGTTAGATCCTGGGTCGGGACAGTTCCCTAGCAAAGGCAATGGCACCCCACTCCAACAGTCTTGCCTGGAAAATCCCACGGGTGGAGGAGCCTGGCAGGTACAGTCCCTGGGGTTGCCAAGAGCCAGACACGACTGAGCGACTCCACTTTCACTTTCACCCTAGCGCTGGGCTTTCCTGGTGATTCAAATGCAGGAGACCCCTGTTCTATTCCTGGGTCAGGAAGATCCCCTGGAGAAGGGATAGGCTACCCACTCCAGGCGTCCCCTTCTCCTCCTGCCTTCAATCTTTCCCAGCATCAGAGTCTTTTCCACTGAGTCAGTTCTTCGCATCAGGTGGCCAAAGTATTGGAGTTTCAGCTTCAGCATCAGTCCTTCCAATGAATATTCAGGACTGGTTTCCTTCAAGATTGAGTAGTTTGGTCTCCCTGCAGTCCAAGGGACTCTCAAGAGTCTTCTCCAACACCACAGTTCAAAAGCATCAATTCTTCAGTGCTCAGCTCCCATTCATTAGCCTATGAAATTACCCAGTCCATAAAAATGAACCACACCACATTTCAAGGAGTGCTGCTGCTGCTGCTGCTAAGTCGCTTCAGTCGTGTCTGACTCTGTGTGACCCCATAGACGGCAGCCCACCAGGCTCCCCCATCCCCGGGATTCTCCAGGCAAGAACACTGGAGTGGGTTGCCAGTTCCTTCTCCGATGCATGAAAGTGAAAAGTGAAAGTGAAGTCGCTCAGTCGTGTACGACTCTTAGCGACCCCATGGACTGCAGCCCACCAGGCTCCTCCGTCCGTGGGATTCTCCAGGCAAGAGTACTGGAGTGGGGTGCCATTGACAAAGCTGGAACAGCTTCAATGCAGAAACCAAGGGGTTTCGAATGCCCATGGATAAAGATTAGGGTTAGGGTTAGGGTTAGGGTTAAGCCCTCCGCAAAGGCCCACGTACGTGCTGGCTGTGGAGTATGTTTCTCTCTGAATAAATTCACTTCTTACCTCTCAGTCACTTTGTCTCTCACTGAATTCTTTCTGCAATGACACTCAAGAACCTGAGCTTCATTAGGTCCTGAAACAGGTTTGTGGTCTCAGTTGGAAGATAGAGGGTTTTAGCTGGGTTTGAGTCCCAGTCTGTACTAAATGGTCTCAGGACTGGCTTGGTGGTCCAGGGGCTGGGAGTTGGCTTTGCAGCACAGCAGATGCGGGTTCAGTTCCCGGTCAGGGAACGAGCGTCCCCCGTGCCTGATGCTCTGTGAACGCTGAGCCTCTGCACGAGCGGGGAGCCCGCGCTGCAGCGATCACCCTGCATGATGCAACGAGGGCCCTTCGGGCCACGACTGAGGCATATGGCAGCCAGATACATTGAATGAAATCAACAAAATATTTTTTAAAAAGTATCCACCTGCCAATTCAGGGATATGGGCCCAATCCCTGGTCCAGGAAGTCTCCGCACCACAGGATGACCAAGCCTGTGTGCCACAACCAAGGAGGACCCAGCCAGACATAAAGAAATAAAAAGATTAAAAGGACCAGACCTTGCACACAGGCCAATCTTGTCAGCAACCCCACCCTTCTGAAACTTTGCAGAAGAAGAATGCAAGACTGTTACTGCCTTGATCCTTATCACCTACGCTGGGGATACAGCCTCTCCCTACTCACCAGGGAGAGGGGCAGTTCTTTAGTGGCTAGCCTAATGTGTTTGCCCTTTGCTTGGCAAACAGAGCCACCCTTTCCTTCTCCAAAACTCTGTCTCCAGATTTCTGCTTGGCACTGGAGCACAGACAGCCAAGGTTTCGGCAGCACTGGCCCCTCTGGGTCAGTCAGAGCCGGCCAGGCGGTCCCCGGAGAGCCTTTTCCCAGGAGCCCTGCCCCCACACCTCGCTCCTTCTGTGACCCTGAGGCTTTAGCTGTACCCCGGCCCCCTAAACTTACGTTTCAAACGCTGGCCCCGCACGACCCCCGTCTGGGTTTGTGTTAGAGCGTCCACGTGGTGACGCGGTGCCTGTGGGTTCTCTGGGCTCCCCCTTTCTGAGCCACACCAACCCCTGAGAGTCAGTGGACGGGGCACCAGCCACCGCCCCACACCATCTTCACAGCTGGGGCCAAAAGCCCAGCCTCTCCGCCCAGCGGGACCGAGGCAAGTCTCAGAGACAGACCTTTGGGTGAAGTTGAAAAGGAGAGTGTCATTCTTTGCCAGGCGAGGGAGACACAGAGGGCTCATGCTTTGGAAAACTCTGTGTCTCCACCCTGGGACGATAGTGACTAAGAGGGTGTGATCAGCTTGTGGACATTCTTCTGATGGATTCGTGGTGAGGTAAGCAGGAGTCCACATCGTCACCCTTCAGGTCCAACTGGTCTGGGGTCTCCATGCTTGTGGGCAGCACGTCATCGTTAATTGTTCATTTCTCCCACCTGGAGGGGGTTTCTGCCTCTGAAGAGCTCAAAGATGTAGTTGTCTGTATCCTGATGGGGAAACACAGCCCTGCCCCCAGGCTGCCCTTGACTGCTTGTTTCTCCTGGTCTCAATGGAAAAAAAAAAAATCAATAACCAATCTAAAAATGAAATAGAAAAAAATGGTTTGAGCCAACCTGAGGATTATGACGCTGGAGACAGTCTTTGAGAAGCTGAGGACTGTCGCGCCCAGTCGAGGTCAAGGCAGGGTTACGAAAGCTTTTGAGACAAAGGTTACAGGACACGCGGGCAGTTTACACAACTCAGATCCGCAGCACAGAGGGTGACTCCACAAGATTAAGAAGGGATGTTGGCCCCTAAGGAGGTTAGTGCACACTCACCCCACACCCAGAAGGGGGCGGGAGCTCAAAAGTGGAGAAAAGTTTCATCACTACATTTTTCTTGTCATAAAATGTGAACTATATTTCATCACGAGATTGGGAGAAACATCTGGTGTTCCCTGAGACAGCACAGTGTCAGGGGCCAGGTGCGTGGACACCTCCCTCCTGGCCCGAGTTCTGCAGCTCCTGGAAGTGACCGTGGCCCCCGGAGCCCCAGCCCGGCCAGACCCCCTCCTCCTGCCCAGCCCAGCGCCTCGCCTCCGCCAAGTTGCATCAGCTGTTCTCAGCCCTCGGGAACCTCAACTGTGCTGAAGACCTGACTGAGGCCAAGGGGGTGAGTGCTCGCCAGAGCACAGCCGGGGTGGGGCCTCCTGCAGGCAAAAAGCCCCCTCCTTCCCCTGGAGTTTCCCACTTTTCTCCCCTCCCCAGGGTGGGGCCCATATGGGCAGAAGGCAGAGAGAAGCACCCAGTGGACTCCACGCCCAGGGGCTGCCTGACAGGCCACGCCCCACCGCTGTGCGACCTTCCACCCCAGGACACTTACGTGCATGTGTGCTAAGTCACTCAGGGTCTGACTCTTTTCAACCATATGGACTGTACCCCGCCTGGCCCCTCTGTGCCTGCTATTCTCCAGGCAAGAATACTGGAGTGGATGTGTTGCTCAGCCATGCCCAAGTCTTTGTGACCCCATAGACTATAGCCGCCAGGCTCCTCTGTCCATGGATTCTCCAGGTAAGAACACTGGTGTTCTTCTCCACGGGGTCTTCCCGACGCAGGGGTCAAACCTGTCTCATGTTCTCTGTATTGGCAGGCGGGTTCCTTACCACCAGCACCACCTGGGAAGCCCCCTAGGACACTTATATCGGGAACCAGTGGACACCAAGCAGGTATTGTTTGTGAGGGTTTGTATTTTGTTGCGTTTTGTTAATTGTCTACACTGAGTGACCACTACCCCTTAAAAATGCAGCGCCAGTGTTCTCAGAGCCTGCCCTGCACCACCATCGGCCAGGCTTCCTGGGCAGCCAGAAAACAGACTGCTCAGAAAGTTCCTGGACGGAGAGACTCCCCAGTGGTCCCGGGGTTAGGACTCCGCACCTCCAATGCAGGGGCTTCAGGTTCCATTCCTGGTTGGGGAACTAGGGGTGAGCACTGCAAGTAGAGAGCCACACGCTCTGGAGCCCGAGTGGCACAACTGCAGAGAAGCCGGGGCGCCTCAGGGAAGAGCCCGCGAGCCCGACCAAGACCGATGCAGCCAAAAATAGATCAGTTAAGGACAGAAAGAAAGCTCCCCCCGGAGCGGATGATGCTGGTCCTGCCTCACCCTGAAACCTCGGCTGTAAAATGCTCCCATCACCCAGACAGTCTCCTCATCCCTTCTGAAACCCAGAAACCTGGGGGCCTGTCGGGCACAAAAGCCCCTCTGCGTCCCTCACTTCCTGTTTGTCGAAAAAGTGTCTAGTCTCCCAGCCCCTTCCTGAGTCCAAAGAGCAGGGACAGGCAGCTACTAATCGCAGAGGTGAGGGAAACAAGGGTAAACAAGAGAAGCAAAGACAATAGTTGAGGATAAAACAGCCCCAGCTGCTCCCACCGGGATTCTCTGTGCTGTCCTTCAGGAACCAAGGCACCGCCCGCCCGGTGGACGGTGAGACTTACAGACCACAGGATGGCAGACTCCAGGGCGACTGCAGCCGGGGCTGACTGCAGGCTCCTGAGACGTTGAAACCCTTCGCCTCAGACTGGGGCTCAAGCCCACGTGACCAGGACTCGGACCCAGACTAAACCCGTGGTCTCCCAACTAAGACTGCACATCTGGTCTTAGGACTTAATGAGGTTCATGTTCTCTGTGTCTCAGCACGGGGAATTCAGTGAGAAGCCAGGTGTTAGGCAGGAAGTGGGTTTATTAACATAGGACATGTGTAAAAGATGCAGTTGTGGCGGGGAGGGAGTTCTGTCCAAGGATTAAGCGGGCTACAATTCTGTAGTCAGAGGGAAGGGAAGAGGAGATGACTGTCCTGCGCAGGTAGACAGGAGGCTTGCCTCACCAGCTCCTCCTTTGCATCTGGCAGGAGACTGACCTTGTGAGGTCAAAGTAGGACTATCATAGTGATTATTCAAGTCTGTAGAAGGGTGGTGACATTGTTCTTTCACCTGACAGCCTGGATCACTGTTGTTCAGTCACTCAATCGTGTCTGACTCTTTGTGACCCCGTGGACTGCAGCACACCGGGCTTCCCTGTCCTTCACCATCTCCCAGAGTTTGCTGAAACCCATGTCCATTGAGTCGGTGATGCCATCCAACCATCTCATCCTCTGTCGCCCTCTTCTCCTGCCCTCAATCTTTCCCAGCATCAGGCTCTTTCCAATGAGTCAGCTCTTCGCATCAGGTGGCTAAAGTATTGGAGCTTCAGCTTCAGTCTCAGTCCTTCCAATGAATATTCAGGGTTGATTTCCTTTAGGACTGACTGATTTGATCTCCTGCAGTCCAAGGGACTCTCAAGAGTCTCCTCCAACACCACTGTTTTAAAGCATCAATTCTTTGGCACTCAGTCTTCTTTATGGTTCGACTCTCACATCCATACATGGCTACTGAAAAAACCCTGGCTTCGACTATATGGCCTTTTGCTGGCAAAGTGCTGTCTCTGCTTTTTAATATGCTGTCTAGGCTGGTCATAGCTTTTCTTCCAGGGAGCAGCGTCTTTCAATTCCACGGTTACAGTCACTGTCTGCAGTGATTTTGGAGCCCAAGAAAATCAAAGTGTCATTGTTTCCATTTTTTCCCCATCTATTGGCCATGAAGGGATGGAACCGGATGCCATGTTCTTAGTTTTTTGAATGTTGAGTTTTAAGCCATCTTTTTCGCTCATCTCTTTCACTTTCATTAAGAGGCTCTTTAGCTCCTCTTTGCTTTCTGCCACTGTTGATCTACCAACTTCCCTGGTAGCTCAACTGGTAAAGAATCTGCCTGCAGTTCGGAAAACCTGGGTTTGATCCTTGCCTGGGTTGGGAAGATCCCCTGGAGAAGGGAACAGCTACCCACTCCAGTATTCTGGCCTGGAGAATTCCATGGGTTCACAAGAAATGGACAAGACTGAGCAACTCACTTTGCCCAGTGGCCACAGGACTGGAAAGGGTCAGTTTTCATTTCAATCTGAAAGAAGGGCAATGCCAAAGAATGTTTAAACTACCACACAATTGCACTCATCTCACATGCTAGCAAAGTAATGCTCAAAATTCTCCAAGCCAGGCTTCAACAGTACGTGAACCATGAACTTCCAGATGTTTAAGCTGGATTTAGAAAAGGCAAAGGAACCAGAGATCAAATTGCCAACATCCATTGGATCATTGAAAAAGCAAAAGAATTCCAGAAAAACATCTACTTCTGCTTTATTGATTACACCAAAGCTTTTGACTGTGTAGATCACAACAAACTGGAAAATTTTTAAAGAGATGGGAATACCAGACCACCTGACCTGCCTCCTGAGAAATCTGTATGCAGGTCAAGAAGCAACAGTTAGAACCAGACATGGAACAAGAGACTGGTTCAAAATTGGAAAAGGACTACATCAAGGCTGTACACTGTCACCCTGCTTATTTAACTTCTATGCAGAGTACATCATGCGAAATGCCAGGTTGGATGAAGCACAAGCTGGAATCAAGATTGCAGGGAGAAATATCAAAACCTCAGATACACAGATGGCACCACCCTTATGGCAGAAAGTGAAGAGGAACTAAAGAGCCTCTAGATAAAAGTGAAAGAGGAGAGTGAAAAAGCTGGCTTAAAACTCAACACTCAAAAAACTAAGATCATGGCATGCAGTTCCATCACTTCATGGCAAATAGATGGAGAAACAATGGAAACAGTGACAGACTTTATTTTCTTGGGCTCCAAAATCACTGCAGATGGTGACTGCAGCCATGAAATTAAAAGACGCTTGCTCTTTGGAAGAAAAGCTATGACCAAAGCAGAGACATCACTTTGCCAACAAAGGTCCGTCTGGTCTAGTCAAAGTTATGGTTTTTTCCAGTAGTCATGTATGGATGTGAGGGTTGGACTATGTAAGGTATAGTTCGGGCTGAGGTGGAAAAGGAAAGACGACCTCAACAGAAGTAGGTTACTTTTATTCAGGCAAGGAGCAGCCTTGCCTGAATAAAAGGACAGTCAGCCTAAGGACCAGGCTGAGCGCAGAGAGGGATCAGGGAGGCTCCATATTTATAGGGAGGTTTGTGGAAGCGATAAGGGAAACGTTAATCAGGCGGGATGTTTTGGGTATTCTTTAGATGAGATGGCATTTGTAGTCGGGCAGGGGGTGATAAGTCTTCTGGGCAGGTGTAAGGGTTGGAAGGTTTCTGGACAGGGGCTGATAAGTCCCAGATGGATGCAACCGGCCTGGAGCCTCAGGGCGGGACCTAAAGTCTTGTTTTGTTTTCTCCAAAGTTAGATGATTCAGCAAGGGCCTTTGAGACTGTTGTTTTCTTTTCTAGGCCCAAAGACTCCTTCAGACTATAAAGAAAGCTGAATGCAGAAGAATTGATGCTTTTGAACTGTGGTGTTGGAGAAGACTCTTGAGAGTCCCTTGGACGGCAAGGAGTTCAAACCAGTCAGTGCTAAAGGAAATCAGTCCTGAATATTCACTGGAAGGACTGATGCTGAAGCTGAAACTCCAATACTTTGGCCACCTGATGTGAAGAGCTGACTCACTGGAAAAGACTCTGATACTGGGAAAGATTGAAGGCAGGAGAAAGGGACAGAGGATGAGATGGTTGGATGGCATCACAGACTCAATGGACATGAGTTTGAGCAAGCTCCAGGAGTTGGTGATGGACAGGAAAGCCTGGTGTGCTATAGTCCATGGGGTCGCAAAGGGTGGGATACGATT
Source organism: Bubalus bubalis (assembly GCF_019923935.1). NCBI lineage: Eukaryota > Metazoa > Chordata > Mammalia > Artiodactyla > Bovidae > Bubalus > Bubalus bubalis. Next base: position 132,055,010 of record NC_059161.1, on the reverse strand, counting down.
GAGCAACTGAACTGAAGTGAGTGGCTCACTTTTATTTTTTTCATTTGCTTTCTGCCATTAGGGTGGTTTTGTCTGCGTATCTGAGGTTACCGATATTTCTCCCTGCAATCTTGATTCCAGCTTGTGCTTCATCCAGCCTGGCATTTCGCATGATGTACTCTGCATAGAAGTTAGATAAGCAGGGTGACAGTATACAGTCTTGATGTACTCCTTTCCCAATTTTGAACCAGTCCGTTGTCCCATGTCCAGTTCTAACTGTTGCTTCTTGACCTGCATACAGATTTCTCAGGAGGCAGATATGGTGGTCTGGTATTCCCATCTCTTTAAGAATTTTTCAGTTTGTTGTGATCTACACAGTCAAAGGCTTTAGTATAGCCAATGAAGCAGAAGCAGATGTTTTTCTGGAATTTCCTTGCTTTTTCTGTGATCCAACAGTCAGTGGGGAGGTTTTTCTGTGTATAAAATGCAGACACAGGGTGCACAGTGCAGGAGAGAGGAGGCCAAAGGGCAGAGAAAATTTTTTATGTTTATATTTTTCTTGTCTTCCCATAAAATGTGAATTTTATTTCATACTTCTAAACTTAGTACTACTTCGCTAGGAGGGATTCCCAGATGTGGTTCCCAGGGTCAATGGCCTGTCCTGGGCTCTGGATCCACAGGAGAAAATGAAACCACAAGCCTGATTTCAGCCCCTCCCCAGCCTCCAGGCCCACCCAACCTAGGAGGGCTTGGAGCAGCTGCCAGGCCTGAGGGTGATGCTGTGCAGGGTACTGTAGGGGTCCTGGGCATGACGCCTCTATGTCCCCATTTCTTTTATTACAGGAATCAGCTTTCACCCAGCCTCTATGACCTTCCCTGAGTTTCAAGTAGATTTAAGTAGTTGTTCTTAGGGAAGGGAGGGGATGTGAGAACAGGGAGAAAAAACAGTCAAGGGCAGTCTTGGGGCAGGGTCCTGTTTTCCCTTCAGCAGACAGACATAACTATATCTTTGAGCTCTTCTGCAGACGCTGAAGCTTCTCCAAGTGGAGAAGTTAACTGTTAATGATGGCATGCTGCCCACAAGCATGGAGACCCCAGATCAGCTGGACTTGAAGGTTGATGATGTTGACTCCTGCTTACCTCACGAACCTATTAGAAGAATGTCCTCAAGCTGATCACACTCTCTTTGGATAATTAATATAAAACTTGTCACTGTCTTCCCCAAGCTGGGACACATGGTCTTGAGGACAGGGGCCGCTGTGCGCCTCTTTGCCTGGTAAAGCAATAAAGCGATCCATCTCTTCTCGCTGCTGTGGTTTAGTTGCTAAATTTTCTCCAGCTCTTTGGCACCCCATGAACTGTAACCCACTAGGCTCCTCTGTCCATGCATTTTCCCAGGCAAAAATACTAGAGTAGGTTGCCATTTCCTTCTCCAGGGGAGCTTCTTGACCCAGGCATTGAACCTGTGTCTCTGGCTTGGTAGGTGGATTCTTTACCACTGAGCCCCCTGGGAAGCCCAATCCTTTTCTACTTCACCCAAAACTCTATGTCACCGAGATTGGATTCCACACCAGAGTACAGAGAAGGTGAGATTTCGGCCTCAAGGACAGAACTTGTACCCTGGGTGCCCCTGGCTTCAGGACGGCCGGGGGGCGAGGGGCGGCGACCCAGACTCCCAGACCCAGGCCCGCATGCCCAGGGCCCCTTATGGCCTCCTGAGGCGGAGGCTCAGATGCAGAGTCTCAGGTGTCCAGGTTTCTCTGAGACTCCGCTTGACCGCGGCCTGAAGTCTCAGCCTTAACCCCTTGATGCTCGACGACCCTCACTCCAGTTGCCGCTGCAAACGACAGAGGAGGGAAGTGAGCCGGCGCGCCGTCGGGGACCACGCAGCCCTGGGTGTGCTTCACTCCGGGGGGAGCTCCGCCGCGGGGACGCATCAGTCCAGGGAACTAATCACGTCCACGCCCCGGAGGCGCCCCGCTGCAGGGGGTGCACGCTCCTGGAATCACGGCCCCCAGGGACGCGTCGTGGAGGCGGGAGCGCCTCTCGGGGGTGCATCGCTCCCTGGAAACCATCCGGGGGCTGCATCACCAGAAGGATGTGCGCCCCTCCGGCATAACCACGTCTGGGGGCATACCGCCCGGGGGACTCAGCGCCCAGGGGACTCAGCGCTTCGGGGCGCTGCCCCGGGGCACGCCGCCCTGGTGAGTATAGCTCCTGAGGCGCGGCTCCGGGGGACTGGGGCTGCCTCGGGGGCGGGGCGCCGCTCCGAGGGGTGGGGCGCCGTCTCGGGGGCGGGGCCCCGTCGGTGCCGACACGCAGGACCGCCCTCCCGCGCCGCGCCCGGATTGGCTGCGGCTGGGGGCGGGGCCCGCGGGGCATTGTGGGTCCCCCGCTCGGTCCGCCGCTCGCCATGTCGGGCTCCCCGGTGAAGCGGCAGAGGATGGAGAACGCGCTGGACCAGCTCAAGCAGTTCACCACCGTGGTGGCCGACACGGGCGACTTCCACGGTGAGGCCGCGCTGGCCCCCGAGCTCATGGGGCGGGCCGGGCAGCAGTGAGAGACTTCGGGCGCGCGGGGCGCCGGCCCGCCCGGCGGTGTGGGGAGGCGCGGGAGGGCCCGGGAGCGCGGACGCGCGGCTGAGGGGCGCAGGGGCGGCGGCGAAGCCCGGCCACCCGGCTTCCTGGGCCGGGAAGTCCGTCCCCCTCCTCCTTGGTGCCCCTCTCCCTCGCCCCCCGTCCCCGCTTCGTCCCTTGTCCCCCCTTCGGCCCTGCTGTTCCCCGACCCACTTCTCCCTTGCTCTCGGCGCCCCGTGCTCGGCCCCCTTCACCGTCGGCCGGGGCGTGGGTGCCTCAGGACCCGAACGCGCGGGGCCCAGCGCCCCCGTCCTCTGCGCTGCTGGAGCCCGCGGTGACCGTCAGTGGGTCAGGGGACGGTGTCCCAAGTACTTAGATTTGGAGAGCGATTCCTGGTCCGCCGTGGAGATGCGAAGCGCTTGTGGTCACACGGGGCAGTTTCGTTGCGCGAATGTTGAGCAGGAACATGAGTTAGTTTTGGGCCCAGAAAGGCCGGACTCTGCGAATGACACCGCCTGCTTTTGAAACCCCGTGTTGCGCACACTTCCCACCCCTGCCCAGGGGACAGCTGCACGCTGGTGACCATGGCCGCGTGCGGGCCAGTTAGACGTTCACCGCCTGGGACCAAGGAGCCCCGGGGGTACAACCCCACTCACTGCAGGGGGGCAAGCAAAGCTTGCTCCAGGTCTGGGTTTTCCTGGCTTGACTCATCTTCCTGGGAGGGAACTGGGGGGCTTGGCCTTCCCATCGTCTGCACGGAAACCCACACTAGGTGAACCTCCATTCACATCCTCTGTGAACCATGAAGGTTGTCAGAGAAATCGTGAAATGTTCCGTGCTGGGAGTGCTCCGGGGCACACGGTAGGGAAGGGACTTCCTCGTTTCTGCTTTCTCATGGTGACTTGAGAAACAGGCTTTATTTCCTCTTTGGTAAGAATAAGACTCTATCTCACAGAGCTGAGGAAAATGAGTAAGCATATTTGGCTGCTTAAATATAAACGCTGGAGATGGTGATGGGCTTGAGTCCAACCTGTACATTAAACCAGCTGACAGAAGGTTCCCTCCTGGTCAGAGCTGGGGGCCCTGGGAAATTCCAGCTCTGGCTGACCTTTGAGGCCACCGGCTTCTTCGCACCCGTCCCTTCCTGGTCCAGGCCTCTGGCAGTGGCCTCACCAGGACAGAGGGTCTGGGGTCTTTCTGCTCCTTTTTGGTTCTAATTTTATTTATTTTTGGCTGCACTGCTTTGCATGGGCTTTTCTCTAGTTGCGGCACGCGGGGGCTGCGCTCCCGCTGCAGTGGAGGGCTTCTCACTGTGGTGGTCTGTCTTGTGGAGCACGGGGTCTCGGGCTCAGGGGCTTGATACTTAGGGCTCGAGGCTCAGTAGCTGTGGTGCACCAGGACTAGTTGCCCCAGGGCGTGTGGGATCATCCGGGCCCAGGGACCGAACTCAAGTCCCCTGCAAGGGCAGGCAGATTCTTACGCACTGCATCACTGGGGAAGTCCTGGTTTGCTCCTTCTTAGTGTGGAGGATTTCTCATCTTTGCTGAGTCTGTGTTGTTTTCCTGTTGGGTTTCACTGGGCAGCAGCTGCAGGCTGGCTGGTCCTCAGGTTAACTAACCCGTGACCTCCTCAGTGTAGGCCCAGTGTGTCCAGAGGGGTCTTGGGGAATGCTTGCTCTATGTTCTCCTCTTTGGAAACATTGAAACCCAAGTGCTGACATTGAAGATTGCTAAGTGAGTGTTAGTGACTTTATTTAAAAATACATTTATTGATGATGTGTACAGTACACTAGGTGTGTGTTAGTTGCTCAGTTTTGTCCGTCTCTTTGTGACCCCATGGACTGTAGCCCACCAAACTCCTCTACGGAATATTGGAGTGCGTAGCCATTCCCTTCTCCAGGGGATCTTCCCAACCCAGGTATCTAACCTGGGTCTCCTGCATTGTAGACAGATTCTTTACCAACTGAGCTACCAGAGAAGCCCATATATATCTAAATCTTACATAGTTGTAATTTCAGTTTTACGGTCACTTTATGAACTGAAGGGTCTTGCCTTTGGGGCGTCATAAACCTCTTTGAAAATAAGTCAAAGCTGTGGCTGCTCTTCCCGCTCCATGCCCCATGCCAGGTTTTATATTCTGTTAAGGGTTCCTGGAGCCTGAAGCCCATCTGTTGACCCTAGATTTTGTTTTTAATTTTGTTAAAAGTCAGCTTTATCAAGGTAATATTTTCAGCGCATTACACTGGGTTTCACACATTTGTGTAAGCTCCACTGCAGAGCGTGCTTTCTTAACTTGTTGTTTTGAAATAACTAATAGACTCCAGGAAGTTGCAGAATTCGCCTGTCAGGTCCCACGAATCCTTTTGCCATCACCTCCCTGGGTGTTCTGTGTGGCCGCGGTGTGATATCAGGACAGGGGCCTTGGTGCCAACACGGCGCTGTGAACAGGCTGCAGACCGGCCCTGTGTTCCCTGGTTTCCAGCTGCACAGAGGAGGGGTCGTCCTTTGTGGCGGGTTCTTAGAGCCACCAGGACGGGCAGGATACAGCTGTTCCTGGCCCCTGAGAGCCACCCCCTTCCCTCTTTTCCATCTCTGTGGTTTTGTCATCAGAAGATACTTCGAAAATGCTAGCTTGCCAAATCAACTTACTGAACTGGCTAATCCTGGAAGCTGAGTTTTGATGAACTTGAGCTCAGCACTGCCCTGTGACAGCCGGGGCCTCGAGACTTCTTGGAATTCCCGCGTGGTTATCAGGAAGGAACAAGTGTGTTAAAAGAATAGTTTGAAGGCCCGTGTCCAGCCCCTCCACGGCTGACCTGGGTGCCAGTACCTGCGGACGCCGTCGGTCTCCTGGCCGCCTCCCTCCTTGCTCCTTGGTGCTGGGCAGCTCTCGGCTCTTGGCACGGCTGCTCACTGGCTTAGTCTCCAGGTTTCCTCCCTGTGCTCAGCTGCCTCTTGGCTAGCCTTCCTGCATGAAGTGTGGCCGCGCCCTACTTGGCTCTGTCCCTGTGTTCAGGGCTTTCAGGGGTCATCTCAGGTTTCTGGGTGGAAGCGGGCACTCCACTGACCCTTGCTTCCCACAATTACTTCCCAGCCATCGACGAGTACAAGCCCCAGGATGCCACCACCAACCCGTCCCTGATCTTGGCTGCGGCACAGATGCCAACCTACCAGGAGCTGGTGGAAGAGGCCATTGCTTACGGCAGGAAGCTGGGCGGGTGAGTGTGGGGCTGTGGGCGCTGGCCGGGTCTGCTTGCTTCCCTCCCCTGAGGTCAGTTCGCCAGTGTTTTAGGCTCCAGGAAGGAACGCTGTCCGCTTCCTTGCGGGCATCACCCATTGGGAGTAAACAGCTCACTGAGTTTTGGTGGCAGGAGCGTGTGGATGGCACCCGAGTCCTCCCCCCGCCGTAGTCTGTGTCCTCAGCCCTGGCGGCCGTGGAGCTGCTTTCTGGCATTTTGTTACCTTCTGATAGTCTTGTTGGAGCGAGAGTCACGGTCTCAGTGCGCAGTCCGGTTCATTCTGATGCACTCACGTATACAGTGGTGCAGCCACGGTCCAGTCCGACAATGTTCTCGCCTCCTAGAACGTTCTCTTGTGCCTTCACCTGCAACCACAGACTGGTTCTTCTCTCCATAGACTCGCCTTTGCTGGGTATCATTTTAAATGTTCATCTGGGTGGTACCGCTCAGCTGAGAGTGGGCTCGCAGGAAACAGTGGCCCCTGGCAGGAGCTGTGCCCCTGGCAGGAGCTGTGCTGGGCTGGCCTGTCCCTCTCTGGTGCCCCATGTGCTGAGGTCAGCCGTGTGCAGGGGTGGCAGTCATGCCCTGGGCCTGCCCTGCCCCCCGCCATGCACCCCGTGCTGGCGGCTCCCTCCCTTCTCGATGCTCCTGGAATCGGTGACGAGGCAGTGCCCGTAGTGATCAGTAGACTGGCCCTGCTCTCAGGCCGGAGATCTTTCCGGTCCATCTTGGAGCCGCACTGTGCCCCTTATTCATCTGCCCAGGCAGCTTCAGAGAGGTTGGGAACTGTGTTTTGTTCAAGCCCCCAAAGATGGCAGGGCTCGGCTCTAAGGATGGAGACACTGGGGATGAGGCGGCCGTGGCCGCGCCCGTGTGAGCACCTCAGTGCCCGAACCGGCCGTGCCACTGGGGAGAGGGCGGGTGTGCTCGAGCCCAGCCCCTGGTCGGGGAGCCGAGGGGTCCCACGAGCTGTGTGCTGTTGCCGAAATCTAAAAAGAAAAAAATGGGTAAGGTGGTAAGTTTTCTGCTGTGTGTTTTATCACCACTTTGAAAGGTTTTTAAGAAAAACAGACGGTGGGAAAAGAATTTGGGAAGCAGGTAACAATTTTTGCAGAATCCTGTACATTTAAAAGTAAGAAGCTTCTAACCTAATTTTTTCCCTTGGAATTTCAGGTCACAAGAGGAACAGATTACAAATGCTATTGATAAACTTTTTGTGTTGTTTGGGGCAGAAATACTGAAGAAAATTCCAGGCCGCGTATCCACGGAAGTGGACGCCAGGTAAGGCCTCAGGCCCACGGGTGGGGGTCAGGTAAGGCCTCGGGCCCACGGGTGGGGGTCAGGTAAGGCCTCGGGCCCACGGGTGGGGGTCAGGTAAGGCCTCGGGCCCACGGGTGGGGGTCAGGTAAGGCCTCAGGCCCACGGGTGAGGGTCAGGTAAGGCCTCGGGCCCACAGGTGGGGGTCAGGTAAGGCCTCGGGCCCACGGGTGGGGGTCAGGTAAGGCCTCAGGCCCACGGGTGAGGGTCAGGTAAGGCCTCGGGCCCACGGGTGAGGGTCAGGTAAGGCCTCGGGCCCACGGGTGAGGGTCAGGTAAGGCCTCGGGCCCACGGGGGGGGGGTCAGGTAAGGCCTCGGGCCCACGGGTGAGGGTCAGGTAAGGCCTCGGGCCCACGGGGGGCTCAAGAGCAGCAGCTGCTGTTGTTCGCGGCTCCCCACGCGGTGCCGCGCGCTGCTGTGGGCGCCTGGCCTCTGCTTGCGTCTGCCCCACTCAGCCGCTGCAAGCCGGGCGCCCTGTCCCCTGCAGGCTCTCCTTTGATAAGGATGCGATGGTGGCCCGCGCCCGGCGCCTCATTGAGCTGTACAAGGAGGCTGGGATCAGCAAGGAGCGGATCCTGATAAAGCTCTCATCCACCTGGGAAGGAATTCAGGCCGGAAAGTAAGTGTCCCCGTGAGCACGGAGCTGCTGGGGCCTGTGCCCATCCCAGCTAGGCCCCTCGGGCAGTGGGCCTGCGCGGTGCCGCCGGCAGAGGTGTCGTCTGCCAAGGACAGAGTGGGAGTCGGCTCCCCCCAAGCACCCTGGGTGCGGAGGGGGCGGGTGGGCGTGGACAGGACACCGCCCTGGTGCCCAGGCTCGGCTGTCCTGGGAGCGCCTGGCCACGCCCACGGATCCCTGTGTTGTTGCGCCGCGCACCTTCTGCCTCTGAACGCTCCCGAGGGACAGGGCCGCGCCACACGTGGCCTTCGTGTGTGGCTTCCCTTGCTTGGCTCACGTTCCAGGTTCACGCGCGCCACGCCTGGGTCCCCCTTAAGGAGGTCTCCCTGTGTGTGTGCACACCTTCCAAGCACATCCTCCCGGGGCACATGGCTGCCCGTGTTGGGTAACGCTGAGCGTGTGCTCGGGGTGGTCTCCTGTGGGCACACACCAGCGGTGGAGTTACTGGCCCAGTGCTCATGGCCTTGGCCACCGAGGCGGCCCTGTGCCCCCAGGGCTGTGCTTCTTGACCGCTTCCCTGTGGCCCGGCAGCGGGGCACCTCTGAAACCATCCACTGGGACAGGAACTCGGCTGGCAGGTGGTAGAGCATGGCCAGGACCCCCTTCTCATGGTCAGCCCTGACGTGTCATCTGGGGGAAGGGCTTTCTGCAGGCTGACCCAGAGGGCAGGCGGGGGCCGTGGGGCCAGTGAGGCTGTGGGACTGAGGCAGGACGGTGCTGTGGTTGGAGCCGACTCCATGATCTCCAGCCCAAAGATCGCTTTTTTTTTGGCTGTGTTGGGTCTTCACGGCTGTCTGGCTTTTCTCCAGGTGGGAGGGTGGGCGCTTCTCACTGGGGCGGCTCCTCTTGTGGAGCGCAGGCTCTGGTGCCCCGGGGCACGTGGGGTCTTCCCTGACCAGGGACTGAACCCGTGTCTCCTGCGCTGGCCCAGCGCAGAGGTTCTGTGACGAGGGGAGGACTGTGTCTGCAGCTCTCGGGGGCCTCTCACCTTGGTCCCTGTTCTGAAATGCGGGTCTGATGAGGTCTGGTTGCCCACAAGCTGCTGGCCTGAGCTCGCCCTGGTGAATGTTCCACAGTTACTCACGAGGGTGGAGCGACCCCGCCCCTGCCTTTCGGGGGCTGACCCATGCGCTCGTTCCATCCTCGCAGGGAGCTGGAGGAGCAGCACGGCATCCGGTGCAACATGACGCTGCTTTTCTCCTTCGCCCAGGCTGTGGCCTGCGCCGAGGCCGGCGTGACGCTCATCTCGCCCTTCGTGGGCCGCATCCTTGACTGGCATGTGGCCAACACGGACAAGAAGTCCTACGAACCCCAGGAGGACCCCGGTCAGTGGCCCCCCGGGCCGGGGCAGAGGGGTGCTGTGTTGCGTGCTCCCAGGGGGCCCCAGGACGGAGGGTTGGGCGGCACGGATGGCAGCTCTGGTGTGTCCCCCCAGGAGTGAAGAGCGTCACCAAGATCTACAACTATTACAAGAAGTTCGGCTACAAGACCATCGTCATGGGTGCCTCCTTCCGCAACACGGGCGAGATCAAGGCCCTGGCTGGCTGTGACTTCCTCACCATCTCGCCCCAGCTCCTGGGGGAGCTGCTCAAGGACCACAGCAAGCTGACGCCTGTGCTCTCGGCCAAAGCAGGTAAGACCGTCCCCTCCCGCCTTCCGCCGCCTCGGGCTCCCCAGGCACCAGTGCCTTGGTCCCTTGAGGCTGTGGAACCTGGAGCCTCGGGGCGGGCTGCCTCCACCCCTGGGCGAGGCTCTGAGGCTCTGCTCCGCAGCCCAGGCCAGTGACCTGGAGAAGATCCAGCTGGACGAGAAGGCCTTCCGCTGGCTGCACAACGAGGACCGCATGGCTGTGGAGAAGCTCTCTGACGGGATCCGCAGGTTTGCCGCGGACGCGGTGAAGCTGGAGAGGATGCTGAGAGTGAGCGCCGGGGCCACGGTTGGGACGTGGGCAGGAGGGGTCATGGGCGGGTAGGAGGGGCCCGTGGGCGGGGCTACTGTCAGGAGGGCCCAGGGCCGCAGGCCTGGCCAAGGGCGGGGTCGGGGCAGCCTGCTGGGCGCACCAGCTCACACCATTCGTTTCCAGGAACGAATGTTCAGCGCAGAGAATGGAAAATAGCGCGGCACCCGAGGCTGGACCACGGATCTGTGCGTCTCTGAATTGGGGCCTAATTGCACGTGCTTTGTGATGAATCTTGGATTTTTTTTTACTAATTGGAGCGGGGACGAATCATAGATTTCTGATTTATGTAAAAATCTGCTCAGCGCATTAAAGCCCTCACTTTTCCTTCCTGTCTGTCTCCTTCCCGGGGCCTGATGAAGGCGGGATTAGGTCGGCAGCCCCATGGGGACCCCGTCAGTGGTGACAGCCCCTTGCCTGCTGCTGGGCAGTGACCCGAGAGCTTTGACTCTGAAGGCGGGGACCCCCAGGCTTCTAGGCTGTTCCTGCAGAGCTGGGCAGGGGTGTGCTGCCCTGGCGGAGAGGCCTGCTGTGGGGACACCCGGCTCCTCTGCCTTGGCCACGCTGCCCAGACTTTGCTCTAGCCCAGGTTCCTTTGGGGTTGGTGGTGCCACCTTGTGGGGACAGCTTAACGTGTATGGGCCTCATGCCCGAGCACAGGCGAGCAGCTTGTGCGGACGCTTCGCTGCACCATTTGGGCTTGGCGGTGGGTGGTGACAGGGGTCCACAGGGGAGCCCCTTTCTCTCCCTGCGACCAGCCTGAGTTCCTGAAACAGTGAAGGGGGGTCGGCGGGGGCGGGAAGGCAGGGTCTGGGGGGATGGCCTGGGAGCAGGACGGGGTGGCTGGGTGTCCAGGTCTGCACCAGGGGAGCCAGATGTTGGGACGGGCCTGCAGGACACACCTCAGGTCTGGATGTGCCCACCCCCCTCCCTAGGGGCCCTGCCAGGCCGGGCTTGTCCCCCATAGCTCCCTGCAGGGGAGCAGTGCCCCTGGGAGTAGGGCTGTGGAGCTGCCCTCCCCAGAAGCAGGAGCAGTGCTGGGTGGACAGGGCTCAGGGCAGGCGCCACGTGGGCCACGCTGCCAGTGTGCTGACAGGTCGGGGCTTCCCCAGCCCCCCACAAGCTGCCTCGCCAGCTTGGGTCAGAGGGCCGCGGCTTCCTGCAAGCCCCCAGCAACACCCCAGACTCCCTGCACTGAGCTGGTGAGCAGGCTGTGCCCTAGGAGGTGGAAGTCGCTTGCCATGCCGCCTGGCCCGGGGCCTCGGCGCAGACAGCAGATGCAGCTGACACGTGAGGCCCGCAGCCAGCGCTGTGGGACACACCGGCCCCCGGCCCCCACAAGCAGCCGGTCCACCGAGACCCTCCTGGACGTCCCATCGGGTGTCCTGCACTGTGCACGACGTGAAAACTATCCACTAATAAGAACGCTCCTTTGACGGAAGCTACGACTCATCGAAAAAAACACCCAGACGCCCACACACCGTTTTTGCGGACTTGGAGCTCAGGGTCTGTTTTCAACACTGAGCATGTGGGAAATCCCAGGGGGCCTCTTGCTGGGCCCTGGGCCTGGAGACCTGGCCACGTGGGGCCAGTGAGGAAGGCTGGGGAGGGCCCCACGGGAGGGGCCCAGCCCGCAGAGCCCACCCAGGTCAGGTACGGACACTCAGAAGATGCCCCTAAGGCGTCATCATTTTTCTCTTTATTTGCATTACCATTTTAAAAAACGCTTTTGTCCAGCCAGGTCCATCACCAGCTGGTGCCACATGTGGGATGGCTGGTGAAGGGGCCCAGGCCCGGGGTGCGGAGGCCAGCAGGTGTCTGGAGCCGCTGGCAGAGAGGGGTACGTGTAGGGCATGGCCTGGTCTGCGGCGCTGGGGCTGAGGCACCTGGCTGCCTCCCTCCTCCTCCCTTCCAAGGGGCTAGCCAGGGCAAAGCCAGGCTGAGAGAAGGAGACACGTAGGGCAGGGCAGCTCCAGGGCCCCACTGTGGGCCACAGGCCGGGCGGGCGCCCTGAGGAAGCTGGAGAGCACCCAGGCTGCACTGGAGTCCGCTGGCTGGGCAGCCACCTGGCACCCAGGATCGTCCGCCACCCCAGGCCAGCTGGCCACACTCCAAGAGGAGCTCAGGGCTCTGCCACGTCCACCCCAAAGCAGGCCTGGCCGTCAGGACCTGGACACCACTTGGCAGGGTGGCCCTGTGCTATATCCACGAGCTTTTCTCCCAATGTTGGAAGGGATGTGGAGACGCCGCAGTGTCCACCTGAGTCCACCCTGGCCTTACGTGGGGTTGCCATCGTGTCTGAAACAGCATGCCAGGCCAGCGTCAGGGCGAGGGCCCTCCCCTCCTGCCCCCACCAAGGCCCAAAGGGGTGGGGAGACCACAGGGAGGCCAGGAACAGGACCCCGGGGTCCTGGTCAGCAATCGCCCTGGCTTCCAGGAAGGCTCTGCGTCCCCCCGGGACCCCACAGCTGACTGTGGAGCACTCGGGGTGCTTGGGGCCCACGGACAGCCCGCTCAGCACTCCCCGCCCCTCCCCGGGGAGACCCACCACAGTCACCGGCTCGGTCCGCCCCCCAAGGCCGACCCATTCAGGGAGGATCCTCAGAGCCCCCCAGCAGTTCCACCAGGGGCCAGGCAAGCTGGGTGTCACGAGGCAGGGTCTCGGGGGACACCCAGGACATCTGGAGGTGGTGGCATCTGCTCGGGGCCTGGCCCGGGGCCTCCTCACTTCCTGCGGGGTAGATGCCAGTTCAGACAAAGGGCTGGGCATCAGGCGGGGTCCCAGTGCCACCTGCCACGGCCCCTCACCGGCTGCCACAGAGGAAGAGCAGGTTCTGCACGGCAGGGATGGTGGAGTTGGCATTCTGCCCGGTGACCAGGTGGCGGTCCAGCACCACATGCATGGCGTCAGGCTCGCTGGCTGCAGGGGACCCGAGCGCCAGGGCTTCAGGCCGTGTGCAGGGCGGCCCCGAGACCCCGCCGCCCCGCCCTGCCGTCCCAGCTGGGGCTTGTGACCAGGGTCCCCACGGCCCTCTGGACACTCAGCCCAGCCGCTCACCACTGAAGCAGGCCCCCGCGTCCTTCATGAAGTCCTCCACGACCAGGGGCAGGTGGGCGAAACCCGGCGCCCGCACGAGCTCGTACACTGAGGGCTGTGGGGCCGGGGCAGTGCCCAGGGTCAGGGGGCCATGCCCCCCCCAGGGGCTGCCCATGGGGAGGGGTCCACAGCCGGGGCGAAGCTTCCTGGGTCTTCCCCGGCATCAGGACACGGGGCCACCAGAAAGGTCCAAGCAGGTGAGCTCAGAGCCGAGGGTCAGGCACGGAGCCCGACAGGGCACGGAACCTGACAAGGGGGTGCTGCAGTGCCCCCAGAGGAGCCCCCCCAGACCTGCCCCAGGACCCACGAGCAGTCACCCACTCAACAGGCCTCAAGAGACCCCTGCTGCAAGCCCCCTGCCTTGCGCTGGGGTCCGAGTCCTGACTGGGCCAACAACTGCTGCCCCCCCGGGGGCCCCGCCCCCACGGCTCCTGCACCGCCACCCTGCCCGTCCGTCCATCCGTGCACTCACCCCGGTGACGCTGTAGCCTTGGAACACCCAGGACCTGTCCTCGCTGGTGGCGCAGCAGAGGGCGGCCACACCGTGGCCCACAGCGCATATGGGTTCTGTAAGCAGGGCCAGCACCAGCTTGACGCCGCAGCTGCCCAGGCCCCAGCGACACCCCCACCTCCCCGGCCCTCCCACACAAGACTGGGGTTTGTTCAGAGCTCAGATCCCCTCAAGCTGTTCAGGGGCTGAGAGCCAGGGTCTGCGGGAGGAAGGCGGCTGCTGGGTCCACCCCTCACACGGGAGTACCACCCTCTGCCCGTCAGAGCCGCCTGACCCGGCCTCTGGGCAGCGCCTGGAGCCCCCTCCTCCGAATGCAGCGGATGGGGGGCAGGGGGACCCCAGCCCTCCGCTCAACCCCAGGCTCCTGGCCCCAAGCCCCGTCTCAGAGGGCAGGCTGGCACAAGTGCGTTCCCACGGCTGAGTGCCCGGACAAGCACTGCCCATGGACAGGAGGCCTCGTTTCCACCAACAAAGGACGCTGTGTGCAGCCTTGGGTTTGCCCGCTCGTCTCGACGCCAGGCCAGGGCAATGCGCCACGTCCCCTCGGAGCAGACACGTCTCCTCAGGGCAGTTTTCCCAGCCCCCTGCCCCCCCCCCCCCACAAACCCCACCAAGAACCAAGCCAGCATCCTGCCTGCCCATCTTGCGGGGGCGGGGTTCCCAGCCCACAGCCTCCACGGGGACCAGGCTGAGGTACCACAGGGGCAAGTCGGGGGCCGGTGGTGGAGGGATGCCCACCTTCGTGTGTGTGTGTGTGTGTGTGTGTGTGTGCGTCACACGCACATGTATACACGCTGGGTATACCTGTCCACTTACTGGTCAGGACCATAGTGCTCCACACTGACCCTAGGCAGCTCCTGAAATGACTCGGCATTCCCACCAAAACCTGAACCCCAACGACGCCCACGAACACCAGCTCCCACACCCCCGTCAACCACTCCTCCCTGTTGGCGCGGTCCCATCTTCCATGAATCTCATACCGCCCCCCAGCCCGGGCCCGAGGCCACCTACTGCTCTCAGAGTGGAAATGCTGCAGGATGCGAGCCAGGGACCCGCTGCTGGCCAGGTCCACCAGGGCCCCAGGACAGCTGGGGATCAGCAGGGCGTGGTAGCGGGCACCTGGGGGACCACAGCCCTGTCAGTCACGGACGACGAGGCCAGCAGCCGGCTCCTCTCTGCTCCTGCTGCCCCCACCGGCTAAGGCTCCTAAGGCCCGCAAACCACCTGCGTGCCCGCCAGCTCCCTCCCCCGCTGGGAGCTCTGGTCACCGCACGGGACATGGCCCAGATGGTCACAGTGCTCCATGGCAAGCCCCAGAATGCTCCAGGAATTCAAGAAAGCAGTTTGGGGTCAGGACCCACAGGAACCGCACTCCCCAAGGCCCTCCCAGGCCCCACACCGTCAATGGACTCCAGCTTGGCGGGGCTGGCGTAAGCTTTGAGGCGGAAGTCCTGCACCCAGCGCGCGTTGCTCTCGTTCACGTCGACGAAGTCCATGGTCTTCCCCTGTGGGAGCCCAGAGGCCAAGGGTCAGCACCTCACCCCCTGCTACTGGCATATGGAGGCTCCAGGAAACTGACAAGGGCTGGGACTGCCAGCAGCCCCTCGGGACAAAGACACTGTCAGCCCAGCCCCTCAGCCCCTGCTGGCCGCAGTCTCCGCCTGTCGAGTGGAAGCAGGTGTCCCAGGCACCTCTGGGGAGGCTCTCAGTGCAGTGTCCCTGGGGTCCCGGCCCCGTAGGTCCCCCCAGGAATGACGTCACTCTCCTGGAGACACGGGGGGCCGGACTCACCCCAGGGGTGGCCACTTGCAGGTTGAAGGCAGCGCTGGCCAGCGTGAAGCAGTGGAGGAAGGACTGGGCCGACACGCCTGCGAGAAGACGCAGCCCAGTGGGTTCAGGGCTTCTCCCGGCCTGGACCACCCTGGGGAGCAGCCCTTCACCCCACCTCACCCAGGGCCCACCCCGCACATGGCTGGGGCAGCAGTTGCAGCCCCCTGGTACCCTCATCCCCTGAAAGGGGTCTCTCTCTCTCTCCCGAGCCTGACCACTACAGGCCTTTTCCAGAAGGAAAACCCAAGTGTGAGGTTCCCTAACACTCCATCACCAGGGACTGAGACCCACAGACACCCGCCGATTTCAGCGAGAGGGGGGCAGTGATAGAGGCCTGTGGCTCTGGAGGCGGGGCCGCGGCCTGTGTCCTAGGGGAAAGGGGTGCATGCGGGATTGGGTGGTGGGCTCCTTCCCTCACAGAGCTCCTGGGTCCTGCACGCCACTCCAGCCCTGGCGCTGTGCCCCACCCTCTTCTCTGTGGACCCAGGGGGAAGGCTCCCCGCTTCTGGGGGCTGAGGCTCCATCACAGACACCTGCTTCTAAAGGGACCTGATCTGCATCCTTCCGCCTTTAATCAGGGGACCCCATCCCTGAACCTCATCTTGGACCTCATCCCTCTCCAGTCTTGCGGATCAGTACATGCACACGGTAGATAGTCTGCATATCTGGCAAAGGCAGTCTCCCCAGGGCTGCCCGGTTCCTCCAGCCCCTTCTACCCTACCTGCTTTGGCCCAGGGTCCCCTGAAGGGCCTACTCATCCTGCCCACAGAGCCCAGCAGCCTTTCAGAGCTGTGCCCCCAACCCATGTCCTCAACACCCTCCCCGGGGGCACACCCAGGCCGGCGCACCCCTCCTCACCATTACCCTGCTCCCAGCAGTCACCCACGACTCCAGGACTGAACCCCCCTCTCAGTGGCTCAGTCTTGATTTCTCCACGGGGGGTGGTGCCCCTCAGTGTCTCCGTCCTGGGGGGCAGCTCAGGGGCCCCGCCTGGGGCTCAGCACACTGCGACCCCGTGACCCGCTGCCCTCGCTCCCCCGCCCACTTGGGCAGCAGCTGAAGTCAGGCCGGAGGCAGGCTCCGGAGCGGGACCCCGGGACCCGCCTGGGCGCCCCGCCTCCCCGCCGATCGACCTCCTCGCGGAGGCCGAGGCGCCCGGCGCCCCCGGCTGCCGGCCCTGAGCACCCGAGGCCTCGGCCGAGAAGCGGCGCTCGTGGCGCGGGGCCCGGCCGCCCGGCTCCGCTCGCACCTTCACCCGGGACACAGCCGGGGGGCGCGGCCCGCGCACCGCAGGGCCCCGGGACAGTCCCCCACCGCGTCCCCGGGCGGCGGCCAGGTGCACTGGCCAGCCCGCAGCGAGCACCGCCGCGGGCCGCTCTCCACCGAAGCCCGGCTCGGGCGGGAGCGCTCGCGGCCCCGACCCCGCCCTTGCGAGCCTCACCTTCCGCGGCGCCGCTGGCCACGAGGAGGCAGGCGGGCCGGCTCGGGAGCCGCTCGGACGCCATGGCGGGATTGCGGGACTGCGGGGGGCCGGCACCACTGCGCGTGCGCGGGGCGGCGGGGCGCGTGCGCGGGGCGGCGGGGCGCGTGCGCGGGGCGGCGGGGCGCGCTTCCGGGCGCGGTGACGCGCCGCGCGGCCTGGGGGCGGGGCTGAGCTTCGCTGGCCCCGCCTCCTCCCACCCCCAGGTGGAGTTCGGGTCCGATTCCGGGTCAAGTCCGCCGCCAGCCGCGGGCAGCTGAGCTCTTGGACGCGTTCCCGGACAGCGTCCGCGTCGTGGCCCCGGGGACCTGCAGAGAGGTCTGAGCTGGGCCGCGGGACCGCAGCTGCACGGAGCACACTCCTAGCCCGACCCCCGCTCGTGGTCGGGAACACGGTTCCTGACCCTCCCGAAACCGAGGTCGAGGCCGTGGCCCAGCCTGCAAGGAATGCGTCCCGCGTGGCATTTGGCAACTTGCAGGACATGGCAGCGGTGGTGGCATGCGGCCTCCCCGTCCAGAATCCTCATTCTGGGTCCGGCGGTGGTCTGCCTGTCAGTGTCGGCCCCTGTCAGTGTCCAGGGGGGCGGACACCCACAAGATGACCTGTCAGGGCGATTGAGGTGTCCCCCGGGTGGGCTAGGAGTCTCACTGCCCCTTCCTGAGCAGGTTCTCATACCAGGGAGCGGCCCCTACCCTCACATGGGAGGGGGCAGCGGTGAAGAGGTGCCTGTTACTCAGGCCTGGCCCTGAGGCCAACACCTGGGCCAGATGGCCAAGCGCACCTGGGCATGATGGTGGGTGCTGCAGGAGGAGTGACTGGCAGGTGTCCGCTCTTCTGAGGGCAGGTGCAGGACCAGAAGAGCCAGCAGCCCAGGCCAGGTGACTGTCTCCTGGTCCATCGCTCAGTCTAGAGGTGATAAGAAGGGGCTCCCCTTCAGAGCCCCCCATCCCATCCTGCTGAGCCCCCTCCCACAGTTGTTACCCTGGGTCACGCCTGAAGTGTCAGCTCACCTGCCTCCCCCTGGGCATCACCTACAGGCTATGCAAGTTCCTGATCATCAATAGTGAGTGCCCAGTGGAACAGTAGAAGGTAGGGGAGGCCTGGGGGCTGGGCACTAGGGCTCTGCTGTTGGGGTTGTGACGCCCTTGAACCTGGGCTCTTACAGTTGTTTGGGCCCCCGAGGCACAAAGTCCCTGGGGACCAAAGGTCATGTTTTCCTGCAACAGCGTTTCATTCCTGTCCCTAGAACCTGCTCACCCTGGAAGCCAAGAACGGGTGACTGGGGGGCCATTTCTGGGGGACTTTCTGCCCGGTGGGGCTGGCCAGCGCCTCAGGTCTCCTCTGCTTTCTCCCCTGGCAACTTCCTCTTTTCAAAGCACATCTGAGCCTTTCCCTGGGAGCCATTTCACTTCCTATTTCTATCTCCCGAATGCTGAAACCCATCTCTCTGCCCATCAAACTCCTAACCATCCCTCAAAGCCCACGGGCACCAAGGCACTGTCTACCCAATACTCCCTTTCTGAGAACACCCCATGCAAGGACTGCCCTGAGTGCCCCTTTGTTACCCCAGTCGGCCTGCTGGGTGGACCTCCCATACAGGGACTTGGGATTGAGGCTCTCTCAGGGAGGATGTGTCATGGGCAGCCCAGCTTCCCAGACAGGTAGCAGAGGGGCCCAGGTCCCAGCCAGGAAGCATCCCTCTTCCCATCAGGGGCCAAGCTTCTCAGCTCCGGGCTCTCTTTTGGCTGAGGTTGGGCTGGGAGGCATCCATAGACTTAGATCCCAAGCACCTGTGGGTTGTGCTGCAATGGCCCTAAACCTAGGACTGCTGAGGCCGTGGCCGCTGGCTGGGAACGGGGTCCCTGCGCCTGGAGCGGGAGCGTCGGCAGGACTGCTGACCCCAGGCTGCCAGGCAGTGGCGTTCTGTGGCCTGGCGTGGGGTGACGCAAAAGGGAGGCAGGCATCCCAGTCTGGCCTATCCCAGGGCCCAGGACATCAGGACAGGGAGCGACAGAGGCCTGGGAGGGTCCAGAGGAGCGTCTGAAGCGGATTCCCCGCAAACACACCTCCAGGTCCCACAGAG
This sequence comes from Bubalus bubalis, assembly GCF_019923935.1. Lineage (NCBI taxonomy): Eukaryota > Metazoa > Chordata > Mammalia > Artiodactyla > Bovidae > Bubalus > Bubalus bubalis. The sequence continues at coordinate 132,036,266 of NC_059161.1, read as the reverse complement.
CTGGACGGGCAGCCGGCGTGGGTCCCAGGGGCGTCTCCTGAGCTCTCTCTGCAACACAAGAGGTGTGCCCTCCCCTCCAGCCAGGACAGGGGCTGCTCTCGGGGGGCAGGTGGCGGCATGGGGCTCTTGTCTGCTCAGCGGCCCTCTGACAGCCAGCGCGGCTCCACGGGCTGAAGGCCCCGAATGGGAAGCACAGGCATGGTGGGGTCGGTCACTGGGAAGCCGGGAGCCTCTGCCTGCCTGCCCTTTCACCTCCCTGAGGGCAGGGAGCCATGGCCAGGGCGGGGCTGAAGGCCCAGGAGTCCAGGCCCGACTCGGCATCCACGGGATGGTCCAGAGCAGCGGGTCGCTGGCCAGCTCTGCCCTCCCCAGGCCTCTGCTACTCTGCCCTGGTGGAGGAAAAGAGGTTCTGGAGGCCCCTACCTGGCCTGAAGCACTGGCCCAGCCCAGCCCTGGATGCACCAAGAATGAGGTCCCAGGTCCCCAAAAGGGAGCTGCACACTCTCGGGGGAGGAGAGGGCGCTAGAGAGGAAAGCAGCCCGGACCCACAGGCACCTTCTGCACCCCGTGCGGGGACCCCACGTGCGACCCAGCTTACCCTGCCCGCCCCGCCCACGGGGTCCCTGTCCCTGGACATGCTGCTACCGTCTGAGTTCTGAGTCCTTGTAAGCCTGCGTGCGATTTACAGTGTGAGCTTCTTCTATATGGAGTACTTTTTATATCTGGTATTTTGTTTAGACCTCAAAAGTGGTACTGTAGTAAAGGTCACTGAAGTCAGCAGGGCTTCCCTGGTGGCTCAGCTGCTAAAGATCCACCTACAATTGCAGGAGACCTGGTGTTCGATCCCTGGGTTGGCAAGATCTCCTGGAGAAGGGAACGGCTACCCACTCCAGTATTCTGGGCTGGAGAATTCCATGGACTGTATAGTCCGTGGGGTCACAAGGAGGATACAACTGAGCGACTTTCATTTTCACTGGGCGTCCCCAAGAGGTTTTATTTTTTTATCATTTGGAAGCATCCCTGCCTTCCTAAAGCTTAGGAATGCTGTGAACCAGAAGCTGAGGGGCTTCCCTGGTAAGAATCCACCTTGCAACACAGGGGATGCCAGTTTGACCCCTGGTCTGGGAAGATTCCACACGTCATGGGGCAACCAAGCCCGCAAGCCACAGCTACTGAAACCCGCATGGGCTGGAACCTGTGGTCAGAAACCAGAGAAGCCGTTGCAACGGGAAGCCTGCGCACTGCAGCTAAGAGAGCAGCTCCCAGTCTCCGCAACTAGAGAAAGCCCACACACAGCAACAAAGCCCCGGCAAGGCCATAAACACATAAATATATATACATACACTTTAAAAGCTGAGCCTCAGAACCCTCATGGCACCCTGGGGACCTCAGCTGCCCAATTCTAACATTCCCCGGAAGGGGCCATCAGTAACTGAGCATGCGTGGAAATTCAGACGAAATAAGGAAACGAGAGAAGCATAGCATCCCTAAAGCTTAGATGCTGTGTTTCTCTTAGTGAAAGTCGCTCAGTTGTGTCCTCCTTGTGACCCCATGGACTGTATAGTCCATGGAATTCTCCAGCCCAGAATACTGGAGTGGGTAGCCGTTCCCTTCTCTGGGGGATCTTGCCAACCCAGGGATCAAACACCAGGTCTCCCGCACTGCAGACGGAAACAAGAGGAGATTACAAAGCAGTATCACAAAACTACAGGATGGCCTTGAGGCAGCTGCAGGCCCACGCGGGCTCAGGACAGGCCCTGGCTGTGTGCACAGCGGCAGCGGGAGGCACAGCCGCCAAGGGGCTGCGGGGCCCCTTCACTGCCTGACCCCGGCCCCCTTCATCTCTGGTGGGAGAGAAATACCACGAGCTCCTCGGCTTAGTCCCCGTGAAACCCGAGGTTCAGATGGGTTAAAGTCCTTGCTGTGAGTAAATGCCAAGAGTGTTAGATTAGAAAAGATTCCAGAAGGTTAGACAGTAAAGGGATCAACGGTTATGGGTGATAACTTGAGATTTGGGAACTTCTAGACACAGGAAACAGATGCAAGCCGGCCACTGAATACAGGTAAGTGCCGTTTGGCAAAGGCTTGGAATATGAGGCACATGAAGAAATGCACGTGGGAGTGCCCTGTGGTCCGCTGGTTAGAGCTCCGCGCTTTCACCGCCTCAGCCAGGGTTCAACCCTTGTCAACCTTTGGTCGGGGAACTAAGATCTCCCAGGCCATGCAGCCCAACCAAAAAAAAAAATCCTCCAAATAAATGACAAGAAGGCCTCTCATCGCAGAAAAACAGATAAATGGCAGCAACAGAAAAATCAGAAAAGGCAAAGCCCGGACAGCCAAGGACTCAGTAAACAGCAGCAGTTGGGTCCGTGCAGATGGAATGACCCAAGGTGGCCCCCCTCAGACGGGCTGTCAACCTCGAGGCTTCGCCCACTCCCGTGTCACTGGGCGAGAGGCACGCTTCTCTCCCGGCCGCCCCACAGGCTCAAGACACGGCTGCCGAGTTTAAGGGGCACGCACCGTGGAGCCCGGCCGCCCCACCTCTGAGCAGGTCCCCGAGTGAGCTGGGTGCTGGGCCCACAGTCGCAGCAGCCGACAAGTGGAGGCAACTCCACCCATCAGCGAATGATGGATCCGCAAAACGTGGTCCACACATAGGGTGGGACTTAAAAGGAAGGAAATCCTGACACAGGCTACACCATGGGTGACCCTTGAGGACGTGATGCTCAGAGAAATAAGCAGACACAGAAGGACAAATCCAGTCTGACTCCATTCACCTGAGGTCGCCCACAGAGACAGAACGAACAGGTGTTAATGGGGACAGAGGGTCAGTTTGGGAAGAGGAATTGTTTCCGAGGGCCAATGGGGTGACGCTCCCACAGTTTGAATGTGCTCAGGGCCCAGGACCTGCGCACCCTCAGGGTTAGGATAAAATGGGGGAAACAGTGGGGACAGTGGCTGACTTTATTTTGGGGGGCTCCAAAATCACTGCAGATGGTGACTGCAGCCATGAAATTAAAAGACGCTTACTCCTTGGAAGGAAAGTTATGACCAAACTAGACAGCATATTAAAAAACAGAGACATTACTTTACCAACAAAGGTCCATCTAGTCAAGGCTATGGTTTTTCCAGTAGTCATGTATGGGTGTGAGAGTTGGACTATAAAGAAAGCTGAGCGCCAAAGAATTGATGCTTTTGAACTGTGGTGTTGGAGAAGACTCTTGAGAGTCCCTTGGACAGTAAGAAGATCCAACCAGTCCATTCTGAAGGAGATCAGCCCTGGGATTTCTTTGGAGGGACTGATGTTGAAGCTGTAACTCCAGTACTTTGGCCACCTGATGGGAAGAGCTGACTCATTAGAAAAGACCCTGATGCTGGGAAAAATTGAGGGCAGAGGAGAAGGGGCGACAGAGGATGAGAATGTTGGATGGCATCATGGACTCAATGGACATGAGTTTCAGTAGATTCTGGGAGTTGGTGAATGACAGGGAGGCTTGGTGTGCTGCAGTCCATGGGGTCGCAGAACCAGACACAACTGAGCGACTGAACTGAGCTGAGTGAAGAATCCGCCTGCCAACGTGGGGACACAGGCTTGGTTCCTGGTGCACTTACACCTGCCTCAAAGCCACTCAGCCTGTGGCCATGCCTGCTGAGCCCGAGCTGCAAGAGAAGCCCCACAGCCAGGGAGCAGCCCCACTTGCCACGCCTAGGGACGGCCCGTGTGTGGCAGCGGGGCCCAGCGCAGCCAAAGATAAAAAAGTAACCGAGAACTGAGGCAGCGCCCCGAGAGAGCGCCACCGCGGCCGAGGGCTGGACCCTCAGCTCCCGGCTGCGGGGACAGAACTCACCTTCACAGCCACCCCTGTCCTGCCCCGAGTCCCCACATGGAGGAGACTTTTTTCTTCTTTTTTTGCATTTAAGGTGCAAGCGGAACAGAGAGTGGGAGAGGGGACCAGCTGGCTGGAGAGGGGTGGCGTGGGCAGCTTGCAGGGCCTGTGGACAAGCCCGTGGGCTCTGGCGCCTCCCCTTGGTGGCTGGGCCTGGGGCCAGGTGGCTCAGGGCGAGGGGTGCGTGTCCCAGGGAAATGCCCCAGGTCAGTGTGGGCCTGAGGTGTGGGTGCAAAGCCGGGTGTGGGTCCTGCAACTTGCACCTGGGTCCTCTAGGGCCAGGGCTGGCAGGAAGGCCGGGTGCAGCCATCCAGGTGGGGCCAGACCTGGGCAAAGCCATGAGTGGAACCCACCCGGGTCAAGGGCACCAGGTGGCGGGAGAGGCTGGGGAGGGGCACCTGGGGGCCCTGGCCCTCCCCGGAGAGCCCGCAGTGTGGGCAGATGACCCCCTGCACCCAGACAGGCCACCCCGCCTCTCCCGACCGCGTGCAGTTGAGGACGCCAGCCCAGTCTTTAGATAACAGAGTTTATTTCAAACTGACCTCCACTTAGGCCCAGGGTTCCAGTGGCCAGCTGGCCAGGCAAGGGCACGTCGGGCTCCCAGTGCCCACCGCCGCCATGACATGCTCCCAGCAGAGCGCGTCTCCCTGCAGGCTCAACGGGGCAGTGGCAGAGGGTGATGGTCGCCTGCCCAGTGGTTCTATTCTACCTGTTATTGCATTATACGCTTCTTAGACTCCAAGGACCCTGGGTGGGCAGGAGGGGCCGTCTGCGGGCACTGGGCAGGCAAGGCTGCCTCCCTGCCAGGCTCTCACCTGCCCCCAGGACAACCGCTGCAGAATGGGGAGGGGTTCAGGGAAGGAAGAGTAGGGCCCAGCTTCAGGGGCCCCTGGGGTCAGCCAGAAGGTAAACTTCAAGAGCGCCTTGAAGTCTGACACCAGCCTTTGAGCTGTCTGTCCACCCAGCCAGGGCTCAAGCAAGCAGGCAAGGAGGCATGGAAACTCAGCTAATGTGACCACCCACCTCAGATCAGCCCACTGAGGCAGCCCACCCAGAGGAACCCCCACCCTGGCTACACGCAAAGAGCAGAAATGGGCCAAACAGCTACACCCTTTAATGTCCCCATGCCTGCTGGACCCAGCTCAGAATCCGTCCCAGGCCCTTGCCCAGCCCTACTACCCTGGGGATTCATCAGGAGCTGCTGCCAGGAAGACCACAGGACCACTGGGGCCCTTGGCACAGGCTGGCATACTTGGGCGGGCAGGCCACCTTCAGAGCCCGCTTCTCCATCCGTCCGCTGGTGACTGGGTCCACACGGAGCCCCCACCCTGTGTCAGGGATCCACCCGCAGAGCCTGGCCTCCTTCTGCCCTCGGGTTCAGAGGGGAAAGTGCTGGGGACTGCTCAAGGGAGCTGGGTTTCCACTGCTGTAGGGGCCTGTCCACCTCTCTCTCCCTCTGCTCGTATGTGGGGGACACAATATAGGTATTAAATATGTTTAGATAGCGGTGTGTGAATTCGGCATGCACTAGACTCCCAAGGTCTGTACAGGAAGTGGCTGTGCCCAGCCTGGGCACCGGCCATCATTTTTTTCGGACCAGGAAGGCCACCCCGAGAATCAGGGCTGCGGCAGCCACAGCCACACCCCCGGCCACCAGCAGCGGGGTCAAGTTCTCGAACGGGCAGGGCCCCCGGCCGCCAGGGCCCCCACTGGGGGCCTCGCCCTCCTCAGCCCCGTCCCCAGGGCCCTTGGGCTCGGGGGCCGCATCAGGGGTGCTGGGGGCCGCGGGGGCCGGCTTCAGGTTGCTGTGGTTGTTGAGAAGGGCCGGGTCTGCCTTGGCTGGGGTCTTCTTGGCAGGTGGCGGCGTGGGGGCTGCCGGCGGCTCCTGCTTCTCTGCCTGGGCCTCCTTCTTCCCTGGCTTAGAGGACGGGGCCTTCCCGTCCACAGCGGCAGGGGCTCGGGCCTCGGCTGTGGCCTTAGCGTCGGCCTTGGGGCTGTTGGTCGACTTCCCTCTGGACTCCATGCTGGGTGTGCGGGCGGGCTGTGTGGGGCACGCGGGGGCAGGCAGGCGTCTAGACCACGGCAGCTCAGGACAGTTCACCCCTGGGCATCCTATGGGCCTGCGGGGGGAGACCCGATGAGGCTGTTGTCCTGTGCAGCCCCACGTCCTTGTCCCTTAGAGACCCGCTCAGCTCTCTGGACACTCCTCTCCCGGGGCTCAGCCTCCAGCTGGCCTCAGCCACCTCCTGAGAAGCCCCTCCGAGCACACAGGCAGGCGTTGTGGGCCCCCCTTTGGGCTGGGATGCTGGGATGAGGCCTGCTAGAGGCTTCAGTTCCCTCATCTGTGAAATGGTCTTGCCCACGCATGTCCTATGTCCATCATGTCGGCCCAGGGTGGGGAGGTCCTGACCGGGAAGAGAGCACCCACCCAGCCCCGAGAAGGCGTGTGGCTGGGGAGGTGGCTGGCACCCCATGGGCCTGGGCAGAACTGACCGTGCATCCTTCTCAGGGCTGAGTGGGCTGGGGGTGGGGAGGGCAGCGTGGGAACCCAGAGTCTGGGCTTTCAGTTACATGGGGTCATAATGGACCGAAGGTCGCCAGGACCTGGCTTGGACAAAACCAGGGTGTCTCACCAGAGGCTGGGGAAGCCAGCGGGAGGGCAGTGACAGGCCTGGGCTCCCGGCCGGTCATAGACCCCCTCTCAGCGCCCACCCCAGGACTGGCCTTGCCTGCTCCAGCTTCAGAGTGGGGAGCCCTTTCTGACCCTGAGGTCATTCCTGCCTCTGGGGGCGAAGGGAGTCCCTGGGGTGAGCCTAGAGCGGGCACCCCCGAGGCAGGGCCAGGCAGAGACTGGGCACTCTGGGCAGTAGGGAAGGCCTGGCCCTGATCCTGAGTCAGGTGTGGGGCAGGGGGCTGGTGGCCTCGCCTCTCTGGACCCGTCTTCCCTCCCGGGAGTGGACCCTGCTGTCCACAGCTCCTGGGATGCTGAGGAACTCGCACCTGCGCCTGCAGGGGGAGGGAGCCTGTGTGGGAGGTGGCGGCCCAGGTCCCCTGGCAATGCACAGTGACACAATGAAGGTCGCCTGAAGGTCACGTGCGGGACGGGGGTGTCCTGGGGAGGACTGTCCCACCTCCAGTGAACCCAAGAGCCCCTCACCCCTGTCATTCTGGAGGGCACCCCGCTGCTGGCCATCAAGTTCTCAAAGGGCAGGTGGTCCACTCTCCCCCTCCCCCAGACCTTTGGTTATTTTGGGTTCATACTGACGTCACCGGCTGCCCCTCCCCCTCCAGGCGGCTGTGCCCAAGAGAGCAGGGGGCCCCGGAGCGCCCCCGGTGACCTTCATAGCGGAGAACCTGCCACTCTGTCCAGGGGCCCCGCGCCCCGCTCCCGCCCCAGACCCCGTGCCGCCGAGTCCCCGCCGCCTTACGCTGCTGCTCGCGGCGCTCCCACCTCAGGGCCGCGCGCTCTCTGCGGGACCACGGCCGACCGGACTGACGGCGGCGGGCGGCGGCTGCAGATGCAAGGACTGGGAGTTTCCCACAATGCACTGCTCCCGGCGCAGGAAGCAGGGCGGGGACCGCATCAGCGCGGGCTCCGCCCACCTACTAGTGGCCACCACAGCGCCCCGGAGCGGCCGGGACCTCTGGGGGCCCCAAACCCAGTTCCACTTTTGATCCGAAGGGCGGCTTAGCGTCAGGAAGGTGAGCGGCTGAGGCTGGCTTTCTCACACCTCCATCAGACCGCGAGGGAGTCAGGCCATTCTAACCAGGCTCTGCTACAGCCAGTGTGCCCGTCATAGCTGGGCAGCCGGACCCAGGACAGCAGGGGGAGGGGAGCCAGTTACCAGACGAGCGGACGCCCTTCACCCCCAAGAATCTAGAAGAGGCATCTACTTAGAATATTTATTTATCTTCTTACAGGACAAGACACAAAAAGTTACAACTTCTTAAAACTCTTCAAAAGAAAAAAATATAATTCTGTAAGCAGCAGCAGCAGCTTCCAAGGTACAGATGTGACGGGAGAGCAGCTCCCAGGAACAACCGTGAGCTGGGGGGCCCAGGCCTGAGCCCCAGGTAGTCTCACTGGGAAGGGGCCTCCGGGGAGGGGGCCCGGGGGGGGGACACAGCACCGGCACATCAGATCACTCACCATCACGACCACGTGGCTGGGGCGGGGCAGGTCAGGACAGAGCTGCCTCAGTTCACAACATCAAGGGTGGGGGAGGGCGGAGCTTTACCAAGTGTGGTCAGGGGCCTTACCCAGAGGCCAGGAGGGCAGGCTAGGCCCGGGGAAGACTGGAAGGGCAGCTCCTGGTGTCCCCCAGGAGAAGATGCTCCCGGGCTCCATACTGGTCCTCATGCCCACCCTCCCGGACCTCGAGGGGGCGTGGCCTCAGAAGTAGGGCCGGGTGGAGAGACGGATTCCTGGACGGGGTCACTGGGGAGTCAAGGGCACACACCCACGCGCTCACACGCTCCTGCGCACACACACACTGCCTGGCCACATGGGGACGGCTGGAGCCCCCGACAGCCCTACCCCTGAGGGGCCAGGACAGCAGAGGGCGGCCGCCACCGCCCCCAACATTCACACACACATGCACAAACCTCCAATGGGCTGGGTCCCACAGTGGGGGCGGGGGACCTGTCCTGGGAGTCAGCACTCAGGGCCACCCCCAGTCTAGGATTCCTGGCTCAATATGGGGGGGCAGGAGAGCCCGATCCTCCTGCAAGGCTGGCCAAGGCAAGAGAACAGCAGCGGGGGAGGCTGGACGGACAGACGGAGGGGTGGACAGAGCCGCTTGTGCTCGGCAAGTTAATAAATAGGTTTGTGCGGGGTCCCCTTTGTGGACTAGGGGCCAAGCCTCGGGGACAGGAGCTGGTAGACTGGAGGGGAGGGTCCAGCTTGCCCAGCCCAGGCTGGGGGCCCCCAGTCCAGAGACCAGCTCTGTCCCTGGGGGTTGTTCAGACTGGGGCAAAGGTGGGCAGGGCTGGCTCCAGGAATGTAACGATTTCTGCCGTTTCTAGGTAAGACGTTGATCCCGGGGGTTGTGTAGGCAGGGCCCCGCCAGGCGCGTGTGTGCATGCCGTGTGCACCCTGCACTCCCCGTCCCCACCCCCACCCGTCCGTGGAGAGACTGTCGTGCTGTCCCCGGGGGGGCTGCCTGCCTCGGGCCCTGCTCTGGTCCCGCTCGACTGGAGGGCGAGGGGCGGCTGCCCGGGCTCAGGGCTGGACGCGCGGCAGCCCCAGCAGGGTCTCGGCGATGCCCAGAAAGTAGACCACTTGAGCGATGCCGAACAGCGGGGCGATGACCAGGGCGCGGCAGTAAGCGCCCTTCAGGAAGGCGGAGGGGCCCTCGTTCCGCAGGATCTTCCTGCGGGGAGATGGCGGGGGCGGGGGTGTCAGAGCCATGACGCTGGGGCCACCCTGCCCTCCCCGGCCCCTGGGGGCTCACCCACCTGGCACAGTCCAGGAATCCCGAGTACGTGTCCTCATTGATGCCACGCTGCAGCGACTGGAGCCGGGTCTTAACCACTGCAAGGGGCACGCGGGTCAGCGTGGGCCCTCAGCCTGGACCCACCCCCCAGCCCCGCCCTGCCCCAAGCTGGGCACCAACCGTCACAGGGGTTGACGGCCACGGCAGCCGCGCTCCCAGCCACGCAGCCGGCCAGGAAGGACACATAGAAAGGCGACTTCTCCCCAGATGCTGGCCGGCCCAGCTCGTTCAGGTTGGCGAAGAGGGGGAAGTAGACGATGGAGAAGGGGACGTCCCTGTCGGGGGATCGCAGGGTAACTGACTGGGACGCGTGGGGCGGACGGGTGGGTAGGCCTCCCCTCGCCCTGCCTGCCCCTCAACCTGAGCAGCGTGGCCCCCAGGCCCTTGTAGAGGCCAGCGATGCCGCGGCTCCGCAGCAGGTCCCGGGTCAGCTGAGTGGCTGTGGGGCGGGGGGTGGCCGGAGCCTCCACCGAGGGCTGGGCACTCCCCTGGCCCGAAAGCTGGGCCTGGGCGGACAGGATCTTCCTCTGGGCGGCTGGGGAGAAAGGGGGCGGCCTGCTGGTCTCCCTCCGAGCACAGGGTGGGGGCAGGGACGGGGTCCAGCTGGTGCCCCCCCGCGCCCCGCCCCCCCACAGCCTCACCGAGGCGGCCCGCATCCTGGAGCTGGATCTTCAGCATCTCCATGGGGGTGGTCACGATCACCTGGCAAGTGCCGGCCCCGCAGCCCGCCAGCATCTCCTTAAACAGGGTCAACTGCTGCCTGCAGTAAAGAGGGCGGGGCTGCAAGGCAGAGTCAGAGGCCCCTGCGGCTGGGGGGCGTGAAGGGGCGGGACCGGTGAAGACAGAGGCAGGCCCCGCCCCCGCCGCCCTCCAGTAACGGGCACCGAGACAGACGCTCACAGCGGGGCTGGGGACGGGCGAGGGCTGTTCTCAGCAAACAAAACTGGACGTGGGGTGGGGGGGTCAAGTGCTCCACGGGACTACTGCCCTTTCACCCCACTCTCGGGTGATAGGGAAAACTGGCCAATGCCCCCCAAATCCCAGCCTACAAGAGGCAGCAGGCAATGGCTAGGGGCCAAGGACCCCTGGGGCCTGAGCACCCAGGATTCAGCATCGGAGGCAGAGGAAGCAGGCCCTGCAGGTCGGGGTGAGGGGACCCCACGACGACAGATCCTTCGTCCTCTGGAGGCACAGATCCCCCTCCCTTCGTGACTGTGGCCCCCAGCAGTCAACCAGCGCCTCACCCATCCTTGGAGAGCTGGTATCGGAAGAAGTCATTGGCTGCCAGCTTGATGGCCTTCTCGGGGGTGACGAGGGTCAGGTTCACGGCGGCTCCTGTGTGGCGTGCGGATGGGTCAGTAGCCGGGGCCGGGACTGGGACGCTCTTGGTGGGCACTTGCCTCTCAGTTGGCAGAGCCCTCCCCCCGCCCCCTCGCACCTTGGCGGCTCCTCCTGCCCTCTCACCCACATGTGCCCAGCGGGGGTGGGGGCAGCGCCTCCTCCTCCAGGCGACCCTCCCGGTCCAGCGGGTGGGCCTCCGTGAGGAACACCCCCCTGCAGTACAGAGGCGGGGGGCCTGGGGGGGATCCAGAGCTGAGGAGGCAGCGTGAGCCCCTCTCAGTGCAAGGACTCTGCTGCACAGCATCTGGGCAAATCCAGGCTTGGCGGTTGTCTGCTAAGAGGCTTTGCAATCAGCCCCCCCACCACTATCCCCGCCAGTGTCCCGGCGCAGACAGGGTCCCGCCTGTCCTAGGAGGAGGTCCCGCCATGCTGGGTGCTGGCAGCGGTGGAGGATAGCACTGAGAGCTGCCCTTCCCCGACCCCCGCCACTGTGCAGCTGCAGCCAGGCCCCATGGGGCACGGCCCCACCATCCATCCAGACCCTCCTGCCCCCGCCCAGCCTCACCACGGTACATCCCGAAGTAGCCCTCTGAGCGGATGGTCTTGATGAGGCAGTCGGACCTGCAGCCCCGGGGGTAGGAGGGAGCCAGGGGTCAGCCAGGGTCCAGCGCCGGCCCCCGCCCTGACCCGGGCAGGAGTGCCCCCAGGCCTGCCCCCCACCCCCCAGCCCGCTGGCTCACATGCTGGTGTACACACGCTGGCCATTCTGCTGGTTCTGCAGCCTCGTCTTGGCTAGGTCGATGGGGAACACGCAGGTGACCCCGATCAGGCCGGCGATGCCGCCATTGATGAGCTTGGCTGGCAGGCTGCGTGGGCAGATGGAGGTCAGTCGGCCTCCTCGGCCATAGGTCGGCCAGGGGGGAGGGCAGGGTGGGGTGAGGCTGGGCTGGGTTCTGACCTGATCTGCTTATCAGCCATTTAACTCGGGAGCACCCAGGTAGGAGCTGCGGAGCTGGATGCCAGACAGCGGGGGAGGGAGTGCAGGGTGGAGGCTGGTCTTCTGCTTTCAAGGGTATTTCCAAACCAGCGCTTCTGTCCTAGGAGAGAAGGGACTGCAACCAGCGGGGGTGGGCAGACGGGAGAGGTGCACCAGAGGAACAGGCTTCCCTGTTTCCCTTCCAGGGCCCCCGCAGGGGCTCCGAGCGGCTCCCCAGGCCCCCAACCCCGCTCGGGCAGGCTACACGTCGTGGGCTCGCAGCGTACCAGAAGGCCCACCACCTGGCCCCATCCCTGGGCCACCTGGCGGCTTCCTCTCAAGATTCCCCACCAGCGCGTCCTCCCAGCTGGCCTTGCTCACGCTCACATGCACGGAGCCCTTTAAAGGGCCAGGCGCCTCCTCCCCTGGGCTGGGCTGTGTCAACCCCATCCTCGAGCAGCCTGCTCTGCCAGGATAGGGGTGACAGAGCCCCAGGGCCCCCCGCGGGGCTCAGCTCACAGCTGCCCAGGTGGATGCAGCCAGGGCAGGTGCAGCCCCTGCTCCATGGTACCTCCGGGCTGGAGCCCCAGACCACGGCTCCCCTGGAGGAAGCACCAGCTCAGCCACAGCCAGCCTGTGCCCACCCTCCCAGGAACTTCACCCCCTGACTGCGCGCGCGCGCGCGCACACACACACACACACACACACACACGCGCGCGCGCTCGCTGTGGCTGCTCCACCACCTCTTCCCGGGGGGCAGGCCCAGGAGGCCCCTCTCTCTAGGGGCAGGGCTGGGGAGCCAGAGCCGGCCCCAGGGACCTCTGGCGGGGGGCGCCCCCCAGCCCGCGCCAAGACCAGCTGTCCCTGCCTCGCACCCGCAGCGTCGCTAGTCGGGTCACACGGCTGGCTCACACCTGCCGTCGTTCGCGGAATGGTGACCTTCACCCCGGCTTCCCTGGGCCGGGAGGCCCCCTGCTCGCTCGGCAGCCCGCCGCCCCCGCCGTCGTCCCGCTCACCCCGGGCGCGTAGGACCGGCTCCTCCACGGCTCCTCCTGGAGACTCCAGCCCGCGGGCGGCGGGCGGGCGGGGGAGGGCCAGCGGCCGGGGGCGGTGCCGGCGGCGGGGATTGGCTGCGGGGCGGGGCGGGCCTGGGGGGGGGGGGCGACTTTCTCTTTCACTTTGGGCGGGATGAGGCGCCCTGGCGCCGCGGGAGAAGGGATGAGAAGGGGGTGTGACAGCTTCTGGGAGGCTTGGGCTGGCCTCCGAGCCCCCTTCGGCCCGTGAGGCAGCGGGTCTGACGGGCTAACCCAGTCAAGCCACGCAGCCGGTTCGAGGGGCCCCAGCCCGCGGCCACCGTGCACCCAGCTGCTCCCCGAGTTTTCCTCTGCGGCCAGCAGGCGGGCTCTGGTTAGGGCCCTGGGACCCCAGGAATGGGGCTCTCTCTGTGCCTGGGCACAGGGAATCCGGAGCCGTGGGGTGAAGATGGGCTGTGCCCACTGTGTCTGTGGACCATGTGTCTTCTGGGAGGTGCACTTCAGGGAAAACTCATGCAGAAGCGGAGAAGACACGCTTGTCTGCTGCAAAGGCCAGGGGGTGGCTGGGTCGCAGAGACCACCGGCTGCCACCCACACTCCCAAAACCCTCTGACCCCCCAGATGCCTCCCAACGAACTCACCCAGAGCCTCAGTGCCCCAGTCTCAGAGAAGAGACTGACCTCTGCACTTCAACCTGACCCTCTCTCCCCACCCCCCAGGTGCAAACTGGCCGCAGCCGACTCTTGTCCCCGACCCTTGGGGACAAGGTCCACACTCTGCCCTCTTGGACCTGAGCGAGCCCACCAGACCCCACTTCCTGTCCAGTGTGAGGGACACCTGGATGCTGGGGTCCAGTCAGTCGGACACTCTCCAAGGTGGGAAGGGGAGCAGCTGTCTCGGGAATAAAGGCAGGCCTGGAGATCCCAGCCTGAGACCGTCAACCCTGGGTCCCACCCTGGCGCTGGGATGGGGGAGACACTTCAGAACCAAGTACTGTGGGGAGGGCCTCTGCCGGCGGAGGACTGACAAGGGGTCCTCTGGGCCAGAAAGCCTCCTTTTCCTGTCCTCACTCGATGGTTCCTACAGCCTGCTCATGAGACAGCTCGGAGGGCCCTCCCCTTGCACCCCAGGTTGCCATAGAGACCCGGCAGCCCCAGCCCGGCCTCAGGCCCCGGGCTGTCAGCCCTCCCGGTCGGTACCCCCGGCTCCCGCAGCGTCCTCAACCCGGGCTGCAGGCGAAGCTGTGGGCAGCTCAGCTCAGAGGCCCCCCAGGAGGTAAAATCTGCCACGAACTAAGCCACCGGACTCCTCCACCCCCAAGAAAGGGAAAGGCTGTGAGGCTCCGAGTCTGGGGCCGGCCCTTCTCTCCCCATTCATCTCCCCCCGCCCCTTGCCCCGGGGAGGCGCTTTCAGTCCCGCCGGCTGGAGGGGCGCCAACCCGGCGACAAAGGAGGCGCGGAGTGGGGGTTCAGGGCTGCGACTGGAAGCCCGGCTCAACTCCCTGTCCAGCTGGAAGGAGTCCCCATGAGGCCCGGATCGCCACGCTGAAGCCCGCCAGGCGATGGCGACTTCAGCCACCCACGTGTCCAAGTACATCCCGCAGGGCCCCACGTGCGTGTCCCCCATGGCCCGGATCGTTCCTTGGGGACTGGCCTCCGTCTCCCGACCGGCGAGGACACGTGTGCGCTGGGAGCGCGCCCGGCACCGCCCGGGGCCCGGCCTCCTACAATCCGGCGGCAGCGGATCCGAGCATCCGCCGGCGCGGGCCCCGCAGAAACCGCCTCGTCCGGGCAGATGTCACCTCCCATAGTCGCCGTGGTGCCCCTCGACTCCGCGGCCGGGCTGCACTCGGGTGGGCGCAGCGGAAGGAGCCGCCAGGCGGGCACTCACCGCGCGCTCTGCCGCCGCTGCCGCCGCCGCTACCGCCGCGCTGGCCTCCCCGCCTCGCCGCGCGCCCGGCGGCACCTAAGCGCGGGGGCGCGTCCGCTCGGCGCCGCGCGCGCTCCGCCCCCGGCCGGCGGTTGGCTGGCGGACTCGGGCTCCCCCTCGTGGCCGCCACGGCCACTGCGCTCGGCAGGCCCCAGCCCGCGCTCCAGGTCTCCACGGGTTTTCACTGGGCGTTCGACCTCGCGCCGGTGCACGGGCCAGGGACTACTTCCGTCGGGCCAGCGGATGGGGGGTGCGCTGGGACGAAGTGTCCCTAAGGGAGGAGCCGTGGGAACTGAATTGGCCAAGCACCGGGCCCCCAACCAAAAGGCAGATGCGCAATCCTGCACACGACTGTATTCATGGGGCAGCAGCTGTTACTTTGTAGCTGGGACTCCACTCCCTCCCGGAGATCAGGACCCAATGCAGGCGCTGGGCGCAGACCAGCGCGAATGAGAGCAGGCCGGCTTGCAGCAGAGCAGGGCCAGGCCTCAGATCACTTGGCAGCCCCTGGCCTTCCACCCGCCTCTTCACCCAAGAAAGTCGGTGCTGAGACAGCGACCAGGCCGGTGCATGTGTGTTACACGGGTGGGGGGCACTTTGCTCACACGCAGGGAAGGTTTGAAAACGGGAGCCTCAGGGTCCAGCCCGAAGTCTGGGGTCTAGGCCTGGGCAGGCTCTGGGGAGGGTGACGGCAACCGGTCAGGCGAGGTGAGGTTCCCGGGGGCCAGGCTCGTGTGCCGGATGCCCTCCTGGTACTTGCGGCGGCCAAGCTCCAGGACAGCCCGCACCTCTTCGGCCACGTCCCGCCGGTCACTCTGCTCCAGGGCCTGCACGAGGCGCTCCACGGCCCCTGGCTGCCCAGCCTGGCGCTCCGCCCAGGAGAAGAGCATGTGGCGGATCTGCCCATCCAGGTCATCCCTGGGGGGACAGGGGAGCAGTCAGGGGGGCCTGCCAAGACCACCCACCACACCCAGGGCCTTGCTCTCCCTCCCAGCACGGGGGCCTTGCTCCCTGGGCCAGGGGCGGCCAAACCCTCCCCTTCCTGCCCATCTGCCCTGCCCCCGCCTCCCCTGGACGGAACCTCAGCCAGCCTCCAGGGGGAAGCCAGCAGGACGAGAGGCTCAGAACTGACCGGAACTCGTGCCGGATACGCTGGAGCTCACGGTAGGGCAGGCCCAGGTGTAGGGCCACAGCCGGCCAGTCGGGGCCCAGGCGCCCGGCCACATTCAGCAGGTTGCTCTGGGTCAGGAAGCCGGTCTCGGCGTCGCCCAGATTCAGAGGTGCCAGGG
Organism: Bubalus bubalis; assembly: GCF_019923935.1. Taxonomy (NCBI): domain Eukaryota; kingdom Metazoa; phylum Chordata; class Mammalia; order Artiodactyla; family Bovidae; genus Bubalus; species Bubalus bubalis. The sequence goes on along the minus strand of NC_059161.1, from coordinate 132,020,315 downwards.
ATAAGCCAGGCTCGCGAGTCGGGCCCTCGCATCCCTGCAATCTCTGCGGGCAGGTTGAGGTGGCAGTGAGCCCTGGCCTCACCCCAGCCCACCCCGGCGGCTCCTCCCCCGTCCCCTCCACACGGGGCTCCCAGCTAGGCCTCACGGGCAGCTTGATGGGCAGAGTGGCCATCCACAGGGCAGCTGGGCCCCTCTTCTGCCGGGCAGCCTCTGCCTCCTCAGGCACCACCTCCGGCACCTCGCCCCGGTAGAAGGACACCTGGGGGAGAGGAGGAGGTGGGCTTCAGCGCTCTGGCTTTGGCCCGGGCAGCCCGGGGCGCCCACCCTACTGGCCCACCTGGCCTCTCACGGCCCGAGTCCGTCGGTCCAGGGCGGTGGTCACGTACACCTCCTTCAGGTTCTTCAGGTGGGAATAGAAAACAAAGCACAGCCTGCCCTCCACGCAGTCTGGGCGGTCTGTGGGCACAGCGGGGGCTCAGCAGGGACTCGGGGGCAGACCCAGCATCCCTTCTCCGGGCGCCGGGGGCACACCTGCATCGATGTCAATTCCCCTCTCGAAGGCAGCGAAGAACTTCTCGCCCTCAAACATCTCCACGGTGTCTGAGGGCTCAGGGCCGCGGTATCGCTCCAGCAACCGCCGCAGGGTGGCGTCCACCTGGGGGGGCGGGGGACCCACTGGCTGAGCGCCCGATGCCCTGCACCCCTCCCCCCGCCCCCCAGCCCTCTGCCGCCCCCACCTTGTTGCGGGGCAGGCACTGCAGCAGGACCTGCTCGGGGTCCCGGCGTCTCTGCAGTGCGATGAGGTTCACACGGTACAGCCGCAGCCGCTCCCAGGCCTTCCGTGCCAGGCTCCCCACGCAGGTCTTGGTGGTGTACCAGAGCCAGTACCTGGGAAGGCAGGGGTGAGGGGGACCCTGCAGGCTGGGGGGACGTGGGGAGGGAGCTGAGGAGGTGGGGGCACTGACCAGGAGAAGTTCGTGACCTGGAAGCGTGCGTACAGGTGCGTGAGCTCCAGGGCCACCTGTGCCGTGATGTCGTCCCAGGTGGCCGCGGGGGCAGCCCGATGCAGCAGGTGCAGGCGGGCACGGTCCAGACTCAGGCCTGGGGGGGACAACGTCTGAGGCCTCTGAACGGGGTGCCCCTTCTGAGCACCACCCCCGCCCCGTGCCACACGGCTGCCCTCACCTGTGATGCCAGGCGGCAGAGGCAGCTGGATGGTGACTGGCCGAAGGAAGCTCGAGGGTCCGCTCTGCGAGAGGCAGAGCAGGGGGCTGGAGGCCGCCTCGGGCTCCCCCAGCAGGGCTGGCAGCTCTCTGCTGCCCACGCGCACCACCTGGAGCAGACGGGCCGCCCCCGCGGTCACTTCTGTGCCTGGGCGCCCCCGCCACCCCAGCGGGCATCCTGGCCCCTACCTGCATGCGAACGTGCCGGGGCTCCTCGGTGGCCCCCGCGGGGAAGGTGACCCTGACCCCGGCGTGTCCCGAGGAGCACAGCAGCGTTCCCTCTGGTGGCACCAGGCAGGCATCGGACACAGGGCGCGAAACCACGAGGAACCAGGAGAAGTGGAGCACCTGACAGTGGGCCCAGAGCCGCTGGCGCGGGTGCAGAGCACAGGATCAGGGCTGGCAGGCCAGGGCAGGGCCGCGGGCGCAGGGCACGGGGTCAGGGCCGGCGTGCCGGAGCAGAACCGGGCCTTCTCAGACGGCCCAGGCCACCCTCACCTTGGGCGTCTCCTCTAGGTGGGTCTCCAGGTCGCTCCAGCTGTTGTCGCTCAGCATCCTGACCACCACCTCGCGGCAACGCCGGGCCCGCGGGGACACGAAGAGCAGCCACAGGCCCACCTCCTGCCAGGCGAGGGGGGCATGAGCGCCGGGGCCACGCCGGGCCCTCCCCGCCAGGGCCCTCGCCCGCCCCACCCTGCCCTGGCCATGCCTGCTGGAAAGCCAGCCCGTGCGGCTGCAGTTCCAGGACACCACTGAGGAGAGCGTCGTGGGGACCCAGGGGCACGAGGCGCGGCTCTGGCAGCCACAGGCGGTAGCGGATGGTCACGGGGGCAGCAGTGGCCCCCGCGGGGAACTGCAGGCGGACGCCACAGGCCAAGGTCACGGAGCAGCCTTGGGGGGTCACGGCAAAGCTGAGGGAAGACAGGAACGCACAGGGTCAGACACAGCAGGGTCCCCTAGGTCTGAATCCGGCACCCCGGGCACCTGTGGGAGACCCCCGAGGCACAGGCAAGGTGTACAGTGAAGGCAGGGTGACGGGGTGGACAGAGGCTTTTCCAGCCCGGCCCCCCCCTCACGCCATACCTGTCCAGATCTGAGGTCAGCAACAGCCTGGGCATTTCTGGGACCACGGGTGTCCCTGGGGAAGGACAGATGTGAGGTTAGGCCAGCGATGACACCTGCGTCCTTTCTGTGGTCTGCCCCCAGCCCCGCCGTGACCCTACCTGGGGGGCTGGGGGGGTCAGGAGGGGGCCTGCCCAAGGGGTTTCCTTGCAGGCGCACGAAGGGGGCGTCCAGCAGCTCAGGGGGCACGTCCCGGAGCTGGTTGTCCCTCAGGTCGAGCCGGGTGAGCAGCGGGAGGCGGGCCAGGCTGGCGGGCACCGAAGCCAGGAGGTTGCTGTGCAGAATGAAGAGCCGTAGGGCCCGCAGCCCCGCTGCGGGAGGCGCCGGCTTAGGGCCAGCAGAGGAATATCACGGCCACCCCAGTCCCCGAGCGCCAGGCCAGGCGGCTCACACTGGGGCCTCCTGGGAAGCCCTTTCAGTCTCCGCCCTGTAGCTGGACTAGAGAGCTCGGGGAGGCCTGTGCAGGTGGGAAGACTCGACAGCCAGGGAAGCGGGGGGCAAGCAAGGGCTGCCGGGGAAGGTGAACGCTCAGGCGGGCCGGACCGTGTGTACAGGGCACCGCAGAGGAAAGACAGCCGCGGAGGGGGGCAGGGCAGCCAGCGGCCCACAGACATTCCGCACTGGGCCCGGGGAGCCAGGGCCGCAACTCACCGAGGGAGCTGGGGAGGCTCTGCAGCCGATTGGAGGCCAGATTGAGCTCGGCCAGGCTGCCCAGGTCTCCGATCTCAGGGGGCAGAGCCTCCAGCAAGTTCCCAGAGAGATCGAGGCGCTGCAGGCTGGACAGGGCTCCCAGGGCTGGGGGCAGCATTCGCAGGTGGTTGTGGGTGACGGCGAGGAAGGTGAGGGTGGGGAGGGCCCCCAGGGCCGCGGGCAGTTCTGAGAGGCAGTTACGAGACAGCAGGAGGGCGTCCAGGCCACACATCTGGGGGACGCAGGCCGGCAGTGTCTCCAGGCTGTTGAAGCTCAGATCCAGGTGGGCCAAGTGGGCTAGGCCGCTCAGGCTGGCGGGCAGCGTGGTGAGGGACCCCTGGAGGCAGGCACCCAGGGCATCCCGACGTTGCCCACCTGATGGGGGAAAGGCAGACTGACGTGGCCCTCAAAGTCAGAGTCCCAGGTGAGCCCAGCTGTGCCAGCCAGGGAAACGGGTGCATGGAAACGCAGAGCTCCACCCCAACCCCACCAAAACAGAGACAAACAGATGCTGGAGAGCCGCCTGCAGGTGAAGCGGGCGCTCACGGACGGTGCGGTCTCCTCTCAGCTGAGAGCCATCACCGGTGACACACCTCAGGAGAAAGACCCACCCTGGGGTCTGCTGGAGACCCCACTGTGCAGCTACTGGGTCCAGGAACCCTGGCCCAGCCAGCTTCCTCTTGGGGGAACGCAGCTGGGTAGAGCTGTGCAGGGAACAGGGCTCGGGCCGGGGTCCACCTTTCGGGACCAGGAAGCAGAGGCAGGAGCTAGAGAGAGGCTGGGCCAGGGCTGGGACTGGGGGGGGCTCACCTTTGAGGACCAGGGAGCGGAGGCGCGGCAGGCTCCAAGGCAGCTGGGCCAGGGCGGCCTCCAGCAGCTGAGGGTCCTCGTGGCCACTCAGCTGCAGGAAGTCCACCTCCAGCAGCTGAGGGGCCTGCTGGGCATACAGGCGCAGCAGCCGGCGGCAGCCCCCGGGGTGCAGGTGCAGGCTTAGCCGGTTCCCTGCTGGGACCGGGGGCGCCTCCGGCCCCACACCCGCAGCCTCTGAAGCATCTCTCGCAGCATCTTCTGGGGCCGTCGCGGGCACTGGCCCCGCCTCCATCGCAGCCATCGCCCACCAGCTGTCCTCGGGGACCAGACATGTCCCAGCTCGCCAGGCAGGCCTGCTCAGGCAGGGCCCAAAGAGGCTGCAGAGTCAGGGGGAGGAGCGGGCTGGGCATCCTCCCAGCCAGAGGAAGGGGAACTCGGGCTGCAGAGAGCCAGGCCCACTGGTCCAGAGTCCAACGCCTAGGCTGGACAGACTGTCACTGACATGGGCTGGACAACAGGACTCCCCGGGGCTGGGAAGGCGGCAGGCAGGAGACCTGTGAGTGCAGAGGGGCTTGGGGACATGCCTGAGGGACTGGGGGAGGGAGGCTTCACACCCCGAGTCTACAAACTTGAAAAGGGACTCCTAGTCCAGCCCCCCCAACTCCGCCTGCTGGGCACCAGAGTCCCACCTCCAACCTTCACATTTCTTGGCTCCAACCGAGGCACTGGCTCTCATCTACCACGTGGGGCGGTAGCCCAGGCAAGGACACGAGTGATCCTGCCCGCGTCTGTTCGAGCAGTGCGAGGGGGTTCATGAGGACGGGACCCCACTTCTTGGCCCCTGGAGGAGGACTTTCCCGCCACTTCCAGCTCGCACCTCGGCCCGCAGGGGAGGTCGGTGCACCGCGCAGTCGCCGCCCCCACCGCTTGGGGCGTGTCCTGGGGGAGAGACCGCACCGCAACACCCGCACCGCAACCTCCGCGTCCCCTAGATGCGCCCGCGGTCCGCACGTCACCTGCGCTCCCGGCGGAGCGTTTCCGGGTCCGGCCGCTTGGGAAGCTCGCCTGGCGTCCGCAGGCTCAGCCGGCAGGGGTCTCAGGGTCCCGCCCTCCCCGCCTGCTCTCTGCAGGACACCGCCCTGCCGCACTCAGCTTCCTGTCGGCCGGCGTGCGTCTGTGCGACCGGCCTTCCCGCGGGAAGGCCCGCTTTTCGCGCCACAAAACCCAACCCTTCCGAAGTTCTCGGGCCCTGGGCCTGCTCTGCTCTGGCCGTGCATTCCCGGCCCCGTGTTAAAATCAACTAGTGCGATCTCTGGCTGGAGCGGGTACTGAGGGCTGATCGCAGCTGCTGCCCCACACCCACCTCCTGCCGGAGGACAGCACCGAGGTCCTCAGCCAGTCCCCGAAGGCCTCCTCTCAGGCCCCGTAGAGCCCAGGGCCCACCTTCCGTGACCCTACCTTAATGGGCGCACTCTGGGCCACCTCCCAGCGCCGCCCCCCGCCCCCCGCCCCCCCCAGCCGCAGCGGGCTTCCCCATAGGCTGCCTCCTTTCTCAGCGTCTCACAGTGAGGAAAAGGAGATGGGAGCGATCAGATGTGGCCCAAGGCCACTAGCTGGTGAAGGCCAAAGTCAAGGACCTCAAACCAGATCTGTCTCTCAAGAAAGCCTTCCAGACTGGTTCTTCCTCACCTCACAGAAGAGGTGCCTGTGAACATACACGTCTGCTCCAGCCTGTTCTGCCCCAAATGACACCTCTCTACCCTCTTTCCGCCACCCTCCCCACCTGGACGGGCAGTTCCTGCTAGGCCTGTGTTCTCCCCAGCTCCTATTCCCCCTTCAGTTTCCACATAAATGCCAGAATAAACACACACACACACACACACACACACACACATGCAGGAACATCACTCAGACTTAAAAAGTAATGAGTAATGAGTCATCAACTCAATGGACATGAGTTTGAGCAAACCCTGGGAGCTAGTGAAGGACAGGGAAGTCTGGCATGCTGCAGTCCATGGGGTTGTAGAGTCCAACAGGATGGGGCAACTGAGCAACAAAAGGTAACGAAGTCCTGACACATGTTACATACAATGTGAATGAACTTTAATGTGAATGAAACTACATGAATGAAATACTACAATGAACTACAATGTGAATGAAATAAGCCAGACACAAGAGGACGAATTCTGTAGGAGTCCATTTATGTAAGATCCCTACCGCAGTCAACATGGAAATGGAAAGTAAATGGGAGCCGCGGGCTGGGGGAGGGGAGAGGGCGTTACTGTTTAGAATTCAGGAGGGGAAAAGTTCTGGAGATACACCGTGGCGATGGTTGCACGTCGGTATGAACGAATCTAGTGCCACTGAACTGTATGATTCAAGTGGTTTTACAGTATGTATTATCGTGCCATTAAAAAAAATCACAACTGACCACTTTCCCGTGTGACTGCAACAGGCCCACCCTTGCCAGATGGGTTTCCTCACCAGCTGTGTGACCTTGAGCAAAAAAACTTTTCTGTGCCCGACCCTCAGCGATGTAATGGGATTTCCGTGGGGCCTGCGTTATCACATCGGGGCTGGGCCCTAACACGAGCCCGCCCGGGGTGCCTGCTGCCTCTGAACCCATTTCCGGCCACCTCAGCAAGGCCTTTACTCCTTGGGCCTGATGCTCGCTCCGATCTTCGCAGGGCAGGCGCTCGCTCATCCTTCAGCCCTCTTCGCTCAAGGTTTACCTCCGCCTGGGGCTGCCTCGTTTAACTACTCTGCGTCCGTGCACTAGAACCTAAGTTCTGAGGAAGCAGAACCGGGCCTGGGCCCCCCAGGACTGAGGCCAGCCTGCAGCAAGGTCCCCGACAAGGAGTGAAGGAGCATTGTGTGCTGTGTCCATGGCTAAGCTGATGTCTCTTCCGAAAGGCCACGGCCCAGGTGGGGGCGGATCACACGGGCGTGGACGGTTCTGGCTCCGCTCTTCCGAGCGGCGGTGACAGAGCCTCCCAGCTTCTCCTGGGACCCCGCCGTGGCACTAGCGATGGGGTGAGCAGTGGCTGGGTTCCGCGGAGTAAACGCTCGGGACGACTCGCCCGCCCGTCTGGGCCAGGTCGGACAGCCGGCTCCTGCTGCGTAGCAGGCCAGACCCCAGCAGCGGCGCCGGGCCACGTGCGGCCCGCAGCGGCGCCCCTTAGCTTCCGGTAGCCGTGCATCATGGGACTTGTAGTTCGCCGGCCGCGTCCGCCGCTCCGGCAGAGAAGCGACCAGCGCGCGGAGGCCGCTCTGCATGCTGGGAGCTGTAGGCGCCGCGCGGCATCCTGGGAACCCTGAAGGGAGAAACCTACCCTCCGGACTCGCTCCTCTCTTAGCCCCACTTCCCCCAGGGATCTCGGGCGGCAGTCACCCCATTATATATACGAAGACAGCCCTGGAACTGCCTTCCGCTTTTGCGGTGGCGGCTGCGGGACAGACGGGATAATGGCGTCTTCCGCGTCCTCATTGGCTAGGCGCTGCGTGACGTCACTAGGAGGCGCCCTCGTGGGGCGCCGAGCGCAAGTCCCGGGGCTTCTGGGTAGCGAATTACTCCCGCCCCCAGCACCGGCGCCTTCCTTTCCGTCCCTGACGCCACCGAGGTCGCACGCGCGAGGCTGCTCTGCCGCCGCTGAGTGAGTGGGCCGGGAGGGCCAGGCCGCGGTCGTGAGTGCCGCGGGGGGCGGGCAGGGCAGGGCGTGGGCCAGGCCTCGGCGGCGGCTCCGCACCAGCCGCGCGCGGCCGGACACTGGCCTCGCAGGGACCGGAGGCCGCCCTTAATGCCGTTGTCCTTGTCTCCTGCGCTAGGATGCGTTACGTTGCCTCCTACTTGTTGGCCGCCCTCGGGGGCAATTCCTCCCCCAGCGCCAAGGACATCAAAAAGATCCTGGACAGCGTGGGCATCGAGGCAGACGACGACCGGCTCAACAAGGTAGCCGCCTCGCAGGGGCCTGAAGGCCCCGCCGACCCTATACGCGCATTCGGGGCTCCCTCTCCTACCCAACCCAGGGAAGTAGGTTGCCGCGGGTTTAGTGGAAGGCCTTTGCCCGCCCATGTGGTTTTGGAACTGCCCTAATGTACTGGTACAGCCCGAAGTAAGAAAAAATGGGGATGAAGTCAAGTCCGCGATAGCGTGGCTCAGTGGGAACAAGTCACGTGTAAGCTTTTTTTTTTTTTTTTAAAGTGTAAACAAGCCCACGTTAACTTTATTTTTTTGAACTCAGTGTGGTGGTGGTTTACTCGCTGAGTCATATCGGACTGCTGCGACCCGATGGGCTGTAGACCGTCAGATTTCTCTGTCCATGGGATTTCCCTGGCAAGGATATTGGAGTGGGTTGCCATTTCCTTCTCCAAGGGATCGTCCCAACCCAGGAATCGAAGTGCTGTGCTGTGCTTAGTCACTCCGTCGTGTCCGACTATGCCGCCCCATGAACTGTAGCCCATCAGGTTCCTCTGTCTGTGGGGAGTCCCCAGGCAAGAATGCTTCCCGACCCAGGGATGGTACCCTGGTCTCCCGCATTGCAGGTGGAATCTTTACTGACTGGGCCACCAGGGAAGCATTGATAGGTATTGAGTGTGAAGTGAGGTATTTTGCATTTCTTTTCAGCAGTAACTTTTGGTGTCAGTTTCCTCATGTGGGGTGTCTTACCTGTCCTGCGTGTAACTGCTGTGCGGGGGGCGCTGTGTGTGGCCTCTTTTGACCCCGCTCCTCGTCTGCTCTAGGTCATCAGTGAGCTCCACGGAAAGAACATCGAGGACGTCATTGCTCAGGGTGAGGTCGTGTTCGAGGCTTTGGTTTTCACGGTCCATTCTAATCCCTGCCGGTCTGCCTGTGGCCTGCCAGGCTTCGCTTGTGGACCAGAGCACCCTAGAAGCCTTACCCAGAGGAGCGAGCAGGGTCTCCGTGGGCTCATGCTATGGGCGCTTCTAGACAACCCCCGGGCAGAGCGGCAGGGGTGCCTGTGCCCTCAGTGAGCTTCTGTGAACAAGCCTCACTGCGGGGGGCTAGGACTGACCACAGGCCCCTGCCCTGCGAGGTCATGCTGGAGCTGGGCTGACTTGGGAGTTGAGCTTTAGGGGAGTTGTTTTTGTCTGAGCTCACTGCGGGGGGTGAGGATCTGGACACTGGGACAGTGGATTCTCTCTGCCTGGTCGTAAGCATGTTTGTCCAGCTTACCTCCCGGGTAGGGCACCGTGGGCCTGCAGGTCTGCTGGGGGGATTCCTAGAAGCCCGTGTCTGGGAAAATGGGAATATGACACAGACCCGGACGAGCTGGACAGTGCCCCTTCACTCTGAGATGACATTCAGGCGGAACACCAGGGCTCACTCCCCTTTGGTCTCTGCAGGTATCGGCAAGCTGGCCAGTGTGCCCGCTGGCGGGGCTGTGGCCGTCTCCGCTGCCCCAGGATCGGCAGCACCCGCTGCGGGTTCTGCTCCAGCTGCAGGTAAGTGGAGGTTCAGGCAGCTGTTGGTGCACACGCCCTGAGGTCTGTCTCTGCTGGGTGTGTGGTCTGAACTGTGACTGAGCTCACCACGCTTTATCCCCACAGCGGAGGAGAAGAAGGAGGAGAAGAAGGAAGAGTCGGAGGAGTCAGATGACGACATGGGCTTCGGCTTGTTTGACTAGAGTCCCGCTCCCCTGCAAATAAAACCGTTTTTATGTATTTCTTGAGCTTTCTGTGCGTGGTTTGTCAGTGTGGTCTCTGCATCCTTGTCTCGTTCTGGGATGAACCGGGACCCTTGTTTGGTGGAGTCTGAAGAGCCAGGAGTGGGGTGCCCGGGAAGAGTCACTTCCTGTGGGTCTTGAGTATGGCCAAGCCTTGAGCCTCCTTCTTGGACATTATCCCGGCTCCTGAGGACTGCCAGGGTCTTGGAGAGAATAAGGCTTTCAGGGGACTCCCCGTCCAGAAAATTTTCAGAACCTGGGGAGGGTGGCCTCTGCTCTGTGAGGCTGGTACCTCCAGTTGAGGCCAGCAGTTCCTGTTGGACTGAGTGGTTTCAGTCACACAAGGATTCCGTTGTAGGAGTCGGGCTCCTGGTCTTGTTAGAGTCAGCACCCCAGCTCCACCTTAGCTCCTGAGCAACTCGGGTGTCACTCAGCTGCTCTGAGCCTCAGTGTCCCCAGCTGTCTTTGCTGGGCAGGTGTGGAAGTGGCTTACAGACAGCAGCGCTGGGTTGCGTGCTCTTCAAGTCCTTCAGTGGCAGGCCTGCCCATGCCCCTTCTGCCAGGTTCTGGCCTAGAATACGGGGCAGAGGGGAGAGGCCCTCACTGCCCGGTTCAGTCGCGCTCAGTCATGTCCGACTGGTCCCCCGTGGACTGCAGCACACCAGGCCTCCCCATCTATCACTAACTCCTGGAGCTTACTCAAATTCCTGTCCATTGAGTTGGTGATGCCATCCAGCTATCTCATCCTGTCATCCCCTTCTCCCACCTTCAATCTTGCCAGCTTCAGGGTCTTTTCCAGTAAGTTCTTCGCATCAAGTGACCAAACTATTGGAGTCTCAGCTTCACCATCAATCCTTCCAATGAATATTCAGGACTGATTTCCTTTAGGATGGACTGGTTGGATCTCCTTGCCGTCCAAGGGGATGCTCTCGAGTCTTCAACACCACAGTTGAAAAGCATCAATTCATCTCACTATCCTGGCCCTGTAGCTGTTGGCAGTCTTCACGGCCTTGGGCCTCGGCCTGCCAATGCCAGGCTACCCAGTAGATCCTCTGCCTTGCTGAAGGCTGTGGTGTGGTGGGCAAGTGCTAGGAGCTCACCCCGCAGTAGGCATTTATGGAGCTGTGGGCTCACAGTTCCAGAGGAGAGTGGTAAGTGCAGCACAGGAGATGGCAGAACAGAGGGATGGGACCTCCGGAAGAGGCCCCAGGGAAGAAGTGCTGGCCCTGAGGAGTGGGGGCTTGGACGGGGGTGAGGATACAGGAAGGGGAAAAGGTCTGGGGTGTGGTGGGGCTTGGGGGGGCTCTGTGTGCCCAAGTGCCGGGGTCCAGCCCCGGCTGATCCAGGGTATTCGAAGCGGGGACGGCGTCGGCGACTTATTTATTTATAAATATTTATCAAAGATATAAAGAGTAATAGAATAAGGATAGCTCAGTAGGAAAATTCAGTGGAGAAAAGAAGCTGAGTGGCTTGGTTTACGCGGAAAATCAATATAACCCGTGACACCAGGTTAGCTCTGACCACGGAGGCCGCAGGCGCCCTCTCGAATAGCGGAAGGTGCCCCACCTTAGACACCTTCTCGAGTGGGTCTTAGAAGCCCAGGCAAATAAATGGTCGCAGAGGACATCCACGCTCCAGATGGACACTCAGCTGGAATTTGGGAGAGAGAGTGACATGGGGAGACCAAGTTTCAGTGAACAAGGCCCGCACTTTATTTTCCAAAGTAGTTTTTATACCTTAAGGTATGCATAGAGGATAATGGGGGAAGGGGTAGAGTCATGCAGCAAGCCAGGCTTTCTTCCTGCAAACTTATCATATGCAAAAGTTCAGGTGATTGACATCATCTTCTGGCCAGGAGGCCTGTTAACATTTTAAGAAACTTATCTTTCTCTAAAGGTGATTATTCCAAAGTCAGGCGCCAGCCTTCCAAAAAGCATTGGACAAAGCTGCATTTTACATTTCTATACACCCATTATATCAATCAATACACTGCCAAAGACACAGTAGGTAAGGAGTATGGAGACTTAGCAGCAAACATTGGCCCAACAAGTGAAAAACCCTTCACCAATACATTTTCTAATCAATCTTTTAACTACTCAAAGGAATCTGTGTTTAGGCAGTTTAGAACATCTCCTGCCTCTCACAGTTGGGAGGCTCTGAACAATCACATGTGGCCGGAAAAACCTATTCAGGCAGGCTAGAGGATTTCCAAAGGAGTTTGTAGGTTGAAACACTGTCACATCCAGGAATTATTAACTGGAGCTGTAAGCTAACTCTTTTTTCCAGAGAGAGGTAGTGGGAGACAGCCCCCCGTAAAGTCAGAGGTGTAGGTGAAAGCACAAAGCAGAAAGTAGGCAGACTCTGGTTTTGGGGGTAGATGCTCGAGAATTTCCAGGGGGACTCCTGAGGCTCGATCCCGCCTTTGCGTATGCCGAGCCTCCTTCCTCATGACCTTTGTCATGGGTGGAGTGCCTCACGCTGGCTCTCAGCAGTGATAGAATTCCAGTTGAGCTATTACAGATCCTCACTCAATATGCAATATGCACTCAATATGCAATATGCCGGCTCCCAGCACCCAAGGACACAGCTGACCTGGGGCCGTGGTCCAAGGCTAGGGTATTGGGGCCCCTCCCAGAGGAGTGGACCCAGGGTCCAGGGGCAGAACTCGCAATCCTAGGCTCAACCCTGTGGGGGCAGAGGACCCCTGCCTGGTGGTCAGCAACCCCCAGGGATTCTCATCTGTACTGCCTGGGGGAAGGGGCAGGTCCGCCTCCCACTCCACAGGCAGCATTCTGGGAAGGGCTTGATGTTCCTGGCTCCAGAACTGGTCCCAGGGGCCTAAAGGGAGGGTTATGTACCCAAAACAAGTCAGCTAGCGTGTGGAAATGGGAGCAGAGGTCTCCCTGCACTGGGGTGGCACAGCCTCATTCCCTCACAAACGACCCGGACTCTGGCCTCCCTCAGAGCAGGCTGCAGGGACAGCCTTAGGCCCCTGGCTGAGCTCACAGTGTCCAGCCCCTCCTTGGTGGTCCACCCTGGTGACCCCCTGAGCTCTGCAGGCTGGCCTTGGGGGTCTGTTCCATTCCCACTGTGTTCCCTGCGTCCAGCAGCCTCCCCAAGGGCTCAGGCACCCCAATCCTGTGCTGCACCTCCATCCAAAGCTTTCGGGGTTCTAAGTCAAACACCCTCACCCCCTGCCTTCCCTTTCCCCAGGACCCGGCTCCCCCCCGTCCTCCCACCCAGGGCCCTTGAGTGTCTGTAGGGTGGGTGGCCCTTTGCCTTCCATGTTTCACCCTTCTCAGTCCTTATTTGAACTTGCGGAAACACTCTCTCCCACTTCAGCCCAACCCCCTCCCCAGTGGGGCCAGCCTGGGCTGACTTTCCTCACTGCTCTACTGGTGTGGGTTCCCATGCCGGGCACACATGCCAAGTACCGGTGGCTTGGAGCTGAGGACCGATCGGCATGATGCCCGATGGCCCTGTCCTGGGGAGGCCCTGCTCTGGCTCTGCCTGGGCCTGACTGGGGCGCAGCCCCAGGCTGGGTCCTGAACTAAACTCCTGCCTGGGGAGTGAATGTCAAGGGCAACGTGCACGCTGACCACCTGCCTCCAGCATAGATAAGCCCCTTGTTTGGGAGGTGAAGTGAGGTGCCGGAGGGCCTGGTGGCTCAGCAGAAAAGAATCCCGCCAATGCAGAAGACATGGGTTTGAACCCTGAGTCCGGAAGTTCCCAAAAAGGAAATGGCAACCCACTCCAGTATTCTTGCCCGGGAACTCCCATGGACAGAGGAGCCTGGTGGGCTACAGTCCATGGAGTCAGAAAAGAGTCAGACAGGACTGAGCCAGTAAACAAGTGAGGTGCAGGGCTGGTTCTGGATACAAGTCAGGATAGCCCTGCCCTGCAATCCAGGAGAAAAATGCGGAAGGGGGTGGGAGGGTGACGTTACCAGCACCTGCCTGGGCAATTAGTTAGGGCGGGTCAGGGCTGGAGTGACCCCGGAGTAGACCCCACAGCCTGAGGAGCTGGGACAGGAGGCCGATGTAAACCAACTTAGTGCCCAGGTAGAGTTGGCTGCGGGGCGGTCGGAGCTCGGCCGGGAGGTCTGGTGTGGGCCTGAGACGCCAGTGTTCTCTCTGGGAACTGTGGTTTGCAGGCAGCCCTGTGTGTTTACGGGTGATTCTGTGGATGAGTCTCGGTGGGTCCTTCAGGTCCCTGTCCCGGGCGGGCGGAGGCCTACGCCTGAGGGAGGCGAGATGCTGCCCGGACAGCAGGGCCCTCCGCTCCCGGGTGTCCAACTCAGATGCCGACGTCCCGGGCCTGAGAGCGGCCATCCCCACTCCTCTGGGCCCCCGTCCGCCCCTTTCCGCCGTCCACGGTGGTGGGGGCGGGGAAGGCAGCAGGAGGTGGGGGACGTGGACTCCCGTCCGGGCCTGGCTACTGTCTTTGGAGGGGCCGCAGGTGCGGCGCTTCAGAGCCCAGGTGGCTGGACGGCGGGCGGGGCCTCAGCTTCGGGGCCGGGGTCTCCGGGTCCAGGTGGGCTTCCGGGGAGGGCGGGGCCCCTGAGGGGCGGGGCCTCGGAGCCGGGGGCGCGGCCGTTCCCCGCGCGCCCCGATAGGCCCGCGCGAGCCGGCTCCGCCCCGCCCACTGCTAAAATCGCCGCCTCCGCGCAGAGTCCCCAGCTCCGCCGGCTGAGACCCCGAGCCACCGCGACCGAGGGGCCAGCCGGCCGGTGTAGCCCCGGCTCCAGAGCGAGCGGCGAGCGCGCGGCGCACAGGGCGGCCTGCGGAGCCCGGGAGCCCGGCGGGCCGCCGCGATGTTCCCCAAGGAGACGACGTGGAACATCTCGTTCGCGGGCTGCGGCTTCCTCGGCGTCTACCATATCGGCGTGGCCTCCTGCCTCCGCGAGCACGCGCCCTTCCTGGTGGCCAACGCCACGCACATCTACGGCGCCTCGGCCGGGGCGCTCACGGCCACGACGTTGGTCACCGGGGCCTGCCTGGGTAAGAGGGCCGGGGGGGGGGGGCTGGGCAGATGCCCCTCGCGAGGGTGGAGCGGCCCCTTCCGTCACCATGGGGAGGTGGGAGGGGGTCTCTACCCGGGACCCGGGCCGAGGATCCAATTCCCGGCGCCAGCCAGGGGCGGGGCCTGCCTTGTTTTGCTCCGAGGGTGCCCGGGGATTGGAGTAGGACCCGGTGTGCCTCTGGGCCCGGTGCTGCCGCCTAGGGCCCGCCTGTCGGGCGCAAAGGTTGGGGGGCGGGCAGGTGCAGAGGAGTTATTTCATTGGAAAGAGAAAGTAGTTCGTGGGCGGGACCTTGAGAGACGGGGTGGGGTCTAGGCTGTCCGCCTGCCCAGGGCGCGTAAGACCGGGTGCCAGCGGTCACTGTGTCCTGGGGCTTCGGCATTCCAGACTGCCATGGCCCCGGGGCCAGGTATGGAGTTGGCCTCTGAGAGAGCGTCTGGTCACTGTGGCCTGGTGCCTCCCGAGGACTCCTGGAGGAGGACCCAGCAGGTCAGGCCTGGGCCTGGCCAACACAAGCTCTCCCCGGCTCTCTCGCTCCTGGCGCACCGCCCACTTGTGGGTCTGGGTCCGCGGCTGCGGCCAGACGTTTTTGCCCCCTCCATGGGGCCAGAGGCGCGTGGAGACTCTGAAGTCCCGGCGTCGGCTTCCTCCACCCGCACTCCTCCGGCGGCCCTTGCCAGCGATGTTTACGGCACACGGAATTCTCCTGGAGGCAGCCAAAGTGACAGAGGGGTCATTAGCTTCTGGAATGCCCCGCCCAGCAGGAGCCTGTCCAGGGTTCTCCCCTGCCCCCTGCCGGTGACTTTCGCCCTGAGAGGTTGGGGTGGGAGGAGCAGACGGGAATTCACCCTGCGGCCAGGCCCTTTCCCCTCCAGGCGGCCTCCGCCCAGTGCTCCTCAGACCCCCTTTTGGTCTCAGGACACCCCTAGGTCCGTGGTACCTTGTTGAGGACATGGCCCGCATGGCGCCTCCCCCCAACACATGCTCCCAAGAAAGCTTTCTCACAAGCGCCAGTGGTCTTGGGCAGCTGGAGCCTGTACCCTGCCTCATCCCTGACCCCAGTGGCGATCCCAGTGCCTCTGGGGCCTTCCTGTCCCGGCTACTCCTGGGCCCCTCGCACTCCGGTTTTGTCCCCAGTCGTGCCCATGGCCCCCAGAGCCATGTTGAGGGGCTGCAATGGGATGCAAGCTGGTGTCATGCCCCCGGGTGGCATTAGGGTCTGTGGATCTGGATCTGGCCAAGTGGGTGAAGGCTGAGGCTGCTCAGAGTTGAGCCTGTGGCTTCTACCCTTCCTGGGGGCGGGGGCTGGGTCCAGGCCACGCCAGGCTCTGTGATTCATGGATCAGGGAGAGCATTGGGAAATACTGGGCAGAGGGCAGGCCATGGCCTCAGCTATCTGCCCTCCCAGGAGCCTCTCTCTTCCCAGGAACAGGTGGCAAAAGTCCCAGTTGTGGGCCAGGCCCCATGGTGGACATAGAGACTCCTCCAGGGTGGATAGGGCTGGCTTGAGTCTGTGCCATGGTCCCTGGGCATGGAGCCCTGGGGAATGTGCGAAGCCCAGGAGTGCTGGCCTGACTCTTGGCCCTGCTGCTCCAGGTGAAGCTGGCGCCAACATCATCGAGGTGTCCAAGGAGGCCCGGAAGCGCTTCTTGGGCCCACTGCACCCTTCCTTCAACATGGTGAAGACCATCCGGGGCTGCCTGCTGAAGATTCTGCCTGCTGGTTGCTATGAGCGTGCCAGCGGCCGCCTAGGCATCTCTCTGACCCGTGTCTCTGATGGCGAGAACGTCATTATAACCCACTTCAACTCCAAAGAGGAGCTTATCCAGGTGGGCCCCACGGGCCGTACCGGGGTGCGGTAGGAACCCCGAGACCCCTGCTCACTGCCCCCTCTGTCCCTACCCCCAGGCCAATGTCTGCAGCACCTTCATCCCCGTATACTGCGGCCTCATCCCCCCTTCCCTCCAGGGGGTGGTGAGTATCCCCTGGGCGCCCTGCCCGGGTGACAAGTCGGCTCCTGTGTGGGGGGTGGGATGAGCGCCCCCAGCCCCGCCCTCCGGCCGGCCTGTCACCTCACTTCCCCAGAGTGCGGGGAGAAGTGCCATCTGTGCCCCCCCGACTGTGGCCTCACTTCCCGTTACTCAAGAGCTAGCGAGCCAGCGCGGATGAACGTTTCCGGTGGTGTTCTCCCCAACCCCGCCGTCTGGCCATCTGTTCAGTGGCCAGTGCCCAGTGGGTGAAAGGCCCAGATGAAATGGCCCCGGGGGAGGGCCATCAGCGCCCCCTGCTGGGCCCTCCCTGTGTGACCCGGTGTCCCTGCCACAGCGCTACGTGGATGGCGGCATCTCAGACAACCTGCCACTCTATGAGCTCAAGAACACCATCACGGTGTCCCCCTTCTCGGGCGAGAGTGACATCTGCCCGCAGGACAGCTCCACCAATATCCACGAGCTCCGAGTCACCAACACCAGCATCCAGTTCAACCTGCGCAACCTCTACCGCCTCTCCAAGGCCCTGTTCCCGCCCGAGCCCCTGGTGAGGCCACCCTCGCCGCTGGCACGGGGGACACCTGCCCGGGGGCCTCTCCTGGCGATAGCCTGCAACTTGCCCAGCCTCTGTCCAACCTGGATCTGGTCCTGGATTCAAGTTCGCTTAGGGTGGGGTTGGGGGATGGTGCAGAGACCCCGTGGACCCCAGGGGGGCAGAACAGGGTGTGTATGGCCCCCTGCCCCCGTTTATGCCTCCCCTGCCTCAGGTGCTTCGAGAGATGTGCAAACAGGGCTACAGGGATGGCCTCCGCTTCCTGCGGCGGAACGGTGCGCGGGCTGCCCAGGGCTGGGTGGGCTCTGCTTGGCCGTCCCCTGTGGGCCAGCCGGCCGCAGCCCCGCTGATGGCCTGTCACGTCCTCCCCACCCAGGTCTCCTGAACCGGCCCAACCCCTTGCTGGCACTGCCCCCCAGCCAGCCCTCTGCCCCCGAGGATGCAGATGCAGAGGAGGGGGCAGTGGCCATGGAGAGGACTGGAGGGAAGGACCACCTGCCTCCGCCCAGGGAGGATCACATCCTGGAGCACCTGCCCTCAAGGCTCAATGCGGGTGCGTGGGGGAAGGGGGTCTGAGGGGAGGGGCGGAGGGGTCCTGGTCTCTGCCTCCCCTGCCGACCTGCCACCAACCGCCCTCCTGTACCCACAGCCCTGCTGGAGGCCTGCATGGAGCCCACGGACCTGCTGACCACACTCTCCAACATGCTGCCCGTGCGTCTGGCCATGGCCATGATGGTGCCCTACACTCTGCCCCTGGAGAGTGCGGTGTCCTTCACCATCCGGTGAGCAGCAGGGGCAGGCCCCCGGGACGGACTTGGGAGTCATTCCTGAGTGGTGGGCACAAAGACACAAGGAGAGAAAGAGACAGCTGGTTTAAGATGCTGCAGAGATGCCATGTCGGGCCCCAGAGCCAGGGCACAGACCGGGCCGGCCCGCCGCGGTCCCTGAGGCCATGCCTTGCACCCTGCCGCAGCTTGCTCGAGTGGCTGCCTGACGTCCCTGAGGACATCCAGTGGATGAAGGAGCAGACGGGCAGCATCTGCCAGTACCTGATGATGCGCGCCAAGAGGAAGCTGGGCAACCACCTGCCCTCCAGGTGAGCCCCTCGCCGCCGTGCCCACCCCGGCCCGCAGCCTCCCAGGCGACCCACGCAAGCCCACCCTCCCTCCATCCTGCTCTCCCGCAGGCTGTCGGGGCAGGTGGTGCTGCGCCGCGCCCGCTCGTTGCCCTCCGTGCCGCTGTCCTGCGCCGCCTACAGCGAGGTGCTGCCCAGCTGGATGCGCAACAGCCTGTCGCTGGGGGATGTGCTGGCCAAGTGGGAGGATTGCCAGCGGCAACTGCTGCTCGGGCTCTTCTGCACCAACGTGGCCTTCCCGCCGGACGCCCTGCGCATGCGCGCCCCTGCCGGCCCGGCCCCGGGGCCCCCGCAGCACCCGCCCAGCTCGCCCCCTTGCTGAGGGCCCAGGGCCCTGGCCTTCCGGCCCCGGTGCTGAGGGCTGTTCCCCCCGCGCCCCCCAGCGTCCCTGCCCCATGAGGCGGGGCCCCAGGGCCAGCTGAGCTCCCCTCCACAGCCCCTCTCTACCACCCTTGCAGACTGAGGAGCTGGGGGCCCTCACGCTGCCCAAGGGGGCTTTGCGGTCCACCAGCCGCTCATTCGTTGCACAGAGGAGGGCCGGGTAGCCCTCCCAGCGTGGCCACAGGGACCCCCTGCCTGTGCCTTAACCTCCCCTTCGGGGCCCCGCCCTGGTACCGGGCCAGTACGCTGGGGCCTCGCCCCTGCGGCCCCTGCCCGGCGCCCCCGCCTGTGAGCGCGGTATTACTCCTGAGAACTTCGCACCTGCTCTGCCGGCTTCATTTTTTCATGTTTCTGATGAATGTGTGTGAATTATTTATTTTTGCCAAAGCAGATGTAATAAATGCCACAGCCCAGCCCTGCCTCCTTCACTTGTGTGCGGCTGCCCGTCCCGCCAATGTCGTGTCTCTGCAGCTTCAGGCCAGGAATTCCCGGGGTCCTGCGTGCCTCTAGCCTGGCATTCAGGGCCTGCCAGCCAGCCCTGGGGCTCCCCCTCAAAGCACCGAGGGCTTCCTAGGCTGCCGCCCCCCTCCACTGGCTGGGACCCTTGGGCACAGCTTTCCAAGGGCCAATGGAAATATTTGGGACCAAGATCCTTGCAAAATAAAAACAGAACTGTTTAGTTTACAACTTCATGGTGTCCTGGGGGTGTGGGATGATTTCCCGGTTGGATGGCTGTGGAGGCTGAGGTTCCCCAGGTGAGCGCAGGGGAGAGGTGGGCGGTGGTGGGTGGAGGGGTGTGGAGGGGGGCTGCTCCACAGTGGGCGTTTGGCCCCAGGTGGTGGGAGGTGTGGGTCTTGCCCCTGTCATCAGGAGCCTCCCCGCCCCCAACAGTGTACCCAGCCCCCTGCCCGAATATAGGAGGGAGCAGGTGTGGTGAGGGGGGCTGGGTCTTGTGGGTGAGACATGCTCTGGAGGCCTCCTCTGCCCTGCCTGGGCCGTCTGAGGGGATGCGGCCAGCCCCCCTTGGTGACCACAAGGGCCCATGGGGCAAGGGGGGTTTCTGAGCGGAGCAGGGCGCTTGGCTGGCAGTCCAGAGCTGATTGCTGCTGGGGGTTTGCCCTCACCTGCCCTCCATGCTTCCCCATGGCCGCAGCCCCCAGCCAACAATAACGGTCGGGCTGGGGCTGCGACCGGGAGAGCCGGCTCAGCAGGTCCCTGCGCGCCTGTGCCAGGGGCCACCCCTTGGTCTCAAGGTCCTGTCCTGTAGGCCCAGCCGGTTCTAGTTCAGCAGGATCCCTGGGGGAGCGGAGGCCCCCAGCCCCCAGCGCTGCCAGGAGGGCCCCGGGAGGCCAGCCCCTCCAGGTGGGTGCAGGGCCGGGCCGGGACCTGGGAGGGGGACCCCTGGGAAGAAGCTGGCATTTTCTCCCCCTGCAAGGAAGTCACACACAGTCCCCACCCAGCACCTTCTGGCAACCCTCCCCCAACAGGAGCCGCAGTCAGGGCTATGCCCCCAAGGAGGGTTTGGGGCGCCTGCTGAGACAGGAACCTCCTGCCAGCCCCCCCCAGTCACTCCCCCTCACACACACAGGCCTCTAAAGCACTGATTTAAATACCGTGTTGTAGTATACTACTCGCTTATTGTTTTAAAAACATATGGGAAAGAATGTTGGAGAAGCATAGGGAAGAGAGGAAAGTCACGCCACTCCTAGAGATAACCGTTGAAAATATTTTGGTCTATTTCCTGCCTGGTTTTTCCTGCACGCTCTTCGGCGCCTGAAATCAAGATCCTGAGGACTGCCCCCCCTCCTTGGCCCTGTGCAGGAAGTGTCCCCGGGGTCGTCTCCACCCCACCAGGAGCTCAGGCTCGGACAGGACAGACCCTGGGGGTCGGGGGCTGCATGCAAGGGCGGGCGGGCTGAGTGCTGGGCTACAGGGCAGTGCTGAGAGGCGGGGACACGGCGGGGACACGGCGACAGCGGCGGCGGCTCCGCCCGGCCGGCCCTGCCGGGGTCTCGGTACTGGCGGGTGGACAACCCAGTGCGCGCAGGTGTGGCGGTGAAGCTCGCAGGTAGGCAGGCGCCTGGCGGGTCCCCCCCACCCCCACCCACCCCCTGCCTGCGCTGGCCGCGTACCTCCACACCCTCCCCGCCAGGTCGCCACAGGGTTCATGGATCCCTGCATATCACGGCCAGGGACTCCGGTGCCCCTGGGGGCGCGCAGTGGCAAGGGCAGGGCAGACTGGGGCCCCAGGGCGTGGGGGCTCAGGAGTCCTCCCCACTCTCCGCTCCGCGGCCGGGACACAGTGCAGCTTCCGGCTGGGACGGCCCTCGGGTCCCAGGGAGCCAGGGAGCTGCTGGTGGGGTGGAGTGCTCGCGCTGGGCCGGGGGCGGGCTAGCCCGCGCTGGGGGAGTGGTCTCTGCCCACGTCCCCTCCTCCCGCCCTTCCTCAGATCCGCCCTCTTTATCGGTCGCCCCCCACCCCCGGCAATATGGGTGGGGGGGAGAATCACAGTCTTGGACTGAGGGGCGACGACCCCAGGGTCCCAGGTCGGGGGGTGATGCCACACTGGGGGCTGGCTTCGGGAAATTCGGGGGTCAGGGCTTTGCGGGAACAAGAGGTGGTCTGATGAACGGGCAGGGCACCCCCTGGGAAGGAGGCCAGTGTGGTGGTGAGCATGGTGCCAGCAGGAAAGGCTGCTAGGCTAGACCCTGAGGTTCCCGACAAGGGCCTTGAAAGGCCTCGAGGCCCGGGCTGGACCCTGCACCTGCCCTCCGTGGGGCCCCAGGTCGGTGGGAGGGGCTGCGGGCGGGGAGGGCGGAGCCAGCCTGCCTGCCAGCTGGCCGGAGGCGGGGCCCAGGGTCGGAGCTGAGAGCAGCCAGGACCGCCTGGTACTCTCATTGGCCCGGCCTGGTCAGCCCCGTGCCCAGGTCGGCAATTCCAGGACCTGTTCAAGTCCTCTGCGGCTTACCATTCCCTCACCCAAGACCTTGCCCCCTCTCGCAAGCCCCCACCTCATTTCAGTCACAAGATCTAGAGCAGCCCCCAGCACGCCTCCCTTAATGCAGTCTCTCCTGCACCTGCTGGCTTCGACTGTGGCCTTGAGCCTGCCTAGCTCCACCCAGGCCCCCGCCCGCCGGCCCCACTGCCTGGCGGTCCCTCTGCCAGGCCCTCTCCCGCTTCCCATGGGGGCAGGGAGGCTCCTCTGTGCCCCACCTCTGGGTGCCCACCGCTCCCGCTTAGCCCTCGGCCGCCTTTGCCTCACACCCGCTTTGCCTGCCCTTCTCCTCTCTCCTCGTCTCTTCTCAGCTCTGCTCAGGCCACCCAAGGCTGAGCCCACCGCCATGGCCAGCCCCCCTGGGGCTGGGGAGGCCCAGGAGGAGGAGGGGTGGGAGCAGGGCTGCACGCCAGGGCCCCCGGCCACGATGCTGGAGCAGGCCCAGGAGCTGTTCCTGCTGTGCGACAAGGAGGCCAAGGGCTTCATCACCCGGCACGACCTGCAGGTGAGCCCCCGCCCCCAGAAGCCGCCTGCCCCCGGGGCTGACCTTGGCCACTCAGCCCTGCCATCCGCCCGCCAGGGCCTGCAGAGCGACCTGCCCCTCACGCCCGAGCAGCTGGAGGCTGTGTTTGAAAGCCTGGACCAGGCGCACACCGGCTTCCTCACCGCTCGGGAGTTCTGCCTCGGCCTGGGTGAGCCGGGCCCCTGAGCCCCACCCCCAGCCCGCTGGCACGTGTGACTGGGGGCCCACAAGGCCGGCAGCCCACACCCCCCCCGTGGCCTCCCTCCAGAGCACACACACAAACACACAGAGAGCCCCCAAATGCGGTGGTGTGCTCACCGGCTACCACCCCTCTGCCCGAGCCTAAGCCTAGTGAGGCTGGGAGCTAGGCGTGCCTCATTCTGGCCTGAGCCCAGCTGTCACCTCCCATTCCCAGGACGGGAGTTGGACCAGAGTAAGGAAGAAAAACAGGAAACCGGGCTCAGAGAAGGGCAGGATATGTGAGGGGGCGGTGGGCTGAGCTGTGGGGGGTAACAGTCTCTTCCTCCCACGCCCTGCAGGCAAGTTCGTGGGCGTGGAGGCCACCGCGGGTGCTCTGCCCTCCCGGGCTCCAGAGGAGACCTTCGAGTCGGGCTGGTTGGATGTGCAAGGCGCCGGGGGCTCAGTGGAGGAGGACGAGGAGCTGCTCTGCTCGGCGCTGGAGCAGCTGGGTGTGGCCCGGGTCCTGGGCGAGTAAGTCCATGTTGGCCCGACCCCAGCACCCTCCACTGCTCGGTCCACCTGCGCAGGCCTGTCCAGGTCGCCTGCGTGCCTGTTCCCAGACGGAGACCCTCGGCCAGGCTGGGTCCGGCCCTCTCAGCTGCCACTACTGTGAGCCGGGCGTGATTTCCCACAGAATTTGCATTTGGAGTCAGCAGTCACGGCTGCACGCAGCACAGGCACAGCCCTGGGTACACAAGGACACAACCCCGCTTGTACACACCTCCTGCCAGGCCACCGGGAAGAGGGTGCCTGCTTGTCCAAGGCCACGGGGGCCTCTGCGGGCTCACCCTTCAGGGTGGGGGAGTCCTCCCTTCGGCTTCAGCCCCTACCCACCCACCCCAGGCAGCAGGCAATTCGGGCGCTCTGGACCCGGCTGCAGCGTGAGCGGCCCGAACTGCTGGGCTCCTTCGAGGACGTTCTGATGCGCGCGTCAGCCTGCCTGGAGGAGGCGGCCAGAGAGCGGGACGGCCTGGAGCACGCTCTGCGGAGGTGAGGGCTGGGAGGCCGGGGGCGGCCGGAGGGCCAGGCGGAGGGGCTCCTGGCTGCGGTGCTGGCAGGCTCTCAGCCGCCGTCTCACCCTCGGTTCCCCGCAGGCGGGAGAGCGAGCACCAGCGGGAAGTGCGGTGTCTGTACGAGGAGATGGAGCAGCAGCTGCGCGAGCAGCGCCAGCGCCTGCGGGGTCAGGTGGGCCCAGCCCGGGCGCGCGGGTCTCCGGGGGGCTGCCTTCTTAGACGGAACTGGTCCTACCCGCGCCCCTGCCGCCCACGGGGGCTCAGGTGTCCCCGCGCGTCCTAGGGCCTCCCCCAGGAGGAGCGGAGAGGCCGCCTGGAACTGGAGCTGCAGAGTCGCGAGCAGGAGCTGGAGCGCGCGGGGCTGCGGCAGCGGGAGGTGAGCAGCCGCCGCGCGGAGGGATGCATGGCGGCCCAGCCCGGGCCCAAGCCCCGCCGTCCCCACGCACTCCCTGGCGACTTGGGGGGCTCTCTCCAGCCTCGACCCCCCGCTCCCCCAGCTGGAACAACAGCTGCAGGCCCGGACCTCCGAGCAGCTGGAGGCGCAGGCGCAGAACGCACAGCTGTGGCTGGCCAACGAGGCGCTGCGGACGCAACTGGAGGGCGCGCAGGAGCAGCTCCGCAAACTGGAGGGCGACGCGCAGGGCCGCCGCGAGCAAGCCCAACGGTGCCGGGGGCGGGCCGGGCCCTCGGGGGCGGGCTCCGGGGAGGGGCGCGCCTGGAGCTCCGGGCTGCCGTCGCCCCCGGCTCCAGCCCCGCCTCTGGGGTGTCCGTGGGGCGGGTCCTCCAGGGGGCCGTGCGGCACCCCGAGGCGCCTTCCTGCATCCGGATCACCACCTCCGTCCTGCAGAGACGTGGTCGCGGTCTCGAGGAACATGCAGAAAGAGAAGCTCAGCCTCCTGCGGCAACTGGAGCTTCTCAGGTGCGTCCGGAAGGCGTCCGCGCCCCGCCGGCTTCCACCCAGCCCCCCCCCCCCGCCCCCCCACCGCGAGGAAGCCCTTCCGTGCCCGCGTCCCCCACCCAGGCGTGCTTCCTCTTGAGACCCCCTCAGAGCCTGTGGACTGCTGTTCCCCAGGGAGCTGAACACGCGGCTCCGAGACGAGAGGGACGTCTGTGAGGCCCAGCGGCTGGGTAGCAGCCGCAGGAAGGCGCTGAGCTCGGCGCCCCTGCTGGGCGCCCCCTGCTGCTGCTGTTGCAGTAGCTGGGCTCGCCCCCCAAGACGCGGCTCCGGCCACCTGCCCAGTGCCCGCTGACCAGCCCGAGTGACTCACTGGGCTTCACCTGGCTACTCAGAGAAGCCGCCCCTTGAAGGCGACTCGGCGTGACTGGGGGCTGCCTATCCAGGATGTGGGCTGTCCCCAGTGAGCTCCCCGGCCTGCCTGACTTGCAGACATGAAGGAACTAACCTGGAGGGGGTGGTTCAGGGACTCATGTCCCTTCCTGTGGTCCTCATTCTATCCCCAGCGCATCAAAACTAGCGGAAAACCCCCTCCTCCGAATAAAGTCCACTGACTTGATCCTCCTCGGCCTCCTGTGTGTGTGGGAGCCGTAGCATTTGGACCAGGTGTCCATCGTCCTTGTGTGTCCACTGGACATGTCCGCAAGCCCTCACCGTCCGCCAGAGTTGTAGGGACCAAGGGACTGAGGCCAGTCGGCCAGGAAGCAGTGGGCCGGGTTCTCTGACCGCCCCCAGCCTCCAGGGCCACCCCCTCCCCATGCCAGTCCTCACACAGCCCTGGGTGGGCTAGTTCAGCCCACTGGAATCCTGAGTGGAGGCGCCGGGGGTGGGCCTAAGCTGTCCCCAGTGCCCCTCCGCCCTGCCAGCCCGAGCCTCGGGCAGGGAGCAGGGGACGAGGGCCTCCCACTGTCCCGGGAGAGCTGTCCTCACCGACGGCGCGGCCTCGAGCCGTCGGGCACTCTGCTGTAGACCCCCAGCGCAGCCGGTCGCAGCATCTGCCCTCGTTCCCGAACATTTTCCCACCACTCCCAGGCGACACCCTCCTGTCCGGACCCTCTCACGCCGTGACCCGGGCCTCCCCTGCAAGCCATCCTCCGCACGGCGCCCAGAGAGGCCCCTCTCTGCCCTTGACCGCACCTCTAGGCCCTCCACCGGGCAGGCCCGCGTCTGTCCCGGGGACCCCCGCAGCCCCGCCCCGCCCCGCCCCCGCCGCTCCTCCCGAGCGGGTGCCTCGGGCCGCAGCTCGCCTGGCCTCGGCCTCCTCGGGTGGCCCTCAGGCCGCCGCCGGGGCTGGTGCCCCGCCCGCGCGCGCCGAGCCCTGTCCGGACCCGCCTGCGTCGCTGGCCGGGGGCGGGGCCTGCGGGCTCGGGGCGGGGCCCGGGGCGGCACCGCGCGTCTCGGTCGCAGGCCCGGGCCGGCTGTGTCTTCTCTGGTCTCCCAGCCGCCGCCGCCGCCGCCGCCCCCGCCGCCCGCCGCCCGCCGGACTCGGACGCGTGGCCGGTGAGTGCACCGCCGGGCACCGACGACCGGGAGAAGCTGCGCGCCTGGCGGCCCCGCAGGCTCCTACCAGGGATAGACGAGTGCCCGGAGGCCCGGCGGGCCGAGGGTCCGCCGGGAGAGGGCAAGGCGCCTCCCTGGTCTCCGGACCGTCCTTGCGGCCCCCTCGGGCCGGGGCTCCTCCCGAACACCCCACGCACTGCGCGAACACCGGTGCCCTCCTCTCCGCCGGTGCGAGTGGGCGGGCCGTGCGCCCCGCCTGGGCGTGGGGGTGGCGGCGGCGGTGACTTCATCGCGGTGACGCGCGAATTCCTCACCGGCCGGGCGGGAGCCGAGCTGGGAGTCCCCCACCTTGGGGCGTGGGCCGCTGACAGGCCCGGCTGGGCCTCGGGAGCCGGGGGTGGGGCGGCCGTGTCCAGGGCCTCGGGAGCTATTTCTGGCTGGCCCTTCCCTGGGGGCTCACCTCCTCCGGGCACTCCCGGAAAGGCGGCCCGCTCCTCAGCCCTTCGCCCAAGGGCGGGCCGTGCGGGTGGAGCCTGTGCCTGGAAACAGCCTTCCCAGGACCCCGGACCCCGGGACAGTCCCAGGTCCGCCTGCGCGGAGGGTCTGCGCCTTTTCTTCTTCCCAGGCGGCAGTTACTGCCGCTTGGTGGGGGAAGGGCCAGTTACAGGCCAGGTGCCAAGGCTCAGACTAGGGGGCTTGGAGGAGGCGTGCGGCCCCTCCCAGGATCAGACTGTCCAGAAATGTCTTCTGCCCTGCCCCGCCCTAGCCCAGGCCAAAATACCGGGCCTGGCCGCTCCCTTCTCCGGGGGCGGGGGGCGGGGCGGATGCGGCCAGCTCGCGGCCAGTACCTGGGTCAGCTACAAGGAGGGATGGTGGGATCCTGCCCATCCAGGTTGAGCCTGACCTGTGGCCTGTCCCTGGCCCTCTAGTGGAGCCTCTTCAGGCGGGAACTTCTGTCTACCTGCCCTACAGAGGAGCCATCCCACCAGCCAGGTGAGTGCTAGGCGCAGCCGCTAGGAGTCCAGCTCGGGGAGGCACTGTGTCTGTCTGGAAACAGGGCCCCAGGGCTCCTCTGCCCTCTGTCTCCACCCCGCTCATGCAGACACCCAGAAAGGAGAGGGTGGGGTGGCTCTGGGGAAGGACACAGGCTGGAGCGACACTTCCCCCTGGGTTGGTGTGGCTGTCCCCATTCAGGAAGGACCCCCAGGTCTGGGGGTGGCACCTACCAGCTCTGGCTGGAAGGAAGGCAGGCCGGCCCTTTATGAGGCCTAAGAGCCTTCTCCAAGGCCACAGGACTAAGTTAAAAAAGCACAGATCAGTCTACCTTTGAGCAGCTTCTGCCCCCCCCCCCACCCCCGCCCCAGCAGCCAGTAGGATCCTGCCACCCTGTGACGTGGGGCCCAGGGAATGTTTGGGGTGGGGTGGTGTGGGGGGCCTGTCTGAGCTCACCCGAGGTGCCTGCTGGGCCGTCCTACCTGGCTGCCTGCAGGGCTGAGTCAGCCCGTGGTGGTGGTTGGGGGTCCTCCATGCCTCTCCCACCGTGCCCTGGGCACTGGTCAGGGAAGCCGGGCCCGCCCCCCAGGCTTCAGCTGGGCTGAGGGCACCACGTCTGCCCTTGCTGCAGTGGCGGCGGGGGCTTCCGTGCAGCCCTCCCGGGAGGGGTCCTGCTTCCCACAGACGCTCCCAGAATCATCACCCAGGCAGGCAGTTGGCTTGGCCCCAACCTGGTCTGGACACGTGTCCCCCGCTCCTCTCCCCGCTGGCGTTTGGCCGTCCTCCTGGGCAGCGCCTCCCCCACCCACCGGCCCCAGGATGGGCGAGTTTGGGGAGAAGTCGACAACATGTGGCACCGTCTGCCTCAAGTACCTGCTCTTCACCTTCAACTGCTGCTTCTGGGTGAGCAGTGGGCACCCCCCTCCCCGACCTCGGAGGAGTCTGGCCGGGGGTCCACGCCCGGGGCCGGATGTGCTGACCGGTGTGCACTGCCCGCAGCTGGCTGGTCTGGCCGTCATGGCCGTGGGCATCTGGACGCTGGCCCTCAAGAGCGACTACATCAGCCTGCTGGCCTCGGGCACCTACCTGGCCACAGCCTACATCCTGGTGGTGGCGGGCATTGTTGTTATGGTGACCGGGGCGCTGGGCTGCTGTGCCACCTTCAAGGAGAGGAGGAACCTGCTGCGTCTGGTCAGCAGGGCTTGCCGCACTGAGGGTGGGGGTGGGGCTCCCTGCCAGGTTGCTTGGGGTTGGTTCTGGGTTAGGAGGGCTTAGAAGGGAATGATGGGTGAGACTGCAGGACAGACAGACTCTGCTGTGCTCACCTGGGAGGGGCTCCTTGCCCACCTGAGGGTCCCCGTATCCCAGCTGGGCCAGCAGAGGCATGACGCCTGAGGAGGAGCACTGGGAGGCCTGGGGGTCTCCCAGGCCTCACCTGCTGCCGGGGGCCCCCACTGTGTGGCCACTTGGCAGCTGAGGGCAGTGGCTCCGCTCTGCCATGCCTGGCGCTGGGCGTCCTCACGGAATGGGGGTGTCCACGCCCCAGCCCACCTGAGTCCCTGTGCCTCCCCCAGTACTTCGGCCTGCTCCTCATCATCTTTCTGCTGGAGATCATTGCCGGGGTCCTGGCCTACGTCTACTACCAGCAGGTGAGGGCTGGGACAGGCCATGTGAGGACGTGGACGTGCAGGAGACGTACACGTACACGTAGGGACACGGACACCCATGCACTGGGCCACACACACACAGG
This sequence comes from Bubalus bubalis, assembly GCF_019923935.1. Classification (NCBI taxonomy): domain Eukaryota; kingdom Metazoa; phylum Chordata; class Mammalia; order Artiodactyla; family Bovidae; genus Bubalus; species Bubalus bubalis. Next base: position 131,991,740 of record NC_059161.1, on the reverse strand, counting down.
CAGGGCATGCATGTGAAGACCTGCCGTGTAAGGGTACAATGTGTAGGCTAGGAAGGACAGAGACAGTAAGGCTGCAGTGCTGAGCCTCGAGTCCTCAGGCCCTGGAGAGGGGGCGGGGTCACAGGTGGAGGGTGGACCACAGGCATGGCCAGCTGGCCCTCCGCACCCAAGCTGCCTCTCGGCTGAGGCAGGTGTCCAGGGAATCTGGAGTGCCTTCCCTGCCGCCGACCCTGCCCACGGCCATCTGGGTGACTCCCAGCCACCTGGCCCCCACAACCACCTGTCTGAGCCAGCATCCAACGCCCATTCCCTGACCCCAGCCCTTCCCATAGTCCTCCTGCATGCCCCCCCTTTGCCGGTCTACGCCCACTCCCACCCTGCCCCACCTCGGAGTCTTCGACCAAGGCTGCAGCTGTCCCTCCCTCACCCCAGCTGAACGCAGAGCTCAAGGAGAACCTCAAGGGCACCATGACCAGGCGGTACCACCAGCCGGGCCACGAGGGCGTGACCAGCGCTGTGGACAAGCTGCAGCAGGAGGTGGGTGGCTGGGAGGCGCAGGGCGGGGCCTCCCCGGACCTCTGCGGGAGCCTTGCCACAGGGCTGAGGCCCGGGGCTCCGCCTGAGCTCTGTTCCTGCTGTAGTTCCACTGCTGCGGCAGCAACAACTCGCGGGACTGGCAGGACAGCGAGTGGATCCGCTCGGGTGAAGCGGACGGACGAGTGGTCCCCGACAGCTGCTGCAAGACCGTGGTGCCTGGCTGTGGGCGGCGGGACCACGCCTCCAACATCTACAAAGTGGAGGTAGGCCGGTGGGGGCCTGCTGAGCTGCCTGGGATGCTGGGTGGCCCCGTCCCCGAGGCGGCTGGAGGACTCGCCACCTTCAGCAGCCCCTCCACCCCTGCAGGGCGGCTGCATCACCAAGCTGGAGACCTTCATCCAGGAGCACCTGAGGATCATCGGGGCCGTGGGCCTGGGCATTGCCTGTGTACAGGTGTGTGTGTGGGGGGTGCTGGGCATGGCCCGTGTGCCGTGTGTGTGGGGGGCTGGGCCTCGCCCGTGTGCAGGTGTGGTGTGCATGGGGGCTGGGCCTCGCCCGTGTGCCATGTGTGTTGCGGGCCGGGGCTGACGTGCTCTCGCTGGCCCTGTGCTCAGGTGTTCGGGATGCTCTTCACCTGCTGCCTGTACAAGAGCCTGAAGCTGGAGCACTACTGAGCGTGTCCACGGGCACCCGCCCTCCGTGCGCTGCAGCTTCTTGCCATGCGTTGACTACTGACACTCCTGAGAGCCAGAGTGCTGCGGTCCAGGCGGCGACTCTGCCCCCTCCCCTACCAGGGAGACTGTTCCACTGCCTGGACCCCCACTGTGCCATCACCGTGCCCTCTGGGAACCCCCAAGCCCCAGAGGCAGCTTCAAGTGCCTTTAGCTACACACCAAAGTCCCAAGACCTAAGGTCAGCCCCACCGATCTGTTGGGCTGGGGGTTAACAACAAAGGCCCCCCTCCCACCACCGTCTTCTTTGGGCTGAGATCGTGGCCTTGGGGTGCTCCAGAAATGGGCTGGTGCAGGGAGCTGGGCAGCAGCAGGTGAGGAGGCCCCAGGTGCCTCCCCCAGGCCCCCGGGGTACCGGGCCTCCTCCTCAACCAGGGAAGAGCCCTCCGGGCCGGGCCTCGGCTGCTCCCCCGCTGACCGCCGTCTGCAGCCTCGTACTGACTAGGTCACCGCTCTCACGCTCCCCCAGAGGCAGGACCCTGAGGGTTATAGTCACTGCTCTAGTCCATGCCTAGGACTGCTCTTGCTACTTGATAGGTGCTCAATAAATGTCTGTGGAATGGATGGCTGAGATGACTTCGCTGACAGAAGTAGTTCTGGTCTCCAAGGGCTGTCACGTCGGCAGAGTGAACAGACCCACCCCCAGGGCCGCAAGAGGTGGACACGGGGCTCCATGGGATGGAGGCTGGGCCAGCTGCAGACAGGCCTCGCAGGAGCTCAGCTAGTCCCTGGATGCAGGTCTGGTGATGCGGAAGAGCTCCGAGGGAGCGGGGCTGAGACCCCAGGGAGTGGGTGACTGGACCGCTTGTGGTTTCCAAAGGCCTGTCTGGCCACCGCACAGGGACCAGGGACCAGAGCGGGGGTCTTGGGAGCGAGTCAGGTGGGGTCTGGCAGGACGTCTGCCGGCAGGGCGGGGCCAGAGAAGGGTGCTGGGCCTGGTCTCTGCAGAGACCACCCATCAGATGCCTGGGCAGGTGGCCTCAGGAAGGCCGCCTCCCTCCTGCCCTGAGCTGCTGGAAGAACCAGGGCCTGCCTGAGCCCCGCCAAAGTGGCAGCTTCTGGTTTGAAGCCTCAGCCTGAGCTGGACCGGGATGAGCTGCCCCCCACCCCCGCCCCTGCCAGACAGCTCTCTAGTCGGTTTTCAGGGCAACGCACTTAACGCCTGGGCACCGAGAGCCCATTCAGAACAGATGCCCAGGAGAGCTGCCTCGGGGCACCTCCCACCTACTGTGGGGTCTCGGGGCTGGCCACGGAGGCGCGTGCCCTCTGGAGCAGAGCTGCCTGCCTGCCTTGGGTGGAGCCTGGAAGCTTCTGGCGGCAGCACCCTCAGGATGCGCAGCTGTGACCACAGGGGGCACGGCACTCGGAGCTCAGAAAGTCTGGTGCTTTAGATACTGGGGGAGGAGGTGGGGACCTCTGTTCTCGGCCGAAGGGCACCCAGCACAGCGCTGTGGGACGCCGGTGCCCCCACCTCAAGCACTCGTGACATCTATGTCTTCTGTGGGGCCAAGTGCGCCCACAGAGGAAGGAAGCCCCATGCTGAGCTCTGCTGTGTGGAAGGCCCACCCTCCTTCTGGGCCGTGAGGGCCTCAGGCACCTGTGAGTGGCCTCATGCACCAGGTAGAACCCACAAACCGGCGGGGCAGCCCACAAAGCCAGACCAACTGTTAGGACCTCCTGGCAGTCCTCAGAAACATTTATTAGACGGTTCTTTCCAGACAGGAAGACCCACGCCAACAGAGCCATGGGCGGGCGCGGCTTCCAGCGCCCCACACCCCAGGGGAACAAGCCATGGGCGAGACACCGCCTGCCGCATGGCGGGGTCACTTCTCCAGGGGTGCGTAGTTGAGCAGCTTCTCGATCAGGTCCACGTGGGCAAGCAGCATGCGGCGGCAGCAGTAGCGCTTCAGGCCCAGCGCATCCAGGGCGTCCCTGCAGGTGGGAGAAACCGGGTTGCAGCCTGCTCCTCCTGGCAGACAGAGGGCCTCGCCCGGCGGAAGCAGCCCCCTCGCCCCTCCCAGAGACGCGGCCCCAGCCACCCTCAAAGCCTCCTGTGTGCGGGCACCAGCGTGGCACCCAGACCTGGCCTGGGGCATCTCGGGGCGGAGTCTGGGGCAGGCTGCCAGCCCCACGCCCAAGGTAAGAGAAACCCAAGTAAGAGGGTAGGTGTTGCAAGAGGGCATCAGAGGGCAGACACACTGAAACCATACACACAGAAAACTAGTCAATCTAATCACACTAGGACCACAGCCTTGTCTAATTCAATGAAACTAAGCCATGCCCGTGGGGCAACCCAAGATAGGCAGCTCATGGTGGAGAGATCTGACAGAATGTGGTCCACTGGAGAAGGGAATGGCAAACCACTTCAGTATTCTTGCCTTGAGAACCCCATGAACAGTATGAAAAGGCAAAATGATAGGATACTGAAACAGGAACTCCCCAGGTCAGTAGGTGCCCAATATGCTACTAGAGATCAGTGGAGAAATAACTCCAGAAAGAATGAAGCGATGGAGCCAAAGCAAAAAGTACCCAGCTGTGGATGTGACTGGTGATAGAAGCAAGATCCGATGCTGTAAAGAGCAATATTGCATAGGAACCTGGAATGTCAGGTCCATGAATCAAGGCAAATTGGAAGTGGTCAAGCAAGAGATGGCAAGAGTGAATGTCGACATTCTAGGAATCAGCGAACTGAAATGGACTGGAATGGGTGAATTTAACTCAGATGACCATTATATCTACTACTGCGGGCAGGAATCCCTCAGAAGAAATGGAATACCCATCATGGTCAACAAAAGAGTCCGAAATGCAGTACTTGGATGCAATCTCAAAAATGACAGAATGATCTCTGTTCGTTTCCAAGGCAAACCATTCAATATCACAGTAATCCAAATCTATGCCCCAACCAGTAATGCTGAAGAAGCTGAAGTTGAACGGTTCTATGAAGACCTACAAGACGTTTTAGAACTAACATCCCCAAAAGATGTCCTTTTCATTACAGGGGACTGGAACACAAAAGTAGGAAGTCAAGAAACACCTGGAGGAACAGGCAAATTTGGCCTTGGAATATGGAATGAAGCAGGGCAAAGACTAATAGAGTTTTGCCAAGAAAATGCACTGGTCATAACAAACACCCTCTTCCAACAACACAAGAGAAGACTCTATACATGGACATCACCAGATGGTGGACACCGAAATCAGATTGATTATATTCTTTGCAGCCAAAGATGGAGAAACTCTATATAGTCAGCAAAAACAAGACCAGGAGCTGACTGTGGCTCAGACCATGAACTCCTTATTGCCAAATTCAGACTTAAACTGAAGAAAGTAGGGAAAACCACTAGACCATTCAGGTATGACCTAAATCAAATCCCTTATGATTATACAATGGAAGTGAGAAATAGATTTAAGGGCCTAGATCTGATAGATAGAGTGCCTGATGAGCTATGGAATGAGGTTCGTGACATTGTACAGGAGACAGGGATCAAGACCATCCCCATGGAAAAGAAATGCAAAAAAGCAAAATGGCTGTCTGGGGAGGCCTTACAAATAGCTGTGAAAAGAAGAGAAGCGAAAAGCAAAGGAAAAAAGGAAAGATATAAACATCTGAATGCAGAGTTCCAGAGAATAGCAAGAAGAGATAAGAAAGACTTCTTCAGCGATCAATGCAAAGAAATAGAGGAAAACAACAGAATGGGAAAGACTAGGGATCTCTTCAAGAAAATCAGAGATACCAAAGGAACATATCATGCAAAGATGGGCTCGATAAAGGACAGAAATGGTATGGACCTAAGAGAAGCAGAAGATATTAAGAAGAGATGGCAAGAACACACAGAAGAACTATACAAAAAAGATCTTCACAATCCAGATAATCACGACGGTGTGATCACTGACCTAGAGCCAGACATCCTGGAATGTGAAGTCAAGTGGGCCTTAGAAAGCATCACTACGAACAAAGCTAGTGGAGGTGATGGAATTCCAGTTGAGTTATTCCAAATCCTGAAAGATGATGCTGTGAAAGTGCTGCACTCAATATGCCAGCAAATTTGGAAAACTCAGCAGTGGCCACAGGACTGGAAAAGGTCAGTTTTCATTCCAATCCCAAAGAAAGGCAATGCCAAAGAATGCTCAAACTACCGCACAATTGCACTCATCCCACACGCTAGTAAAGTAATACTTAAAATTCTCCAAGCCAGTCTTCAGTAATATGTGAACCGTGAACTTCCTGATGTTCAAGCTGGTTTTAGAAAAGGCAGAGGAACCAGAGATCAAATTGCCAACATCCGCTGGATCATGGAAAAAGCAAGAGAGTTCCAGAAAAACATCTATTTTTGCTTTATTGACTATGCCAAAGCCTTTGACTGTGTGGATCACAAGAAACTGTGGAAAATTCTGCAAGAGATGGGAATACCAGACCACCTGATCTGCCTCTTGAGAAATCTGTATGCAGGTCAGGAAGCAACAGTTAGAACTGGACACGGAACAACAGACTGGATCCAAATAGGAAAAGGAGTTCGTCAAGGCTGTATATTGTCACCCTGTTTACTTAACTTATATGCAGAGTACATCATGAGAAAACGCTGGACTGGAAGAAGCACAAGCTGGAATCAAGATTGCCAGAAGAAATATCAATAATGTCAGATATGCAGATGACACCACCCTTATGGCAGAAAGTGAAGAGGAACTAAAAAGCCTCTTGATGAAGGTAAAAGAGGAGAGTGAAAAAGTTGGCTTAAAGCTCAACATTCAGAAAACGAAGATCATGGCATCTGGTCCCATCACTTCATGGCAAACAGATGGGGAAACAGTGGAAACGGTGTCAGACTTTATTTTTCTGGGCTCCAAAATCACTGCAGATGGTGACTGCAGCCATGAAATTAAAAGACGCTTACTCCTTGGAAGGAAAGTTATGACCAACCTAGACAGCATGTTCAAAGCAGAGACATTAATTTGCCAACAGAGGTTCGTCCAGTCAAGGCTACGGTTTTTCCTGTGGTCATGTATGGATGTGAGAGTTGGACTGCGAAGAAGGCTGAGCACCGAAGAATTGATGCTTTTGAACTGTGGTGTTGGAGAAGACTCTTGAGAGTCCCTTGGACTGCAAGGAGATCCAACCAGTCCATTCTGAAGGAGACCGGCCCTGGGATCTCTTTGGAAGAAATGATGCTAAAGCTGAAACTCCAGTACTTTGGCCACCTCATGCGAAGAGTTGACTCATTGGAAAAGACTCTGATGCTGGGAGGGATTGGGGGCGGGAGGAGAAGGGGACGACAGAGGATGAGACGGCTGGATGGCATCACTGACTCGATGGACCTGAGTCTCAGTGAACTCCGGGAGTTGGTGATGGACAGGGAGGCCTGGCGTGCTGTGAATCATGGGGTTGCAAAGAGTCGGACACGACTGAGTGACTGATCTGATCTGATCTGTCGTCATTCACCAGCTTCCCTGGAGCCTGGTGCAAATGCTAAGGCTGTCCAGTGCTTCCCAGTCCACCCAACCAGCTGCACCGAGAAGCCCGGCTGGCTGGCACGCTCCAGGTCCCCAAGGTTCACATTTTGATAAGGATGGGGCTGTCCACACAAGGACCAAAGGAAGACTCTCATCTAGGGTAAACTCAGACAAGTAAGGCGGTAAGTGCAGTGCCAAGGGGCAAACACGGAAGAGACCCCACAGAAGCCCGATGACGAGGGCTATGTGATCAGAAGCTTGTCCGATGTCCTACAAAAGCCTGTGAGTCTGCAGGACACGGTTTGTTGTTCAGTCGCTCAGTCGTGTCCGTGACCCCATGGACCGCAGCACGATAAGCTCCTCTGTTCTCCACTATCTCCCAGAGTTGGCTTAAATTCCTGTCCATTGAGTTGGTGATGCTACCTAACTATGTCCTCCTCTGCCGCTCCCTTCTCCTTTTCCCTTCAACCTTTCCCAGCATCAATGTCTTTGAGGACAGAGGGATGGGCCTAATAGCAGGGAGACCTTAGGGAGCTGATGGACAGAGGTGGCCAGGGGCCTATTTGCGGTGGAGGCGTGGAGCCAGGATACTCGAGTCCCCAGACACCAGCGCTTGGCAACCAGCTCCCCTCCTCTGCCTGAACTGCGGCGTGGGAGACGCTTTCCTGAGAGCAGGTCTGGAGAACATAGGGCTGGCAAAGGCTCGGGGAATAAAAGGCTTGCCAGGGTCACCTGGGATCTAATGAATATCCCTTGCCCCTGACCTGGAGGCCTAGACCCCTGACTGCCGCCTCAAGACCCCAACCCCTCAAGCCTGGATCCTCGACACCCCGCCACCCCGGGCCCCGCTGGCCGGGGCCCCCACCCGCCACCCCGGGCCCCGCAGGCCGGGCCCCCCTGCCCCCGCCCGGGCCCCGCAGACCGGCGGCCGGGAGCGCGCCGCTCACCCCTCGGTGTACTCGGCCTGCAGCAGGCCCAGGTAGGCCTCCCACTTGTTGCCGACGATCTTGCCACACGTGAAGCAGCGAACGGGGATGATCATGGCGGCGGCGCGGGAGCCAGAAGCTGCGCGGCCCGGCGGCCCGGCGGCCCGACGCCCGGATCCCCCGGCGCTTCCGCCCCGGCGCGCCCATGGCGCGGGGGTGCCGGCCCGGCCCGTCCACCTCCCCGCGGCCGCCCGGCGCCGCCGGCGTCCGCCTCCCGCCGCGACGGCGGCTCCTCCGCCCGGGCGCGGGTCCGGGGTCCAGGTCCGGGGTCCGGGGTCCAGGTCCGGGGGCGGGTCCGCGGCGGGAGCCCCCCGCACGCGCCTTGGTACGTCCCGGCCTACGGCGTCCGCGCGGGGCCGCAAGGGCTCGGCGGCGGCGTTCGCGTTCCTCGTGCCCGGCTGACTGACGCCGCGGGCGGGCGCGAGGCAGGTACAGCGCCCCCGCCGGGACGCGGGCGGAGTGCGGCAGGGCCCGCTGCCCGCGCCCGCGCCCGCGCCCGCGCCCGCGCCCGCGCCGGACCCGCGCGAATCGGCGCCCCGAGCGCAGAGCTCGAGCCGCGTTTCAGCAACAAGTTGCGAGCCGGGTCTGGGGCGCGGAGAGCGGCCAGAGGGGCCGGGCAGGGGGCGGCCTCTCCGCCTGGAGCCGCTGCCCACCGGCACTCGGAGGTCTCTGCGCAGAGTCCGAGGGACCCTCGAGGTCGCCGCCTGGCCCGGGTCGCCCGCACAGTAACGGTCCCGGCCCGGTAGCTGCCCGTATCCCTGGAGGCGGGCGGGCGCGGGGCGACCCAGCCGGTGGGGGGCTCCGGGCGTCGCCGCGGTCAGCTTGGCCCCCCTCCTGCCTTCTTCCCGGGGGAGGCGCTGGCGGCCCAGGCCCCAGTCCGCGCTCGGCCGGGGCGGGCGCCTGTGACCCGGGAGCGCCGGCTCTGAGGGTCAGGAGGGCGCTCGGGGTGTCTTTTGAGCTGAGACTTGAAGAGGCCGGACAGAGGCTCTGGGAGCTGGAGGCGGTGGGGGTTTAAAGGGAGCGGGGGGTGGGGGGCGCTGTGTCTCGGGAAGTGGCTCGAGGTGAGCCCCCTGATCCTGTGCCGGCGGCTGGGGGAGGGCCGTGTGCACCGAGAAGCAAGGAAGGCTCCCTGGAGGAGGCGTGCTTTGGACGGAGGAGGGTGGCCTAGGCACTCAGGCAGGGTCTCCTCACGTTTGCTGGCCTGGGGCGTCAGGGTCTCTGGTTGGGGTGGGTGGGCCCACCATGTTGGGTCCCAGGCGTCAGCTCAGAGTCCTCTTGGGGTAGGTGGTGGACTCTGACTGTAAGTCGAGGGGCAGGGAGGTGGAGGTCCCAGGGTCCTGGGGAGGCTGGCGAGCGCTTCTGCCAGCCTGGAGTTTGGCTCTGGTCACCCTCCCCAGTGGCATTCACCGTCCCCCACCCTGCCACGTGCGGAGCCACGAGCAGAAGCCACTTCCCTGCCCTGCCTGCCCCCCCTTCCCAGGCTGACTGGACGCACATCCTGTCCCCGGCTGGGATGGGGCCTTGAGTCACAGTGGCCTGGGGTGGACCCAGGCTCAGCTGTAGAGGCGACTGTGTCTGCGGAGGTGAGGGGGACAGGCGGGGGGCTCTTCTAGAGCAGGGGTGGGTGCTGCGGGCTTCCTGGGGGAGGGGCCCCTGGTCCACCGCACCCCGCTCTGGCCCAGCGGCTGTTTACTCGCAGAGACTGAGGGGCGGGAGAGCCAAGTTGACATTCCTGGAATTCTGAGAACTGCGTGTGGATTTGGAGGGGGACTCCTCCCTGCAGCTCCCTGGTTTCCCAGGAGGGGCTTGCTGAGCGGCGTGGCGGCACAGGCCGCCCGCACACGTGTGCTCAGAGGCCCCTTGGGCACTTGGCTTCCGTGCCCACTCCGCCCTGGCTCAGGCCTGGCCAGGCTGGACCTGAGGACCCTAGGGGGCCTCACCTCAGCCTTCTCCCCCGCTGGGCCTTTTCCCTCCCTGTGGGTGCTGAGGGGGCAGGCTGGGCAGGGGCAGAGAGTGCCCCAGGGGCCTGGTGCACTCGTGAGGGCGCGGTGGGTGGGACAGGCCCGCGGCAGGGGCCCTGGGGGTGAGCGCAGATGTGGCCCAGGCCTCGGGCTTGGCCTGGAGATGGGCAGGGAGAGTGAAGCGCTGGGTTTCCAAGGAGGGGGGTCCTGCCCCGACAGGCGGGGGGGTGGTGTTCACATGTGGTCTGGAACCCATGCGCCCTACTTCCTGCCAGAGGAGGGTCACTTCAGGGCAGGCGGGGGACAAGGGGAAACCCGTGATCAAAGCTTCAGCCGCTGAGACCCTGTGGCCCGGGTGTTGTCCTGGAAACGCCACCTAAGAGACGGAGCTGCCCAGGAGGCAGCTGACCCTGCGACCCGTCCTGGACCACAGCGTCCACCTCCCCTTCTGTAAGGGGGAGGGGGCCGGAGGCCGCACAGCTGGAGGGGCGGGGGTCCCAGCACAGCCCTGAGCGCCCAAGCTCTGGCGGCTCTGGGTAAGCTGTGCTCACACGCGGGGGGCGGTGTGGTGAGCGGGGTGCGTGGATGCCTCGTCGGAGTTTGACGGGGTCGCCCACCTGCTGCACCTGTGGTGACCCTCTGGGCCCCGGGGGCTGGGGTACCGGGCGGTGTTTGCAGACCAGCTGTGCAACCTAGTGACCCTGTGGACGGGCAAGGCCCTTGAGGATGGCCCGCTCGGCCCTGCATGGGGCTCCCAGAGAGCACTGGTGTACGGGGGCGGGCTGGAGTGTCAGCGCCCAGGCGGGGAAGAGAGCTCCCAGGTCCTGGGGTGGCGGGAGGGTCCTGAGGGGAGCCCCTGTCCTCGGGGTTGGCCTCACTGGGCCCGGGGAAGTGCTGGAGGCCCCTGGGTGACTTCTTCCATGGGGACCCCTCTCCTGGAGGCAGTGTCTTCCAGGCCAGGGGGAGGAAGGCCTGTGGGCCTGGGTGCTTGCGCGCCCCTCCCCCGGGGTCGGGGGCTGAAGCAGCAGCAGGAAGGCCGGCTCCGCAGGCCTGTTTGTGTTGGCGGGGCCTCCTGGCTCCTCGCAGCCGCCTCAGAGCCGGCAACCTGGGGGCCCGGGCTGGGCGGCCAGCTCGGCACCCTGAGCTGCGGGCACGCTCACCGGCTCTGCTGGGGCCCGTCCGCCGCAGGCCTCCGAGGTCGCCGGGCCAGCACTCGCGGTGTTCGGGGAGGTCCTTCTCTGAGCTGGGCCTCGGTCTGGCCAGGTAGGTGCCCACACTCCCCCGGGCTCCCTCCTACCCCTGCCCCGGGCCCCGGAGGGTCCCAGAGGCCCAGCCTGGGGCTGGCAGGCTGGGCAAGGGCTGTCTTGGGCTTCTTGCTCTGCCCATCCTGATCGCCTGCTGCGTGTGTTATTCTGGGGACCCAGGCCTGTGCGGTCCTGCACACAGAGGAGGCCCAGAGCAGGCCTGGGGGCAGGAGGCTTCCTGGAGGAGGAGGCCGGGCTAGGTGAGGCGCGGGGACAGCCAGGTCCTGTCTGGCCCTGTAGCCGCCACCCCCACAACTGTAGGCTTGAGTCTGGGCTGCCCCGGATGGGGTGGGGCCCTGGGTTCACGGAGGGGCATGGCGGTCACCCGTGGAGGGTCCCGGGGCTGCACTGGGTGAGGGTCTAGAGGGGTCGGAGGCTGGGAGGGGTGCGGGTGGAGGTCCCCCTCAGGGCCTGGCTAGGAGGCCCATCTGCTGAGCCAGGTCTGGGGGTGCGGCTGTGGAGGCGGCCTCAGGGCTGGGGGCGTGGGTTTCAGCGTCTGCAGGGTCGCTGTGAGCTCCGGAGAGGGGGCCCCCTCGCGCCCCTGCCCTCTGTACTCCTGGGCCTGAGCCCCTCCCTGGGCGTGTCCTCCCTGGGCGCAGGGGCACAGGGGTCGCTGAGGCTGGGGTGGGGTCCTGGGCCTGGTCTGGGTGCCTCCTTTCTCACAGCGGTGGGTGCTGGTCACCCCCCGAGTGAGGGAACGGGTCTCAGGCTGCCAGGGCTCCACCCGCTCCGTGGCTTCGCGTCTGCCGCAGGTGTGGGTTTGAGAGGACGCGCGGCAGAGGGCGGCCCGGGAGCGGGTGGGCAGGGTGGGGGCACGTGAGCCTTTGCTGTCTTCTGCCGGCTGCTGGAAGACCACCAGCCCCCCACCCCAGCTGCAGGGAGCCCCTGTCTGAGGGGTCAGGCATGGGGGCGGAGTGTGGCCTTGGCCCTCCTCCCCCGAAATACTTGGCTGGTAGGGGTGACAGAATCCTCTCTTCATGCGAGTCCATTAAGGGCACATTAATGGGCCTCGTGACGCATCACAGGCTGGCTCTGCGGGGAGGCTGGGGGCTCAGGGCGTTGGTCTCTGGGAAGCGGGAGGGCGTGGGATGCAGGGCCCTGGGGGACGTGGACCATCAGGCTGGGCTCCGGGCTGCGGGGCCGCTGGGGGCTGGACGGCCTTCCATCTGCTGACCACGTGTGTTCTCCGAGTGCAGCCCCGTGCGGGCACGCTTGTGCCTCCAGGCACCTCAGAGGGCGGGGAGGCAGCCCCTGGGCTGGGCCCTAAGTCTGAGCACATGGCCCCCGGCCCCCAGCCGCCCTCTCTCCCTGCAGGGATCCTGCCCTGGGTACAGAGCCCCTGCGGAGGCTGGGAACGAGGTGCAGCGTGGCCTCCACTCCGCCTGTCTTCCCTTCACAGAGCTGCGGCTTTGGCCTTGCTGACCGCCCTGCCGGCTGGCCAGCCCTCAGGACCACTGTGCACCGCCCGCCTTCTTCCCCGGTAAGCCAGGTAGGGCAGGGCCTCGCTGGTGGAGGTTCTCCTGGTCCTGGGACAGCCCGGGACCAAGCTAGTCCGGTGTGGCCCTCTCGGCGTGTGTCCCACTGCTGGGGGAGCTGCTGGGCGCTGGGGGTGGGGTCCCGGAGCTCGCCGGGGCCATGTGCTCTCGTCCGTGTTCCCGCTGGCCCCGGCATCCTTGGTTGTCTCCAGGGTGAATCTCAGCTCAGGCTCAGCGGCTCACGGCGGGGGCCAGAGCAGGGTTTTAGAGACTGGAGGGGGTTTTCAGGAGTTCTGGGGCATTGGCATGGTGTTGGCCGAGTGAGGCAGGGGAGAGGTCACCCTGGGTGCTGGGTCCCTTGTGGCAACCAGCCAGCCTTGCGGTGGGCTGAAGGGTGGAGGGGAGGCTCCCGGCCCCCAGCCCTGTCCTCAGAGGCGCTGCCCTTCAGCCCGCCTGTGCGCACTGCGCCTCTCAGGGCCCTGAGTGGCCGTCCCTGGCTTGGGCGTGTGGGCTGGCAGAGTTGGGCCAAGGGGGAGGTGGCCAGGGGCTGCTGGGGGTCACCAGGGTCTCCAGGGGTCGCCGCTGCCACATGCTGCCTCAGCAGCGCTGCGGCCAGCAGTCTCTGCAGAGCCTGCGGGGCACCCTGCACGGCTGGCCTCCCCACTGGGCCCTGGTTGGCAGCGTGCCCTCCTCGGGCGCCCAGCAGGGCTCACTGGGCCTTAGTTGGCAGCATGCCCTCCTCGGCGCCCAGCAGGGCTCACTGGGCCTTGGTTGGCAGCGTGCCGTCCTCGGCGCCCAGCAGGGTTCACTGGGCCTTGGTTGGCAGCATGCCCCTTTTCGGGCGCCCAGCAGGGCTCACTGGGCCCTGGTTGGCAGCGTGCCCTCCTCAGCGCCCAGCAGGGCTCAGGCTTGGTCTCCTCACTGCCACTTTGTCGCCTCCCCCAGCTTCTTTTTCTCCCTCCCCCTCCTCTCCCCGTTCCTTTCTTCCCTCTTAGTTCTGCTGACCTTGGGTGAGTTGAGTCCTTCCCTCTTTCGACTGCAGCTTCCTGCACCATCCGACAGGGTGGGTGCTGCCCTGGGTGGCCTTGGTGACCGGGTAGACCCAGTCCAGGGCGGGGGACGTCCCTGCCTGTCGCACCACCCTCCCTGAGGCCAGGCCCCCTGCTGAACCGAGAGGAGGAGGGGGGCTGCAGGCAGGAGGCGGGGGCGTCTGGGCCCGGGCGGGGGTCTTCCCTCCACACCCAGGGCCTCCACCAGTGGGGTGGGCTGTGGGGGCGCAGCAGAGGGGCGTCTGTCCCGTCTGCCTGCACAGCACCAGGGCACAGCACTCCACCCGTGCAGGGCCTGGAGCTCCAGGGTGCTGCCAAGGCTTGTGTGCAGGTGTCTGGGAGGGGCCGGTGCGACGTGATGGTCAGGGCACCTTCGTCAAAGATTATGGAGACTCTCAAGACAGTGGCAGCAGCATGTCCCACCCGCGAGGGGTCCTGTGTGACTGCACGTCGCACGTGCCCAGGAAGCCAGGACCAGGGCGAGGGCAGAGGGTCCCTCGGGCTCGGGGCCTGGAGGGGCTGCCAGCCCTGCACACGCCTGTGGCCTGCGGCCCAGTGACGACTCCCACACCCTGCCTGGCGGGCTGGCCGCCCTCCGGGCTCCCCCTGCCCCGGCCCCTCCCGGAGGCTTGTCCTTCCCCTCTGCCTGGTCTCCCGGGACCGCCCCCGGCTGGGGTCCCCAGGCTGACCCATGGCCCCGCGCAGCCCTCGCCGGCCCGGGGTGCACCCCGGGTGTGTTCCGGCTGCGCCCCCTGCGCTGCCTCGATCTGGGCGGGGAGCCGGAGCTGCCCCACATCGCCCCCAGGCAGCAAGTGGGTCACCCCTCATCTGCAAAGCGCTTTGCCTTTCGCGTGCGGTCGGAGGCCGCCGAGCCCGGCCGCCAGCGGGGTCCCGGCGCGCTGCGGCTTCCGGGCAAGGCCGGGGCGTCGCGCCGGGGCTGAGAGCTGCCGGCCCCGCGCCCCCAGCCCCCGCGGGCGCTCGGCGGGCGGGCGGAGGAGCGGCGGGCGGGGCGCGCCGGGGGCGGGGTCCGCGCGGGGCGGACCGGGGGCGGGCCGGGGCTGCGATTGGCCGGCGCGGGGCGGGGCGGCCGGAGCGGCGGGGCGGGGTCCGCGCGAGCCGCGCGGGCCGGGCAGGCCGGGGCTGCGGCGCGCGGGCAGGTGTCCGCGGCCCGCCGCGGGTCCTAGCGGAGCGGCGCGCCGGGTGTCCCCGCGGGCCGGGGCGGGGAGCCCGGCGGCCCCGCGCGATGCGCCGCTCGAGCACGGACGAGTCCACGTACCGGCGCAGCCCGTCGCCGCCGGGCAAGGAACCGGGCTCCGCGCGCGGCGGCCCCTTCTTCGGCCTGCACGCCAGCCCCGGCCCCAAGGCGGCCCAGGCGCGCTACACGTCGCCTAAGGGCAACAAGTACGTGGTCTTCTACCTGGACCTGTCCTTCATCTTCCTCCTAGAGCTGAAGCGCTGCAGCATGGCGCGCGGCTGCCTGCAGGGCGTCAAGTACCTCATGTTCGCCTTCAACCTGCTCTTCTGGGTGAGTGGCGGCGGGCCCGGGTCGCCGCTCCCGCTGGGGGGTGTGGCGGGACACTGGGGACGCTGGCTGGGGCTGTGTCTGGGGTCGCTGGGGCCAGGGCAGCGCGGCTCCTGGGGGTTCCGGTACTGCTGGGGTCCGCCAAGTCTGCACCCTGGGCGGCCGCCCTGCGTCCCCTCCGCTCTGTCTTTTGCTGAGACTGGACGTGTCCCACACCTGCCATGGGGCAGCGTGGGGCCCCGCGCCTGCCCTCTGCCGGGCCGCTGGCTCCTTCTCCTCCGCTGTGCCCTCGCTCTTCGTGGGCACAGCCTCCCCAGCAGACCCGCCTTCCTGGCTCCAGGGACCGCACTTGCAGAGGGGCTGGGGGGTGGTGGGGCTGGGAGGGCGAGCGCTCCTCTGGACCGGCTCCTGGGCAGGACAGGGGCTGGGGGTCAGCGGGAGGGCTGTCTGGCCCCTCTGCTGCACCTCCAGCCAGGTGGGGGGCTTCTCTAACTTTCTCTAAGGTGGCTGGGTTTGCTCAGATGAGGTGCCTGTGTCCAGGGTCAGAGCTGTTGGTGCTACAGGGGGGCCCCCTCCCTCGAAAAACCCCAACACTGGAGGACAGAGTTGCCGTCCAGACCCAGGTGGGGGGGCTGGGCGTGCCTGCGGGGGTGTCACACTTGCACCGGGAGCAAACCCGGCCGGGCCTGGGGCCCCCCAGCTGGGCTGCAGGGCCTGTGGGGAGATGATGCCAAGGTCACAGCCACTCCATCGCTAATTCCTGACGCCGCTCTCCTTCCATGGTGGGAGCGTGGGGGCGTGGCTGTCCTTCCTGCGGGGGCTCTGGACCCCAGAAGGAGGCCGCAGACTGTAAACTCATTCGCCTGAGCTCCACTTACCGCGAAAGGCTCAGAAAGCACCACCTTGCTGCCCCTCCTGTCTCTCCTGGGCTCTGGCCTAAGAAGTATGAGGTCGCTGGGAAGAGGGGGAGGCTCCTGCCCCAGTTGCCCACCTCCCCAGGGGTCACTCAAAAGGTCGTTCTCTGCAAGGAGCTCCTGGGAGGGGCCGGGCCTGGAACTGAGAAGCCCCCAGAGGCCAGGAGCGAGCAGCAGAGGCAGCTGAGGCTGCGCTCTGCCCAGGAGTGGGGGTCGCGGCTGTCTCCTCCTTACGGGGCCCTGGCCAGGAGCAGGGGCACCAACCAGGATCGGGGGCACTGGCTAGGACTGGGGGGCGGGCACCGACCAGGAGCAGGGCACCGGCCAGGAGCGGTGGACACTGGCCAGGAGCGGGGAGCTGCGGCCAGGAGTGGGGGGCGGGCACCAGCCAGGAGCGGGGGGCTGCGGCCAGGAGCTGGGGACACCAGCCAGGAGCGGGGGGCTGCGGCCAGGAGTGGGGCACCGGCCAGGAGCGGGGGGCACCGGCCAGGAGTGGGGGGCGGGCACCGGCCAGGAGCGGGGGGCTGCGGCCAGGAGTGGGGGGCGGGCACCAGCCAGGAGCAGGGGGCTGCGGCCAGGAGCGGGGGACACCAGCCAGGAGCAGGGGGCTGCGGCCAGGAGTGGGGGGTGGGCACCGGCCAGGAGTGGGGGCACTGGCCAGGAGCGGCGGGCACCGGTGTGGTGAGCGGCGAGCAGCTGGCAGGGTCAGTCTGCCCCGGGCAGTGTGACGGGAGAGGGCTGCAGGTGGCCGTGTGACTGGTGAGCAGGAAGGGCGGCGGGCGGATGGGGGATGGGCGGGGGCAGGGGGAGGTTCCGGGGAGGCAGGACCTGCTTCTCCACCCCCCCACCCCGCCTCCTCAGAGCCGGGGTATCTGCTTGTTGGGAGGAGGAGAGGGGGCCCTCGAGGGGCCTGTGCCCGGGGGGCAGCCCCCCAAACGGCCCAGCAGAGCTGTCTCTGCCCTGTGAACCCCGAAGGTGCCTCCACCCCGGCTGCAGGGCCGACACGCTCCAGTGATTCCTGCCCTGGATGTCGTCCTCAGCCCTGGAAAGAATAAGTCAGGAACCCCTGGGGACCCTCTCCAGGGCTAGAAAATCCAATCGCTTTATTATCCAATTACATTTCCCAGCCAGGTGCCCTGGCCCGGGGGCTGGCTTGGTCCCTCCACACCCCACCTTGGTGCCTGGCGGGGGTCTGCGGTCGGAGAGAGGACCCCCAGGAAACACTGAGGCCAGGGGTGGTGAGCGTGGCCGGAGGGGCTGGCTGGACCCCCACCCCGCTGGGCCCAGTGCAGGTCAGCTGGGCCCTCGCTGCTGCTGACGGGGCTGCGGGGGGTGGCAGAGCCCCCCTTTCTCGGGATCGGCACATTGCTCTCTGGGGGTGCTGAGCCCGCACTGGAGGTATGTTTTGCCCCGGTGTTTCCTACTCAGGAGAGGCTGAGGGGAGGTGGAACGCCACTTGCAGGTCAAGGTGTGGTGACCCCTCGGGCTCCCTCTTGCGCCCGCAGCCCAGCAGGGCACACTTCCCCTTGAGTCGTCCCGGAGCCCCCTTCTCCACTGCAGACCCCGCGGGCCCACCTTGCACCCGGCTCTCTCCGCCTGGGCCTAAGCCGGCCTCCCCAGAAGCGCCTCCTGCCCCTCCCGTCCGTCCCGGGGTCCTGGCTGAGTGTGGGGAGGGGGCTGGCTCTGGACGCAACCGTGCTCTGCTGGATGGGTTTTCCCTGGGGGCTCCTGGACGGGGTCCGGAAGGGCCGGGCTGGGACCTCCAGCTGCAGGTGCTCGTGTGAATCTGCTGGGTCCTGTATGGCCTGCGGGTCAACAGTGTGGCTCAGGAGAGTCGATGGTATCCTCGGTGCTTGCGAAGGGGTGCCCTGAGATGGAGCAAGGCCAAGGCAGGCTGCAGGGGGCACAGGGTGGGGTGAGGCCCAGGTGCTGGCCAACCCCCAGACTGTCCACCCACCCAGGGCCGCCGGGCCCTCCAGGGGAGGCACAGCTCCACTGGAGACACCGCCGCCTTCCAGGGGCACCGCTACCTTCCAGGCGTGCAGGTGGTGGGCAGCTTAGGGCTGGTGTCCCTGAGTCAGGGGGATCCCCTGGGGACGAGGGCTGTGTGTGGGGATCGGGAGGTGTGGTGGGGCTGAGCAGCCCCTGGGCACTCTCCCTGCCCCTCCCCAGCTCTGGGGGGTGCTCAGGGCTCCCCGGGGCAGTTTCTGCAGTCATGGGGGTGGTCTTGGTGGTGGGGGTGGTCCTGAGTGGAGGCAGGGCTGGTTCTGAAAGGCGAAGATGCTCCCGTGATTGGCTGGGCCTCAGCCTGCAGCCCGGCCGCTCCCGGGCGTGGTTAGCTTTGCCGCATCCCCCAGCCCTGTCCAGGCAGGAGCGCTCCCTGCCCTGCCTCCCCCTCAGCGTGGGCCGGGCCCGCCTGTTCCCGTCGTCTGTTACCCAGGCCTCCCAGGTTCCCTGGGCAAGTCCCACTCTCTGTGGATCCTGTGTCCCCCCACCACCAGCCCAGGGTACGCTTGGTTTTCCCCCTTGAGGAGCTGCAGACTGAGGCCTGGCCTCTGGTCCCGGTCTCCTGGAACGGTGAAAGAGGGCCCAAGGGCCAAAGGGCTCTGCAGACCTGGGACCACCTCCGCTGGCAACCCTACCCTCGGGGAAACAGGCAGGCCAAGGGGCCCTGCTGGAGGTCATGGGGCAGGGCCGGGGGTCTGCGGACCTCAGCCCCCGTGACTGCTCTTGGCTTGGGCTTTTTGGGGGGGGCTGGGGGAGGCTGTGTGTCCTGGTTCCGCTTTCTTCCTGCAGTGGGGAGGGGGCGGGGTGGTGGGGGTCCTGCTGCCGGCGACCACGAGCCGGGGTGCGTGGGCAACGAGTGTGGGAAGCCGGGGTCCTTGGCTGTCCCGGTCAGGTCAGGGGTGAGGATGCCCCAGGACGGCTGTCCCGCATGAGGCCCATCTCTGGGGCCAGCAGCTGAAAGACAGGGCCTCTGCGGCCGGGGGTTGGTCCCCTGTGGCGGCAGCGGTGGGTCTCCCTGTCCCACCCCTACCAGCACGCCAGCCCCGTCCGATCAGGGGCTCGGTGGGTCTCACACAGGTTGGGGGTGGCAGCAGTTGGGCAGGGGGCCTCGGGAGCTGTTTGGGGCAGAGAGGTGTGGCTTCAGCCCCTAAGGGGGCCGGGGGCAGTGAAGAGGCCCCGGGGCCCGTGTGGGGGTTCAGCCCGTCTGCTCCCCAGCTGCCCCGGAAGGGCAGCCCCCTCCTCTAGGACACCGGTCTGTGGGGGGGTCAGTGGGCTGGCGTCGGCCCCTCTCTCGCAGCCTGGAGGGACCCAGGGCTTTCTGGAATGTAAGGAAAACAATAACAGTCAGTTGCACAGATTCTTTGTTTCTGGCCGCGCGGCACGTGGGCTTCGAGTTCCCGGTCTGGACCAGGGATTGGGCCCGCTGCTCTGCAGGTGCTCTTCCCCGCTGCGCCGCTGGGGCAGCCCCTTTGTTGCACAGAGTTTCTGCTCCCCACCAGGGTGGTGCTCGAGCCCCGGCATTCAGGCCCCCTGCCCCAACCCTGGGCACCTGCAGACCTGATTTCTAACCCAGGGGACAGGTTTTTCCACCCTTGAACTTCACAGAGATGGGATCCTCCCTTCCCCTGGGGCTGTTCTTGGCTGGGAGGGGGATGTCACCCCACTGTGCCCGGCCCCACCCCCGAGATGGTGCCAGCTGCCTGGTGAGGGGCTTCTGACACACGCTTGGCCCCTGTGGGCATCTGGCCCTTCACCCCGTTCCAAGGATCGGGCCAGCTGCCCGGCCATCTGCCATGCCGAGCCACGTGACTGGAGGGCTGGCGCCCCCCGTGGGCCTCACCAAGGGGCCCCACCTGCCTAGCCCTAGGCCAGTCCCCCAAAATATGGACAAGAAAAGAGACAGCAGGAGGTGGGGAGCACAGGGGGTCGGGTGTGCACTCCAGGTGTGAGATGGAGACAGGAAGGCCCTGGGGACTGCAGGGTTGGGATGGGGGGTCTGGGGGGTGCTGCCGTGGAGTGGGGGTCTGCTCCTGGGCCCCAGCAGGACTGGGGAGGGGCAGGGAGGACACAGTGGGATGGGGTGGGGTGGTGTCCCCTGCCCGCTGCTGCCCGCGGGCCCGTCCTGGGAGGGACCTCAGGCGCTTCTGCGTTGCTCCTCCGTCTGGGTTTCACAGGGCCCGTTTCCCCCGTACTCGGAGGCTGTAATTTTCCTGCCAAAATGTTTTAAAAGCTGCCTACGCAGAAGCAGCTTCACAATTACAGGTAATTTTCTTACCCATGTGCCCGCATCGTTTTCGCGCGGTTGTTGGTGGCTGGTCTGTGCCTGAGTGCGGAGGGCCGGGTGACGTGTCTGGGTGTCGCTGTGGGCCAGGTCTGCATCACGGCGTGTGTGAGGCTGCCCCGGGTGATGCCGTCACGGGCGGGCCCAGCCCTGCAGGACGCTCCCCCCAGACGGCCTCCCGTGACCCTCCCCAGGTCCCCGCGGGGCCAGGGGCTCGGAGGCGCTCATCCTGTGGACCAGAGCTGTCCGTGCCGACCTCGAGGGCGGAGCCAGCTGGCTGGCTGTTGGGTTTTAGAGGAAGGTGCTCCCCTCTGCTCAGAGGCAGCCCCGCACCCCCTACCAGCGCCAGCCTGGGGGCTTGGCCTGGGGCTGAGCCCCTGGAGCGGGAGAGGGTGTGCCTGGTCAGCAGGGATGGGCAGGCGCCGGACCAGGGTGCCTGCTTCGGCTTCTGCTGGGGGGCAGCCCCTGCCCCTGACCTGGGTCCCCCTCTGCTGCGACGCTGGGCGGAGGCCAGGGGAGACTGTCCGTGTGTGTGGTCCACATGGGCACCTGGAGAGCCCAGGGACCTGGGGTGGCCCTGAGCACCCGTTTCCTGCCCGTCGGCTGGTGGGAGGGCTCGTGACCCGCGCCCGTCCCGGCCTCTTCAGGGTCCCCTGATGGCGCCCCCAGGCAGGGGCGGGTGCCCTGCTGCCTCAAGTGGCCTTGCCTGCGGTCAGCACTGTGGACAGCTCTGTCCCTGCACCTGGTGGGGGCCTGCCACATGGAGGTCATCCCTCTCCCACAGGAGGGGCGCACACACGCGTGCACATGTCTCCTTATGGGGAAACACTCACGTGTGCACACATCTCCTTATGGGGACACACACTCTTACACGTCTCCTTATGGGGACACACATGTGTGCACATGTCTCATGGGGACACACACGCGTGCACATGTCTCCTTATGGGGACACACACATGTCTCCTTATGGGGACACACACACACACGTGTCCTTATGGGGACACACACTCTCACATGTCTCCTTATGGGGACACACACACACACGTCTCCTTATGGGGAAACACGCGTGCACACGTCTCCTTATGGGGACACACACGTCTCCTTACAGACACACACACACGTGTCCTTACAGCCAGCAGACCCTGCCCAGCCTGGACACACACAGACACACACTTCCTTACGGTCAACAGGCCCTGCCAGCCTTGGGCTCGAGCTCCCATTTCATCTCGGGGCATCCCCGAGGCTTCAGAGTCCCAGCTGGCTGTGGTCCCCCACCCCTCTAACCGCCCCCGCCCCCCCAGGGCCAGGCGTCTCCCCGGATTCATCACCGCCTGGCCTCCCCTGCCTCTTCCTCCTGTTTGAATCGATTTTTGTAAGGAGCAATTATGAAGTTCAGTAAAAGCTGCAGTGGTCGGGGGAGCGGGCCAGGGAGTGGGCTGGTGTGGGCTCGGGGGCAGCCCCTCCGGGGGGACGGCTGGGGCCGAGGATGCGTGGGGGGACCCAGCACGGCCGGCAGGCCAGGTGGTCAGCGGGCGCCTGGTGGGCTCCTCACCCGCGCCCCCCTCTGCGCCCTGGCCCAGCTGGGCGGCTGCGGCATCCTGGGCGTGGGCATCTGGCTGGCGGCCACGCAGGGGAACTTCGCCACCCTGTCCTCCTCCTTCCCGTCGCTGTCGGCCGCCAACCTGCTCATCGTCACTGGCGCCTTCGTGATGGCCATCGGCTTCGTGGGCTGCATCGGGGCCATCAAGGAGAACAAATGCCTCCTGCTCACCGTGAGTCCAGTGGGGGAGCAGGCCGGGCAGGGGGCGGCCCTGACGGACACAGGCGCACGTGTACACGTGCCCCCACACGTGTGCCAGGCACAGCCCGTCCGACTGGCACTGGGCCTGTTTTCTCCGAGATCCCCTCCCAGCTCCTGTCCCAGCCCTTTCAGCCCCCCAGGACCCTGTGCGGGGCGGGTGGGGCCGTCCGTGCGAGCCGGGTGGGCCGCGCAGCTGAGGCTGGCGGTCCCGGCCCGCAGTTCTTCGTGGCGCTGCTGCTGGTGTTCCTGCTCGAGGCCTGCACCACCATCCTCTTCTTCGCCTACACTGACAAGGTACAACTGCCCCATGGCGGGCACGGGGTGCACCCTCTCAGAGGCAAGGGGGCGGGAGGGGCTGAAAACAGACCCTAGGGACCCCAGCTCTGCATGGACAGACGCCAGGCCCAGTCCGGCTCTGGTTGCAACCACAGGTCCTGGCGGCCAGGCCTGGGGGGAAACAGCAGGGCCTTGGAGGCTCCAGAGAGTCTGAGCACCCAGGTGGCCCCCCGTCTTCAGCTGCGTGTCAGCTCGATGGGGATGTCTCCCACCCCCCCTGCTGTTGCTTAATGACACACGTGAGGGTGCATTTACATGTTTTATTCTCTGGTTATACCCCAAGACTTATTTTTTGTTCATCTGGTTTAGCTCTGGCTACTGGAGCTCTGTGGCTCCCACATCCCTTACCTGCTCCTCCAACACCTCCCTCTCTGCTGCTAGGAGACACCCCCCACATCCATCCTGGGGGGCCCCTGCCCCAGCCCTGGAATCTGCCATTTCTCCAAGGAGCCTGGTTCCTTTATGGAGAACGAATGGTCTTAGGAACCAAGATCTGGGCCTTGTTGGCCGGCCACACAGAGCCGTGGGTCCCGGTGGGCGTGTGCAGACACTGCCCTGGGTGTTCGGTGCCCGTCTGTCTCCATCTGCAAGTTAACTGCCATAAGCTCATGCTGATGCGTCTGACTCGGATCCCGTGATTAGCACCACGAGAGGCCCAGGGAGACTTTGGGGCGCCAGAGCTTGGTGGTGCCTTCTGGGAGGGGTGACTGCAGGGAGGCAGACAGAGGGCACCGGGGGCCAGCGTGGGCGCGGGTCTGGCCGAGGTAGGTGGAGCTGGCTGCAGCGTGGCCCTGCCGTCCTGCAGATCGACAGGTATGCCCAGCGGGACCTGAAGAAGGGCCTGCACCTGTACGGCACCCCAGGCAACGTGGGCCTCACCAACGCCTGGAGCATCATCCAGACCGATGTGAGGCGGGGCGTGGCGGGGGCGGGACCCGGGTGTGGCCGGGGGAGGGGAAGGGCGGGACCCCTCTGCGCACAGTCCCAGCCCGCCTCTCCCCCGCAGTTCCGCTGCTGCGGAGTCTCCAACTACACCGACTGGTTCGAGGTCTACAATGCCACACGCGTTCCTGACTCCTGCTGCCTGGAGTTCAGCGAGAGCTGCGGGCTGCACGCGCCCGGCACCTGGTGGAAAGCGGTGAGTCTGTGCCCTCCGGCCAGCCGCGGCCCAGGCCCCTGGGGGCGAAGGGCCGACCTCGCCGCCCCCGTGACGCCGACTCTTCCTCCAGCCGTGTTATGAGACCGTGAAGATGTGGCTCCAGGAGAACCTGCTGGCCGTAGGCGTCTTCGGGCTGTGCACGGCCCTGGTGCAGGTAGGAGGGGCCCCACCCCAGCCCTGAGCCCGAAGAACAGGGCAGCAGAGGAGGCTGGGTCCCCGGCAGAGGTGCAGGGGGCCTCCTGGGGGATTGTCACAGATGGCGTCCACTGGGGGGGGTGACCTGTGACACCTCAGGGACAGACTCCTGAGCTGAGGGTCTGATCTCCTCGTGGACGGAAGCACAGCCTGGGTGCCTCTGCTGAGGTCTGTGCACTGGCCGTGTTCCCACACCCCTGCCCAGGGGCTCTGGGGGGAGGCGGGTGGTCACAGGACTGCCCAGTGCAGAGTGAAGGTGGGCAGCGCAGACCCTGGTGAGGCCCGGCTGGCCAGCCCCAGCTCCCTAACTTTCATGCAAGACCTGAGTGCCAGCCCCAGGGTAGCACCAAGCAATGTCAGGGCCGCCCGTTTCTGGGGCGCAGGCAGAGGTCACAGCCAGACACTCCCAGAGGGGTGATCGCAGTCAGACAGAGGAGTGGAGGGCAGCTGTTGGGGGCCCAGCCTGGAACTCCTAGGCCCTGAGACCAACAGAGCCCAGGATGGCCAAACCCACTCCAAGGGGAACGCAGGTCTGGGTCTGGCCCACGGGGTGCCTCTAGGCCTGGGGGGCACGCCCTGCCGGAGGCTTCCCCAGGGGCCGCTGGCCGCGGTCCTGAGCGGCCCGCCCGGCGCCTGCTGTCCCCGCAGACCTTGGGCCTGACCTTCGCCATGACCATGTACTGCCAGGTGCTGAGGGCAGACGCCCACTGTGCGTAGCTGCCCGCTGCCCGCCGCCCTGCTTCGCTGCCAAAGGACGTCGCCCCAACCCCCCCACCCCCACCCCGGAGCCAGACCTCTCACCAGCCTGGGCCTGGGAGCCCCTAGGACTCCTGGCCTCAGGAGCGCCGTGCCCAAGCGGGCGGGGAGCGGGGGTCCATGGGGGCTTCTGGCGCTTTTCTTGCCCAAGTGTTCTCCAGGGCAGTGTTTCCCCACCAGCCCTGTCTGGGTTGGGGTGGGAGATGAGGGGCTCCCCGCTGGCCCTGGTGCTGGAGACAGGCTGCAGGTGCTCCCCCACACCCCACAGCGGGGCCACGGCAGGCTCCGGGCACGTCTAATAAAGTGTGGGCAGCAGCCCCCCACCCCGTGTGTCTCAGTGCCTGACCCCGGGGAGCCACACCCAGGCAGACCCTGTGGGCCCTGCACCCACTCCCATTGCCTGGTGCTTGGAGTGGGGCTCCTGGACGGGCGTGGCCCCCCTGCCTGCACGGGTCAGCAAGGAAGCCCAGGGGGTGGGCTCCACGCTGCGGCAGAGGGGCCCCAAGTCTTGCTGACCCACCCGTGGCGGATGCTGTGGGTGCTCTGTCTCTGTGCCCCCGCTCCTGACTTGGGGGTGCTCCCCCAGCCTCAGGGCCGCGGCCTCCCCCAGGGGTGTCCTGAAATGGAGCTCAGCCCCATCTTTCCCCTTCGTTCTGTTCCCATCTTGTTCCTGAAAGCTTCATCCCTAAGTGTCACTCGTGGGTTTTGTGAATAAAATGGGCTGTCGGGATGGAAGCAGCTGTCGCAGGGCCCAAACTGGGGAAACGGCTGAAGTGCACGGAGGCACCTCGGAGACGGGGCTGGGACTCTCTGGGGCACCCAACCCCCCGCCCCCGGCCCGTGGCAGGCTGCTCGGCCTCCAGGCCCTCCCCCAGCGCCCGCAGGCCCACCCTGCCAACCACCCCCACATCCCTGCCGTGCAGCAAACCTGCCCTGAGGACACCTGGCCAGGCACTTACTATCGCACAGCTCAGACCACCAGGGCACCTAAGCCCCTCCCGGCCGCCCACCCCGTCCCATCCCATCCCCATGTCCCCCCTGTCCTCCGTGGAAACCCCCAGAACACCAGGGATGGTCAGAAGTAACAGCAGATCACACCTGGGAACGTCTAGGCGCCACAGGAAGCGAGTAGAAGTGAGAACGTTCTGGCCAAGCCGTCCCCCAGCCCCGCTGGCGCCCTCTGCCCCGTGCCCACGGCCCCGCTCGTGCCTCTGTCCACCTCTGCCTACGAGGCCCCTGCATGGTGGGCTCTGCCGCCCCTGTGTCTCGGGGAGGACTGGCAGGCACCCGACTCTGCTTCCCCTCTGGCTCCGTGGGACGCAGGGGGCCCTTGTCTCCAAGGCCACCCTGCCTGCAGCCGTGTGTGGGTCCCCTGCCTCTGGGGGGTTCCTGGGATCCCCCTCCCCTGTGGATGCTCACAAGGGTCCAGTGCCAGGCCCGCCTTCCCAGCTCCCCGCGCCCTTTGCTGGTTCCCCCATCCTCCAACCCAGGCCGAGGAGCCTTCTGCCCGGCGTCAGATCACCCCCCGTCTCCACATACACAGGTGCCGACCACGCTGACCCCATGGTGGGTCTGTCCCCCACACCAGAGCCCAGGGCCCCTCCCGGCCCAGTCCTCACCCTTCCACCCAGCTCCTCAGAGCACAGGGACCAGCCAGTGCCTACAGCCCCACCCCGGGGGCCCGGCAGGGTGGGGCCTGGGGGGGGGCATTGGACCCACCATCTCAAGAGCCCACCTGCACCCACTGACCTAAGTGGGGTGCCCAGGCGGGCTGCCCCTCAGCCAATCTGGAGTCTTCTGTGAGACCCACACCATGAGCTGCAGGGCTCTTCCTCGGGACAGCTTGCGAGGGTCCAGCCGGGCCACGACCCCGAAGATGAGACCTATCCTCTTAGAACCCCCCAGCCAGCTCCCCAGAGCCGCGCGCTCACGGCCGTCATCCGGCAGCAGCACTGTCACGGAGGGACCCTCTGCGTGGAGCCGGTGGGCCCGCTCAGCTGTCCTTCAACTCCCAGCAACAGCGTTTCTTCCCGACGCGCCCTCCTGGTAGAACAGCCGTGCCGGGGGCAGCGGCCCAGTGGGCTGGCAGTGACCACAGCCCACGCCCTGCCCTGGGGGTGGGCCCGCCCCCTGAGCCTCGCTTTCTGCCATGTGCCTCCACTCCTCTGCCACGTGGTGCCCAGCAAGCTCCTGGGCAGGCAGGCCAGGTCCCTTTGTGTGGCCCTGGGGTGACGCCTGCCTGAGCGTCCACAAGCAGGACACCTGGGGTTGCCCTGGAGCCTCTGAACCCTCAGGGACTGCAGACCATGCAGGACTCCGCCGCCTGTGCGGTGGGGATTATGGACCCTGCCTCACCAGACAGCAGAGGCCAGGCAGCCAAGGCTGGGTGGAGGGTCTGCATCCTTAGCCTCCCCCGGCCCTGCTAGGACTCCCCACCCTGGGTCACTGCCCTGAGGGGCCTGGGTCCCTGGCCTGCTCGGTCCCCGCGGCGGCCACAGCACACACAGATCTGGAAATGGAAAACAGTCTGTATTTCACACATTAGTCCCTCCATCTCTTAGAAAAGGGCATGCTGGCTG
This sequence comes from Bubalus bubalis, assembly GCF_019923935.1. Lineage (NCBI taxonomy): Eukaryota > Metazoa > Chordata > Mammalia > Artiodactyla > Bovidae > Bubalus > Bubalus bubalis. The sequence goes on along the minus strand of NC_059161.1, from coordinate 131,964,702 downwards.
CAAGCCCGGCCTACAGCAGGTCGTAGAAATAGTCCAGGCCCTGCCCGAGCTCCCAGATGGACAACCCCACGCCCAGCTCCTGGGCCAGCTCCAGCCGCTCCTGCAAGGACTGAGGCGGGGGGAGTGTCGGCCCGGTTGGCCCGGCTGCCCTAGCCCCGAGGCCGCTGCCTGCGGCCGCCTCACCAAGGGCCAACCCACCCGCAGCCTCAGCCCCGGCCCCGAGGCCTCTGCCCGCTGCTGTCTCACTGGGGGCCACCCCACCTGCAGCCTCAGCCCTGGCCCCGAGGCCGCTGCCCGCTGCTGTCTCACTGGGGGCCACCCCACCTGCAGCCTCAGCCCTGGCCCCAAGGCCGCTGCCCGCTGCTGTCTCACCGGGGGCCAACCCACCCGCAGCCTCAGCCCCGCACCCACCTTCAGTGTCGGATAGAAGACGACGTGCCTCCCGCCGCGGCTTCTGCAAGAGAGCAGACCCAGACCGTCCGTCCGCAGTGGCCTCAGCTCCTCCTGGCCCCGCCCTGCCAGCCCAGGGCGCAGGTTCGTGCCCCTCCTTGGGCTGGGCCCGCGCCGACAGGACCATGCCATGGGCCCTCCCTGACACTCACTTCTTGTACTCGAAGAAGTGCTCTGCGGCCTGGCTGTCCCACACGACCTGGGGCCGGTGGTCCTTCAGTGTCTGGATGTACCTGGGGGAGATGGGGTGTGGGTGGCCGCTGCCGTCACGGCAGCTGGAGGCTAACCGGGGCATTCTCCGGACCACCCCTGGTGGTCCACAGAATGCCAGCGACAGCAGGTGGGGTGGGAAGGCCGCGTGGGGTGGCCTGGGCACGCTGAAATGCCAGGAAGCAGGGCCACTGGGGGGTCTCCAACGCTTGGGCCAGGGCTGTGGGGGCAGGGGACGGGGGCCCCGACAGAGGATGCTCAGATGTGGGGGCCGGGGCACTGCCCTGACCCGACGGCACCACGGGCAGAGCAGTGTGGGCGAGCCCGCAGTGTGCGCAGCGCCGGGCGGGTGGCGCAGATGGTGCTCCTGGGCCCCACCTGGTGGAAGGCAGGCAGGCAGGCCCTGGGGGCAGCCTCGGCTCCGCATCCCCCGCCTCCCAAGGAAACGGTGGTGTCCGGGCCCTCTGGGGAGCCAGGCTGTCCTCCCTACCCCCTTGCTGTGGACGCGGCTGCCCCAGGCCCGTGGTGGGCCTGGCCTCACTGCCAGAAGCCACTGGTTTCAGACCTGCCCCCAACACACATGAAGACAGGCTGGTCTCCAGGGTGCTGCGTGGCCAGGACAGCGGGGGTCTGCAGCCCACACTGAGTCTCCCTGGCCAGCAGCCGGCACCCAGACGGGCTGGGGGGGCAGGTGTGGCCGGCCCACCCCCGGGCCTGGGGCTGCTGTGTGCTTTGGGCTGGACCACGGACGCCGGTGGGGCGCTGGGGGTCGGGGCTGCACAGAGCAGTGGGGAACCCGTGGCAGCGGCAGCGGACGTGGGGCCCCAAGGGGTTTGGGCCAGGACCCAGGACGCCCACCACACCAGGTCCAACTGTCCAAAATGACGGCATCATCCTTAACCAAAGCCACGCTCCTGGAATCACAGGGATCACTTGCTGCTTTGGACCCGTCTGCCCTGGGGCTAAGGAGATCTGGGACGTGGGGTGGGGTGGGGTGGGTGTTTCTGAGCCCCCGAGTCCTGTCCTGGGTCAGGGACAGATGCTGCTGGGCAGGTGGCTCCAGGCCCTCGGGTTTGGGGAGCCCTGGCCACGCACTCCTCACAGAGCTGCCTGCTGGAGCCAGGGAGCTGTGGGGGCAGCTGAGGCTGCACTCTGTTGGGGTCAGTTCCTCACCCCGGAGGCTGAGGCCTATGCCAGGGCTGGGGCCATTCAGGACCCCACGCTCACCGGGTGGGAGGTGGAGGAGCAGCGAGTGAGCACCCTGGGTGGGGACAGCTACACAGACTGCTGCGGAGTGAGAGCAAGGCCACGGGCAGCCCAGGTGGAGAGGCTGGGGCGCGGGCTGAATGAGGAAAAGGTACACACGGGGCCTGAGCGGTCCCTGAGCTAAAGTGGAAGGCCTTGGCCACAGGCCGCCTGACCCGTCTCTACGAAACGTCCCGTTGAGGCAAGTCACAGGCGAATCCCAGGTCAGCGGCCACAGGGGGCGGGGGAGCTGCCGGGACCCGGCAGCTCGGCTGACGAGACGCTGTGGAAACAGAAGGTGGCTGCGTCGCCTGACGAGGTTCTGAACGCTGCTGGCTCAGGCGCCTTGCCACAGTGGACCTTACAGCGTGTGAAACACACCTCCCCGCTCAAACAAGTCATCAGCATTTGGGATGAAAGGTTCAGGCAACGGCAAAGAGAATCATACACGAAGACATAGCACACAGGTTGGAGGATTCTGGGCCTGGAGACGAGCTGCACAGCCCCACTCTCCGGGCGAGCGAGCAGAGAGCAGGCTGAAGGGGGCCGTCAGGGCAGTAGGGGGAAACCAGCCCACGGTGGGCTTCCCGCCTCCCACTGGGGCCTGGGCGCCCTGCGCTCTCTGTCATGGTCCCCGCAGGACTGAAAGGACCTGCCCCGGAGGGCACCGCCTCCGAACTGCTAAGGACCCAGCCGGGTGCGTGGAAGGGGCAGGGTCCCCTGCTGCAGGCCCACGTGGGGAGTCTGGTGGGCACCACCACGGGCGATGCGAGGAGGCACCCTTCCCCCATCCCACCTCCCAGGAGGCAGTGTACACGAAGACCTCATGTCACCTACAGGCAGCACGACCCCCGTGGGCCCCCTGGAGCGCCCCTGAGGGGGGAGCCGGCAGGGGGCGCGATGAAGGGTCAAGGTGCATGGGGAGGCTCTGGGCACAGTGAGGGCAGGACACTCGGGCACCCAGGGAGGATGGCGAAACCCAGGGGCTAGTGGGGGAGAGGGTCTCAGCACAGAACGCGGCGCAGGGACGGCAAAGACCAGAGCCGCGGGAGCCGCCAGCCCCATGCAGGGCAGCGCGAGACCCCGGGGCAGGACGGCCCAAGCCCCGTGAGCTCGAGCCCGGGCCCCCGGGCCCCCTGGCCCGTGAGTGGTGGGGGGTGTTGCTGGGCACGGCCCACCCTGGGCCGGTCTGGCTGTGTCCTGCTGGGGCTGGCTCTCGCGGGGGTCCCGGCGGGCTCTGAGCAGGGGCAGTAGAGCCCAGTCTGGGGGCTGCCGGGGGCTGGGTAGCCACTTGGCCTGGGGGCGTTCAGGGGGCTGGCCAGGCACCCTGACCACCAGGGCAGTGCAACAGCCTCCCAGAGCGGGGGCTCAGCAACCATGGTGACCCCCAGATCAGCACCCAGACCCGTGGGGCGCCCCGAGTCTGCATGTGGGGCGCCCCAACCTCTCAAGAGTTTCACAGCCACTCCGCCTCCTCGAGGGCAGGGAGCGATGAGGCCGTGGGGCGATGGGGCCTCAAGTCACCCGGGGTGGAGAGCAGAGGCAGCGGTCAGAGGATCCAGAGAGTGCAGACTGCCTCCCCACTGCCCCCTCCCACCGAGGCAGGCAGAGGCCACGAGACCCCCCCACCCTCCGGCTGGCAGAGCCAGCCTCCCAACCCCGCTGCAGGTCCTGGCTCTGTGTGAAGAGCAGATGGTGAGGCACTGATCGCCTGCTGTCCCTGGAGGGGACACCTGCCACACATGGCCAGATCAGCGCTGGGGAGGCTGAGCTGGGAGGGCGAGTGGTCCTGGGACAGGCCGGCCTGGGCTGCTGTCAGGGCAGCAGGGTGCCAGGCCCCGAGCTCACTGCCCCCACACCTGCTGGTCGCCCGCTGAGGGCTCCCGGGGGTCCAGTGAGGGTGCAGCCTGGTGGGCTGCGACTCTGGGGCTGTGAACGCGCCCACCCCCTGCAGCGGCAGCCTGCCCGCCCCCAGAGACAGGCCTCCATCTGGGGCCTCACTAAGCCCTCCCATCTGGCTCCCCAGACACGGCCTGAGGGGGGCTGCTCCCTGCCCTGCAGAGGCTCCGCCTGTCCCCAGAGCCCCCTGCACGTCGGGGGATGGTCTGGAAGAAATTTCCTCTGCCCATGGGCAGAGACGATCAGAGCAACCCAGGGCCAGCCCCTGCCTGAGGCTCCCCCAGGGCACAGGCAGCAGATGGCTGGCTAGGGCCCTAGGGAGGAGGAGACAGCGGGTGGGGTCACCGGGTTGAGGGAGGGGCTCTGGACAGGCTCTGCTGGGCCTCCAGCAGCCGACGGGGGAGGAGCGGAGCCCAGGGCCTGGTCTCCCCGCCCGACCGCCTTGCTGAGCCATGGGATGCCCCACGGGACAGCTGAGGCTGAGAGGAGGGGGCTCGGCGAGGTTCCCCAGAAGCACCCCCTGCCCACGGCCCCTCAGAGACCTACACGACCTCTCAGAACAGTGGTCAACCCCACCTGGGCCTCCTTCAGCCTCTCCCCAATGTAAGTGCCCTGGGCAAGACCCGAGTGGGCACCCTGAGGTCAAGGGAAGCAGGCGGCATCCTCTGGAGTCTGCGCCCTCTGGGGTCTGTGCAGGGTGGTCCCTGACACGCCCCTGGGCCCAGGAACCCTCTGCCCCACCCCCACAGGCCTCCCTCCCTGTTCCGCCTTTGGGCGGGGTGGAGGACCCCTCCGCTGGGTGACCCCAGCAAGCCCTGGGCAGAGCCGTCCTGTCCAGCTTCCCTCCCACGGTGCTCCCCCAGCAGCCGGAGGACCTCCCAGGCCTCAGCACAGCCGACCCTGGGGACTCGCCCGGGGAGGGGGCCAGGAAACGGGTGCCCCGCCCCACCGGGACTCCCGAGACCAGCCAAGGGCCAACCCAGCGAGTGGCCTGTCCCTCCGCAGGGCAGTCCTGAGGGAGTAGAACAGGACGGGCCGAGGCCAGCTGGCAGGCGGCCGGCGCTCAGGTGCTGCTGGGCTGCGTGCTGAGACCCCAGAACCAGCAGGCCAGCAGGCGACCCTGCCCACGGGGAGCAGCAGCGGGCACACACACTCGGGTCACTGGCCTCGGGACCGTCCTCCTCACGGGACGGCTCACAGCATAAGGGCAGCAGGCTGGGGGCGCGCGGCCGGGTGAGACGCGCATGTGGCCGGAGCACAGGCCCCGGAGAGCTGCTCGGCGACACGGAGGGGACAGGGCTGGCCCGCTTGGCAGCCGCCACACACTCACTCAGCGTCCCAGACAAACCCCCAGACGAGAGCTACCGGGACACGTGGGAGGGAGAGGCCCTGAGTAAGACACGGCCGGGAAATGGGGTGCCGGCTTGGCGAGCAGGAGACACAGAGACAGAGCCCCAGGACAGAGTGAGGGCTCCCGGGAGGGGGAGAGACAGACCGGCCCGACACATGCCTGCTCGCGGGCCTGGAAAGGGAGGAGAGAGGGAGGTGAGGAACCAGCTACGTCCTTCCCAAACATGGCAGAAAGGATAAGCCCAAGGTTTAAAAAGCTCAACGAAAACCAGGTGCAAAGAACATAAACAAGTCTCCGTGAAAGCGTGTGGTTATCGCGGTGCGGTGGGCACTGGGCGGGGATGAGCGTGGGGCAACCACGCGGGGCGAGCAGCTGGTGGGACGGCATGCCCGGGCGGATGGCGCGGCAACGGCTTCAGAGCCCAGCGCACACAGCCCACACCGAGCGGGAGCACGACCACGCGGCCGGGAACACAAAGGGCTCCTCCGGGCCACAGCACAGAACGCGGGGTGGCAGGCCACCTGCACTGTGTCGAGGACACTCCCGCCGACATGGGGCGAGAGGGGGTGCCGGGACGGTGCCCGCAGACAGCCGGCCTGAGGTCAGACCCTGCCCGGCCTCCTCCCCACTGCAGCCCCTCACCTCCCACAATGAGGGTGCCGCGGGAGACGGGGCCGCCGGCTCACCTGGCCCCGATGATGGGCTCGCGGGCGTCCTTGGAGGCCGAGTAGTCCATGCCGTAGAAGTTGAGCCCCAGCAGGATCTTGCTCCGCCACTTGGACTTGGGGTCCAGGACCTGGACGCAGGCTCGCACCCAGGGCAGCGGCGCGTTGGGGCCGGCTCTGCAGGGTCGGGGAGGAGTGGGTTTCAGCACCGGGCCGAGGACTCGGGCACCCAGGTTGGGGCAGGAGTCCACGCACACCACGGCAAGGACAGCAGCAGACAGATGGCCCTGCTGGACCTGTGCTGGGTGTCTGCTTCGCCCAGGACCCTCAGGCGGCAGAGCGCTCAGGGGAGGCCCGGGAGGGCTGGGGCAGCAGCGTGACCCCCGACACAGGAGCACCTTCTCCGGGGCGTGGAGGTGGGCCCAGCACCTGGCATGGGGCAGCCAGGGCCGGGAGACGTGGAGGGACACCCCGGGATGGCATTCCCATGGGGTGGCCAGGTGCCCTAAGTCACCCCAAAACAAGAATGTCGCCCAACGCAAGGCTGACTTTGGGCTCTGGGAGAAGAGACTGGGCCCTTCGTGATTCTGGAGCTGAGAGCTGACCGCGGGTCACAGCCTGAGCAGGCTGGCGGGAGGCGGGACCGCACCCGGGCGTCCACTGGGCAGGCCTTCCGGGGGCTAGGCCCCCACGTGCCGAGCGAGAGCGCGTGGGCCCGGAGCCCCACTCACGGCTGTGCTGTGGAGTAGTCGTAGGTCATGAGGCTGAAGCCGTCCAGCACGGGCGCCAGCTGCTCAAACTCCGTGTTCGTGAACATGCCTAGCTTGTTGGTCCTGCAAAGAGATGGCATGGTTTCCATGCCCACCTCGTGGTCACAGCCTCTCCCCAGCTGACCTGGGCTCAGCAGAGGATGGGGCATGCCAGCCAGGGGCTCCCAGCTCAGGCCCCTTCTGCCCCTGCTCCAGGAAGACACCTCAGTCTCTTTCCCTGGAGGGGAGCAGCACTCGGGTACACAGGGTGGCCTGCAGCTGGGTCAGGGCTCCGTGGAGAACCCCCACTCCTGCCCAGGCCCCAGAGGCCTCTCTCACATAGGCACGGGCAGCCCAGGCCCGCCCACTTCCACTCAGCCTCAGGTACAGCGCCCTCCCTCTGGAGGCCTCAGGTCTGGGCAGGTGGGGGCCCCGGGGGCCGTCTGCAGGACGCAGCCGACTGCCAGCCGTCTGCTCCACTGTAGCAGCCTCTACAACCCTGCTTTGTCCCTGGGTGGGGCGCAGTGGGCTCTGCGTCCCCCCCCCAGTGTGAGCAGAGAAAACAATCCCTCCTCTAGGCCAGCGCCTCCAGTCCCTGGGCAGGGGCGGTCCACCATGTGGACCTCAGCCTCAGTCACTAGTTCCACGGGGTCCAGGCAACCCTAAGACACCCCATCGCCAGGCTACACCCCATCGCCAGGCTGCCCCCCAAGCCCGCTGAGCAAAGGCCACCCACCCTGAGCCTCCGCCTTTGGAGGGAGGGGCCTGGAGGCCTGACCCAGGCCTCCCAGAGACACCAGGCTCCTGGGGACAGGGGCCAGGAGAGCCCCGAGGGGCACAGGCGAGACCCCCTGACGAGCACTGACTGTGGCCAGGAGCACGGGACGCAGCTGGGAACCAGACACTTCCACGGGGTGGCGGCAGCCACAGGCCCGGGGCTGCACTCCAGACCACCCCGCTCAGCTGGGAGGCGCCGGGCAGCGTGAACCCCACACCAGCACCAGGTTTCAGGCCAGGCTCCCCGCCCCATCCCGGCCCCTACGGCCACATGACACTGTGAAGCCACAACCCCCAGGGCGAGATGCCGCCTACTGGGCTGGACACCCAAGCCCCGCCCCGAACCAGTCCTCTGCAGGCCGAGCGTCCTCAGGACCAGCGCAGACCGTGCACATCCCTGGCCCTGCCACTGACCACAGGCGGGGCATCCCCTGGCCCACGGACACTGCCTGTAGAGCCTTGCCCACGGTGGCCCAGCGGGCGAGGGGGTGGGCCTGCTGCCGGTTCCCCCCACCGCCCCCCATGGGCCCGCCCCAGGGCCTCCTGCCCACAGCCAGCCTATGTGATCAGAGCAGAGCCGCGCCTGCAGGTCTGGGCTGTCCCACCCGTCAGCAAGGGCTCCTCCCCTCTGGTGTGGACCTCCGCCACCTGCACCCGCTGTGTCCAGGGGTGACCCCTGCCCACGGCCCCGCTGAGCCTCACAGTCTGGCCCCAGGCCACCCCTGGAGCTCAGGAGACGTCAATGGGGGTCAGCCTAGGCAGAGGCGTCCCTCCCGGGGAAGGACCCTCACCTACCCCCTTCCCGTGGTGACCCTAAACCCCAGGGGTGACTGGAGGACAGCTAGATGCAGCGCCCATCAAGGGGGACACCTGTCCATGAGGATGTGAGCTCGCTGCGGGGAAGGTCCTGGAAAGGAAGCCAGTCCACCATGCTCCAGGGTTCTGGGAGCTCGATTCTCAGAAGAGACAGCCTGAGGGGTGGAGGCGAGGACTGACTCAGGGCCCTTCTAGAGCCAGGGTGGCCCAGAGCTCTCATTAAACCCGTTGATTGGTGCTGGACCATCGGTGAGGGCCAAGCTGAGACCTCGGAAGCAGGGCTCAAGGTCAGGATGGCCACCCGTGCCAACAGCCCCCAAATGGGAGGGGGAGACACAGGCCACAGCAGCAAAAGGCTGCCACGCAGATACCCTCCGGGCTGCCGTTCCCATGGGCAGCAGCGCGGCCTCTGTGAAGCGACTGACGCTGCGGAAAGGCGAGAACATCTGTTTACAGCTCACTGCTTCCTCTGCGGGGCTGCTGTCCCGAAGTGCAGGTGGAGAAGGGCAAAACCAACAAGACAAACCTCGGCCACTGAGGCCTCTGGAGGAAGGGAGGCTTGCTCGCCAGTGCGAGGGTGCAGCCAGGCTGTGTCCCCAAGACATGGCCTGGGCCAGCAGAGGCGGCCATGCCCAGGGCCCCCGCCGTCAGCCCGGCCACACGGGCCATGGCCCCCGCCCCCAACTCTCCTCTTGCTGCCACCAGAGGGTGCGTCCTCCCCGGTCACTGCCCAGAGAGGAGACCCAGGCTTGTTCCATCCACTCCCTGCCTGGGGGCCAGGAGCTCAGGTCAGAGGCCTGGGCAGAGAGGGCGCTGGCTGGAAGGCTGCTCCCCACCCCGTCCCAAGCCCACTGCCCTTGGAGGCCAGGCCTAGGGGTCAGCCCCTCCAGGGGCGTCAGGCCCACTCACCCTCCCCCACACCCTCCAGCACACGGGGTTCTGCCCTGCACACCTGTCAGCATGAGGGGCCTGCAAGGGGGCCGGTCCCGCCTGCAACCCGGGCCCTCCCTGGGCCAGAGGAGCCTGTCTCCACCGATGGCCCCGAAGGCCAATCACCAAGGTCAACTGGGGCTCCACACGTCCCGATCCACCCCAACTGACAGAGACCAGACCCTGGAAACAGGCGCTGCACTTGCAGCTGAGCCCACGGACCACACAGGTGTCCACTGCCCTGGCCCTTCCAGACCAGGGCCCCCATCCTGGGAGGACCTCTGGTCCCTCACACACGTGTGTCCCACGCGTCAGCACGCACTCAGAAGCGTAGGAGGTGACACCCAAGGCCGAGGGCCCTCCTGCGGGCCGCAGACCACAGCCCAAGTTTCTGGGGACACGTGGAGATGCCGCGGGGTGGGACGTCCGGCGCAGGAGGGCAGCTGCCCAGGGTGGCTGAGGTGGCTGCAGCCTCTTCTGTCTGAGGCCAAACCGCGCGGGTCCAGAGGCCACCCGCCCCGTCCCACGCACTGGCCCGAGCTCTGCAGCGAGCCCATGACTGGCCCCTCTGGGGCCTCACCACCCCTCTGCTCAGCCCTCAGCCCTAGGTCACCACCTGGGCCTCCTCCGTGCCCGGTGCGGGCTGGATGGCAGTCAGGCCACAGTGCTGACAGCTGGCACAGGGCCCGGCTCCCTGTCTCAGGGCTGGGGTGGCGGAAGCGGCTGGGCTGAGTGGCAGGAGGTCTGGCCTGAGGCAGCTTGGGCCCTGAGCTGCAGACCCCTGACCTGCGGGCCCATGAGAACATGCTGACAGGGTCCCCCACACGGGCAGTGGCCGGCGTAACCAGGCTGGGGCTGGGTGGGGGCCAGGAAGGGCCCCCTGGATGAGCAGGCACAGCACTTACCCCGGGGCAACGGCAGGCGGGATGACCAGGAAGACCAGCAGCCGGGCCTGGTGCAGCGCCTCGGCCATGTGGGTGAGCAGATGAATGAGCCCCCTGCAGAGGAGCGGAGCACAGGTCAGGGGCAGCGGCGCTGGGCAACACCCGGGCCACCCTCCACCCACCCTGGCCTTACAGCCCCCACTGTAACTCATACTCCAGGCCCCTGACCCCCGAAGCATGGGGGCGGAGCAGGGAGGGGGGCTGTGTGGCGCCCCGTCACCTCTGGACCCTGCCGGACACGCAGCCAGGCAGGGGTGAGGAAGGAGCCCGTGACTCAGGGGTGCTGTGGGCAGGGGTGCCCCGGAGGTGCCTGGGGTTGAGGGTGCGGGGCAGCTCCGCCGATGGGCCTCGTGCCGAGGCCCTGACCTCCCGCCCCCTCGGCAGTCACCCCACCCCAAGCAGTCGCCGACACGGAGCCCCGCCTTCCCCAGCCCCAGGAGGGTCAACCAAGCGCTCCTGGACCCAAGGAGCAGCATCTCCGAGGCACACAGCCTCACGGCTCCTCCGGTCATGAGGGCGAGGGGCGTGGTGGCATCTCAGGTCTGGTGGGAGCACGGACCATGGAGAGGCTGGCTCAGCCCCCAGGGGCCGCCCTGCCGGAAAGAAGGTCTTGGGCCAGCTCCGGGCTGGGTCCACTCTGGCCTGGCCCTGCACTGCCTGGGAGGGTGTGGGTCCGGTGACTGACCTGGGTCCTTCCCCACAGCCCCTCAGGAGCCACCTCGGTCTAGAGAAGAGGTGGCGAGCGCCCCCGCCCGGCGCGGGCAGGTGGGGGGCTGTGCACCCCCGGTCCCGCTCAGCTCGAGCCAGTCTACACAGCCCAAGGCCGCACAGGGCACAGCTGTGGCCACCCTGCGGAGGCGGGCATGGGGCAGCCTCTCAGTCTCCTCGGACCCACCCTCGGCGGGAGGATCCCAGGGCCAAGGAGACACCGCTCTGGCCGTGGCTGTGGGGTCAGGGATGCCCCTGGGGAGCACATGGCTGCAGAACCCAGCTCAGCCCCTCCCCGAGGCCGGGAGCTGGCACACCACCTGTGCCCTCAGCACCCATAACCACCAGTGACTGCCCGGCTTTGGGGACCACCCGTGGCTAAGTCTCTAAGACGAGGTGGTCTTGTGGCCCGGGGCAGCGCCTGCCCATTGGGGGTCTGCTGGGACGAGGTCCCCAGAGCTTCCCAGGGCCACCCACCAGCTGGCCTACCGGCGTGAACGCAGAAGACAGGCGTCTTACAACAGCCGGGCAGCCCCTACTCACTCCTACGCAGTAGGCTGTCCCGGGAGGGGCCTGGGGACCTGCCACCCAGGGCGGGGACAAGGTGCATCGCCTCCATCACACGCCCAGGGAGCCGGGTCCAAAGCCACCTGCCAGGCTGGCCAGCCCCGACCCTGCCCCGCCGCGTGCCTGCTGTGCGCACCCTCCTGAGCCGCCCGGACGAGGCCGTCTCCCCCAGCCCCTCTCAGGCGTTCTCGGCAGGGCCACCACTCAGCAAGGACCAAAGCAGAGCCCAGGGGTGGCGAGACTGTCTCTCAACCAAAAGCCACCACAGGGGCCACCAGAGCACAGTGGGGTGTTGGCTCCCGACACAGGGGCCCCCTGCCCTCAGCTGGACTTGCCCACCGTTCTCCACCCGTTCTCCTTCTCAACTCCGGCCTTGGGGCGCCCCCAGGGCAGAAGCACCCACGGTGGGGAGTGTGGTCGGTGCAGAGAGAAGCAGGAACCATGGTGGGGCCTGCATCCAGGCTGCCTCCACGCCCAGGCAGAGCCTGGCAAGCTGGGCTCCAGCCGCAGCTTCCTGGGGTCTCAGGCAGGCGTCTTGGCCCCCACACGGCCCCTCGAGAATATCCTCCTGCTACACTAATAGACCCGAGGGCCCGCGGATGCCACCTCCGAGCAGGTGGAGAGCAGCCCGCAGCTGCGAGAGTGATGGGGGGGGAACCCTGCCGGAGTGGGGGGCCCCTGGGCTGGAGGCATGGAGCAGCGGGGCTCGGGTGCAGGGCGGCCACGGTTGCGGCGGCTGCAGGCCCCCATGCCCGGCGCGCTCCTCCTCCTGTGGGGCTGACCCCTGGGCCTGATGGGACCAGGGCAGCGGCTGCTGGAGGGGACCTGCCTTCCCGGTCACCCTGGCTGAGGGGGGTCTGGCCGTGGGCCTCAGGGGAGGGGGGACCTCGTCGGGGCTAGGCAGCCCCCCAGCTGGCTGCGGCAGGGCCGAGGCTGGACGGCAGGCTCTTCTCCCAGAGCAGCCCGTGGCGATGTGCCCGCAGGCGCCCCGACCCCGCTCGGCCGTCTCCTCGCCAAGGCCCCTGAAGGCTCTGTCAGGCTCGCCCCAGCGGTGCTTAGCCGGGCACCCACCCGCAGCCGCTCCCAGACTCCTTGGAGCCGCTCTCTGACCTTCTCGGGGTGCCTCCCAGCGCCAGCACAGACTGTGGGAAGACAGCCCTCCCTCCTGACGAGGTCCCTTCACGTCCGGCCTCAGCCTCTTCCCGACACTGGCAGCTGGGAAGGACACGCGCATGCCCCACGCCCCGCACGCTGCCCAGGCCCACTCACGCGTGCTTCTGGACCAGCAGCTGGTTCCAGACCTCCACTACCAGGCCGTCAAAGTGCTGGCTCTGAAAGGACAGGGGCAGGTGGGCAGGGCTCCAGGAGGAGGGGGCACAGGCAAAGCCAGCCCCGGCTTTCCCCTCCTGACTGTGGGCCCAGGGGCAGAGAAGCTGCAGCTCTCGGTCCTGGCCACTCATGTGACTCCCCCAAACACCACCCCTGGGGCCCCGAAGGGCTCTCCCTGCCCTGCAGCCCAGCACTGGCCTGGGCAACGTGTCCCCCGGGAGGGCAGCCCCTGCGCCCGAGACGCATGTGGTCAGGAGGGAGCCCCGGGCGTCACCTTGGCCACCTGGACGATGGTCCTGCTGAGCTCCTCAATCTCGTCCTCGTTGTCCAGGACGCTGTCAAAGTCCTCGTACGTCCAGTCCTCGAACCGGAGACGAGGCACTGGGGGCAGACGCACAGACCATGACCCTCCTGGGCTAGCCCGGCCGAGGCGGGCCCTTGGCCTCCAGAGCAGAATGACCACTACCAGCAGCCGGGGTGGGCACCCCGGTGCCACGTGGCCTGGGGAGCGAGGGGCATGGGCAGCGCTAGGGATGCAGACACTGGCCCTTTCCTCCCTTCACCCACCAAGTCCCGGAGCATCCAGACCCTGGCTCATCCAGCTCCTCGTTGCCCGGCTCTCGCTGGACCTTCCCCCACCAGCTCCCCGTGAAATGAACTGCAGGTCCTCTCCCAGCCCCGGCCCCCTCCCCAGGCCCCAGCGTACTTGGCAACGTGGCCCTCCTTCACCAGCCATGAGCTCTAGGATGGGCAGGGCAGGGTGAGCGTCACCCCTGGGCACGGCCCCCAGCAGAGCTCCATGAACCCTCAAGGGTGAATGAAGAGATGGGAGGGCGAGACCGCAGGGGAAGGGGCTGGCCTTGGTGGGCTGACCAAGGCAGGCAGCAGGGCCACTGGGGTCCGGCTGGATCGAGGCCATGAATGCTGGGCTGGGGCGGCCTCGTTTCTGAGCAGTCAAAAGAGGGACATGCTGAGCATGCTAGGCGGCGCGGCCTGAGCAAGCAGGTAGGTGTGAAGGCCCTGGCCCCTCCCCTACCCAGCACGCTCCACGACCTCCACCCGCTGGGGTGCGGCCTAAGGGCCCACAGCCCTGACTCCGCGGACTCACCTACGCGCAGGCCCTTGGCTTGTTTCCTGACTGCCCGCAGCCACCCTGTGGGATGTGGAGAGGACAGTCAGCGTGGGGGTACAGCCCCTTCCCCTGCCCCCCGGACCTGACCTCCCCCAGGAGGAGCACGGAAGGGAGGAGGCAGGGGAACCTGGGGTCCTGCGCTGCCCCCTGCCTTGCAGAGCAGCCAGGGCTGGAGGCATGTGGCCGCACCAGGGCCCCCACCCCGAGGGGCCCGGCCCGTCTCTCAGAGCTGAGGGCACCAGAGAGCAGGAGCTGATGCTGCCCAGCTGCCCTTGGACCCACGCCCCTCCACCCCCGGCGTCGGGGAGCCCCGCTTCTGGCCAACATGTCCTCTCTCTGAAAACAAAGGGGAAAACACCCGAGTAAAGTCAGGTGCAAAGCGCGGCTGTCAGGACAGCCAGACCCCCGCCTCCTCCACAGATCCTCCCCCGGGACACCATGTACAAACCGCGGAGGCAAACGGGGGTGCAGCTGAACGCCAGGCAGGTGTGACACTCACGTACTCACACCAGACTCACTCATCTTCACACACACACACACTCGCTCGCTCACTCACTCTCCCAGACGGGCACAGACAAGTGACGGGTCGGAACCTTGGTCCACGTCGTCCAGGCCCGTGACCTCGAACATCTCGCGGCCGTGCCTCCTCAGCTGCAGCCACACGGGGGCGACGTGGGTGAACTTGCCTCCGAAGATCTTGGCGACATCGTACCCGTGTCGGTTCCACTGGCAGAGAGAGGAGGACCAGTGAGCCTGCTGGCAGCGGGGGCCAGAGGGCAGGCGACCACCTGCAGGCGGGGCTCCGCAGGGCCGCCCGCCTCGGGCGCAGCAGAACTTTGCCGCCATCCTCGCCACTTTGCTGGGAGGCACCACCCCCACCGCTCCCTCGGGTTAGAGCGGCCTGGGGAGGTGAGGATGCAGACCCGAGCAGCCACCCTGCCTTCAGGGTCTGCCATCCACCCCCCGGGCTGGCCTACCGGCGTGATGTAGCCCAGGACATCCCCAGCGAAGTGCTTCTTGTGGGCCTTCGCCGAGCAGTAGCTGCGGTGCTCGAGGACGACGTCCTCCGCCCTGACGTCTGTCACCACCAGACCCCGCTCCTGGGCGGGCTTGCCCGAAACCTGAGTCTGAGACAGGAAGGCGGGGAGGACGCCGTCAGGGCGCGTCCGCAGGCTGAGCCCTGGGGCCGCAGCATCCTTTCGGTCGGGAGGGACCCTGTCCCAGAATCAGCGCTGCTGACCAGGAGCCCGCAGGGCAAGGCCGTCAGGTGGGGTGGACAGTCCCTGAAGACTCACCCTGCCTCCCGAGGCCCTCCCGGAAACAGCCACACCTGCCAGAGCTCGACTGACTCGCCCCGTGAAGCAGGGAGGAGCACAGGGGTCGAGGGAGGCAGCACGTGGGGTGAGGGGGAACCCGGGGGCACGGGCAGAGATGCGAGCCCAGCGGGGGCAGGCCTGCCCTCGGGCCCCAGCACCAGAAGCTGCTCCCTCTGAGGCCGGCCGGCCGGAGCCCCGAGGGGCACAGTGCTGTCCGCCCAGAGGTGAAGCTCCCGGCTTGCAGTCGGCTCCCAGCCCCCAGTGGGAAAGGAGGCGTGATGGTCAGCCCTCTGGCGAGTCCCCAGACCACCTACCTTCTCCTGCAGCGTCTTCGAGGCGGCCTTTTTGGCGTCTGACTTCGACAGCGTGGCATGCACAGAGCTGCAGGCCAGAGTGAGCCAGAGCGTGCCGAGGAGCACCTGCATGCTGGGCGGGTCACAGCAGGGCCCAACCTCGGGGTCCAGGGGGCTGCAGAGAGACAGAGCCCATGGAGACCCCGGCAGGTGGGTGCTCCCCCTGCCTCCTGGAGCTCTGGTCCTGACGGAGCCTGGAGCCTCCCAGCACTAAGCCGAGCACCGAGCCAGCCCTGAAGGCTGGAGTCCAGTGGCCAGCATCGCTGGGCCCCAGCTCCCCCAGACGCCCCAAAAGGGCCTTCCCTGCTGCAGGCCGGGAACCGTCCCACTGCCTCAGGGCTGCCCAATCACAGCCGGGGCCGACTGAGCAAAGCTTGGCCTCCACCCGCCACAAGCACAGACACATTCTGGCTACCAGCTACTGGCTTGAGTATAAAACAACGGAGCCGTGGAGAGGACTAGAAGAAAACACACCTGTGTAGGTAAACCTGGGGTGGGAGCTGGACAGGGGGATGCTTTTCCCCTTAAATCAGCATCAGTAGAAGTTACCAAGGAAACGTCTACATTTTACTACATAAAAACGAGACCCTATCATTTAGGAAACAAAAAACTGGGTTAAAGTAAATGCAGAACAATAAAATACTTGACAATGAATTTCTACCCCATATCTATAGGTGACATACAAAGAATTCGTACAAATTAAGAAAAAAAAAAAAAGATGCTCCAATAAGGAAAAAAAAAATCACACTGCATAACACACAGACCCCCTCAGGCCCCAGAAACAGCACCTCAGCCCTTGGCTTCACCATCAACCGAAGGAACGGACGCTGAGAGGGGCCAGCAGCGCCACCCCCACCACCTCCCTGCCCGAGGACTGAGAGTGACGCGACCTCAAGGGCCGGCGCGGCTTCACCCTTGGAGCTGTTCCTGGGAATTCAAGTTCAGGTGACTGCCTGGCCACAAATACTGTGCTTTCCAATCTGTGTTTCCTTTTTTCTTTTTAAAAATTCCGCTCTGGGGGACTTATTGTCTACATGGGAAAAGCTTTAAGACGCTCACTGCAGCTGTTCAAACCCCACGCTCCCAAACGCTGGCATCCTGAGGGCACCGTGGTGCTCACAACCCCCCAGTACAAACGTCCCAAACGCTGGCATCCTGAGGGCACCGTGGTGCTCACAACCCCCCAGTACAAACGTCCCAAACGCTGGCATCCTGAGGGCACCGTGGTGCTCACAACCCCCCAGTACAAATGTCCCAAACACTGGCATCCTGAGGGCACCGTGGTGCTCACAACCCCCCAGTACAAACTCCCAATGTGCACACGCAAAGCGTGATCCTGTCTTTACTGAATCTCTCAGACGAGCGCGCCCACAGTGAGGAGGGAAGGGGACGCTAAGTATACGTGCAGGCTGCCTGGAGTCCAGTCGCTCTGTCTTTCCCTGGGCTTCCCCACTGGACTCTCATCCCACCGGCACCACCACCCTGACCCTCTCTGGGGACAGCTGGGCAACATGCAGGGCCAGGCCACATGCACTCCTTGTTGAGGTTTTGAGAGTCGGTGTGAGAGCCTTTTGGTCAACGGTGTCTCAGTCTCGGCAGCACGTCCCCTCTCAACCTGACCAAGGTCCAGCTGGTCCAGAGGAGACCCCACAGGCAACCCAGGCCCTTGCTCGTTGGGTGGACACCCCTGGGGACACCAGAGCCCTGGCCAGGCAGGGTGCCCTATCAAGAGCCAGCAGAGCCAGGCCTGTGTGGGTGCCTGGGGCCTCCACCACCACGACCTCCTGGCTTGGAGCTCACTCCCCTCAAACCTCCCCCTCAGCCTACAGTCCTGCACAGACGGCATGCGCCTGGTCTAGGCTGCCACTCCCTGGGGCCTGCAGGACAGGGCCTAGGTCGGGGAGCCTAGGAGCCTCCCCCATCCCCTCGCCCCCAGGCAGAGAAGCACCCACGGCTGATCAGGTGCTCTTGAGGGGGAGTGGGAAAGGATATGGAGACTCAGGCCTGATTTGCCACCCTCTGTCCCCTCCCCTCCCCTCCCGGCCATCAGATCCATCCAGGACGGCAGGCACCCAGGCCCAAGCCTGGCCCTGTGGCACCATGGCCGGAGGCCTGGGCTCCTCCTCGGCCTCAGCCTGGGGGTGGGGTGCTCCCTTGGCGGGGCTGACTGTGCCTGCTGAGCTGCGAGGGGCCAACCCTGCAGGGCACCCCGTCTTCAGCCCTGTCCCCTCAGGCCTCTCATGCCAGCGGGCTCCTTCCTCCCTGGCCCCAGGGTGGAGGTCAGGGCCCCCAAGGATGGAGCAGGAAGAGAAATAAAGCAGGACCTGGTCCCCTAGGAGCCACTCAGCCGTCACCTGGAGGCACATTCCGTGGCCCTTCCCAGCCTCTGCCCATGGCTGGCGGGTCTGCCTGCTGTCGCGCCCGCACTGAGACCCCTCTGCTCGCACCTGCGCTGAGACCCCTCTGCCCACCATCTGCCTGCCCTAGGACCTGTGCTTTCACACCATGGGAGAGAAAAAAGAGCAAAGGGTGGCAGTGGGGCTGATCTGGAGGAAGCAAGATGGGCCCTGCTGGCTTCTGCACCTGGTGCTAGCGGGCTGGCATGGCCACAGACCCCTGCAACCCTGTGCCCGCTGGGCCAGCTCTGGAGTGCGGCTCCACAGCACTGGGGGAAGCACTGACATGCCAGCTGCTCACACGTGCAGGGCTGCTCTGCAATGGCCGTGGAACTTTCCAGATGGCCTGCCTGACTGGGTAGTGGGGACGTGTTGGCTATGATGTGAGAGGTGTTCAAGCCCAGCAAGGTGAGGTGTCCCTGGGGGCTTGTCAGTGTGTCTGAGAGTCAACTCTTCCATCACACTCTCCACAGAGCTCAGCACACACACGAGCTCCCAAGTGTGCATGTGTCTTGAGTGCGCAGGCAGCAAACAGCTGATCGGTGCTGACCCTGCTCTGGGATGCACTCTCACGTTCTCCGTTTCCTTCTTAAAAAACCAGTTTTAATCCAGCCAACTTGTCTCTGCTCAGCAATGTGCAGCTCGAGAGATGCTGACCGCTGCGCACTGAGTGATCATCACACTCAGCGGGACCCAGAGCCGACTGTCCCGTCAACAGAACGGTTTCGTCCCCATAACTCGGGTAGTGTCCATCAGATTCTCGTCGGTGGGCACAAATTTGGGGGCCAACTCTGTTCCTGCGGGGAGGGCCGAGGGTGCGCTTGGAAATGGATGCAGTGTAAGAGCAGAAGCCCAGCCCTGGAGGAGGGACACTTGCGACTCTGGGGTGCCGTCCAAAGGGCGGGTCGCAGGTACCGTCGTGTTCCCTCAGCGAAGACAGAGGAAGCCCAGGACAGCCTGCTGGGCGCAGGGGGAACAGGCCCGTCGCCCCGGCCTCTGGCCTCGGCTCTCGGTGGCGCCCTTCAGCGCGAAAAGGCCGCCGCGCCCCAGGGCTGCAGCGGACGCCGAGAGACAGCCAAGGAGCGCGGCCCCTCGCGCGCCGCCGCCCCGCGTCCGTCACACCCACTCACACCCCCTCACTATCTCACACACAACCGCTCGCACAGCCTCTAGTCCACAGTCGCCGTTCTCCCTCGCGCCGCGCCTCCGGCTTCCACACCCACCGCCCGCAGGCTCGCTCCGCGGAGGAGAACCGGGGCCACGGGGCGGGGCGCGGACGCCAGCCCGGCCGCCGCCGCGGCGCTCACCTGCATGTCCTGGAGACGCGCCGGCCCTTGGAGTCGGCCGGAAGACCCGCGCGAACGCCACCGGAAGTCCCGCCTCTGAACGCCCGAG
Source organism: Bubalus bubalis (assembly GCF_019923935.1). Taxonomy (NCBI): domain Eukaryota; kingdom Metazoa; phylum Chordata; class Mammalia; order Artiodactyla; family Bovidae; genus Bubalus; species Bubalus bubalis. The sequence continues at coordinate 131,945,470 of NC_059161.1, read as the reverse complement.
CGCCGCCACTAGCGCGCCACGCCAGCTTCCGGGCCTCCGCCGCGCAGGGCACGCTGGAGGCGGGGCCGGGCCGAAGAGGGGGCCTGGTGACAGGCCAGGGTGGGACGCGGCGGTGGGTGGGGAACGGGGGGCGGGGGGAGAGCCAAGGGGAGGAGCCTGGTCTGGGAGGGGCGGGGCGTAGGGGCGGGGCGAGGTTGAGGGGCGGAACTTAGGGGGCGGAGCCTTGCGGACTGGGTGGGGCTAACTCTCGGGCTAGGGGAGTCCGAGGGCAGGCCGAGGGGCGGGCCGGGTCGGACCGGGCCGAGGGGCGGGCCACGGAAGAGGGCGGAGAGGAAGGGCCCGCGCAGAGGCGGCCGGTTGGAGACGCGAATGCCGGGAGACCCTGGGGGCTGTCGCGCGCGCCGACCGCCACCTTCCGCGGGCTCCGGGTTCTCTTGGGAACCTTACGCTCGCGCTCGAGAGGTGGCTCAGAGGTCTGGGCTCCGGCGAGCGCACGTCCGGCGGAGGACCGGGCTCCGGGGGCGCCGTGGGCGCGGCGACCACGTGGGTGACCGCTAGGGAGCGCCGTGGGCTCGAGGGCGTCTGCCCGGCCAGGCCGGCGGCCAGGAGGACCGCGCAGGCCCGACCTCCCACACTTAAGCGTTCTCTCCTGGGTGCGGGAATCGCCTCCCCAGACTTTCCTCCCACCGCCTGGTGGCCGCCCCCCAAACTGGCCCTCCTCTGTCAGCCCCTGTGTCTCCCTGGGTGGGCGCTTCTTACTTAGTCTTTGGTTTGGGTCGTCATCTGGAGGCCCGTGGTGCCCACAGCACTGTCTAGAGTAGGGACACATGCTCCAGACCCTCTGGATGGCCCCTGGACATCGTAAACCCCAGGAATCCTAGAGTCAGCGCTCTCTCTGTCCCTGCCTCTGGGAAGGGCGGCACTTCTCACGTGGATCCTGCAAAGCTGGAACCCTCCAGAGGCTAACAGTAACCGCCCCACCCCACCCCCAATCTCAGTTCCCAGCAAGTCAGTGCACCTCTGGAACAGACACAGTCGCAAGCAATTTTGGTCCTGGAGCATTCGCCACCTGATACAAGCTGGCGGACGCCCGCCATCCAGAGTTGTTCCCAGCAGTTTCCTCCAGAAAACCACACAGCCCATCCTGCTGGGCCAGCCCTGACACCCGCCCCACGGCTGTTTCCCCATTTCTGTTCAAGAGGCTTCTCCCTGAACTGAACTTTGTTCTCTTTATTCCGACTCAGATTTCCTTCTTTCTCTTCCTCCTATTCCTGCCAGCTGACCCCCACGGTCTTCCCAGGGGATGGGGGCTGGCGAGTGTGCCTAAGGCATGTCACATACCAACCGTCAAGTGTCTTAAGAGAATCTCAGCCAAATGTTAGCATTTACAGATTAAGTGAAATCTGAACACATTGGGTTGTTCATGTTTCTGGAATATTTGCAACAATTTGGGGTTCACCATTTTAAATATTTAACCGATTGAGTATATGAGTTCTTGAAGTACCTGATACTTTGTTCTCAATTCAGACAAGCTGGAGCACATAAAAGGAAATGAAATAAAAGATAAATTCAGTTTGAAGTGTTGAAAATGCTTAATTAACTGAGTTTGTAGACGGCTGCTGCTAAGTCACTTCAGTCGTGTCCGACTCTGTGCGAACCCATAGATGGCAGCCCACCAGGCTCCCCCGTCCCTGGGATTCTCCAGGCAAGAACACTGGAGTGGGTTGCCATTTCCTTCTCCAAAGATGGCAGAGGCGCCTTAAAAATGACTATAAAATCTGTCAGGTTTATAAAGGGGATAACAGGGCTTGTAAAATTGAACTTAGCAGGTTAAAAAATGAAGCTTTTAAATTGGAACATTAATAAATCGAATCCCAATTATTTAAATTTAATGTAAGTCTGAGTATAACCCCCTTGCTCAGCCCCTAAACTCTAACCCTTAGCCCCCATCGCTGGCCCTGTTGCCTGAGGAGCAGCCTGCCCTGTCAGGTCCAGGCTCTGAACGGTGAGCCCAGGTCTGGCCCACCTTGTTCCCAGCCTGTTGCAGATGCAACACCAGAGGACACACCAGGGCAGATGCAGGCCCCGTGGAGCAAGAGGGCCTTCAGAGGCCAGCCCTGCTGCCACCACTGAGCCCTCCCCTGTGTTCTGGTACACTGCAGAGCTAGAGCACCCCACCTCAGGGGCACCTGGCCAGCTGAGGAGTCCAAGTCAGAGGCGGCCTCTCCAGGGTGACCTTGAGGGCATCCCTGACTTACTGTGGGGAGCCCATTGCCTGTAGATACCCCGAGAGCACCCACACGTGGCTGCTGGCGGTGCCTGGTGGCTGTGGAGCTCCAGGAGGCCGGGCTTGTGTCTCCCCTGGGCCGGCGGTGCTCCCGGGGGCGGGGGAGGGGGTCCCTGTCCTCGCCGGTGGCCCCAGGGCGCCGGTGGCCCCAAGGCGCTCCTCATTTGCCTAGTCAGCACAGGGTTAGGCTTTCCTGCCGGGGGCCTCCCGTGACTTGTCCTGTTTTAATGGGGTCACCCCAAGGGCAGGGCACGAGCATGATCACCGAGGGTGTCCTGTCACTTCTGGGCCTCAATTCGGTTCTCAGGCCGGAAGGCCAGGAGGAGGGACGCACGTCCGGATTTCCTGCCGCCCAGCCCTCCCCTGTTTGTGGATGGAGACATCCTCCCTGGGTGCTGGGATAAGCAAAGTCCAGAGGGAGAAGGGCAAGGGTGCAGGGCGTGTCACATGGAGCGGAAGCTTCCAGATACCGCTCCAAGCCAGCACAGCAGGCTTCTGTCCCTGCGCCCCGCCCCAGCTCACCTGGCCGGGGCATCACAGCCTGACCGGCACGTGGGTGTCCAGTCAGCGGCAGGGCAGGTGCTGCGCCCCAAGGTGGGCTTCTGTGACAGGCGGGGGCCGTGCACAGGGACTGTGCTTTGTGCTGTGGGTCCTGGATTTTAATGCTTCCCGCTACCCCATGCCCACATGAAAATACCATAGCAAGTGTGAGACGGTACGTGGGTCCACAAAGCCAAATGGGCAGCGTGTCTTGGGGGCTGTAGTGCGGCATGTGGAGTGCTGGACCCTGGCAGGCCGTCCACGTCCCGATCTCCGGCCCCTGTGACACAGACCCTGTTTGGAAATAGAGTCTTTGCGGATGTGAGTAAGAAGCTTGGGACAAGGTCAACTTGGATCTAGGGGGAGACCTCAATCCAATGACTGGGATCCTTAGGAGAGGGAGGAACATCAGAGACAGACATGGGGGAGAAGGCCATGGGCTGAGGGAGGCAAAGACGGGGTCCCACATCCCCTAGCCGAGGCTGCAGGCAGCCCCTTGAAGCTAGAAGAGGCAGGAAGTGGAGTGCTGCTTATCGCCTCCAGCAGAACCCACGCTGCACGCACCTTGACCATGGACTTCTGGCTGCTAGAACCATGAGAGAGTCCATTTCTGCCACTCCCGAACCATCAGTTTGTGATGATTTGCTGCAGCATCTGGAGGAAACTACCATGAGTGAGCCGCTCAGTTGTGTCCAGCTCTTTGCGGCCCCGTGGACGGCAGCCCACCAGGCTGCATGGGATTCTCCAGGCAAGAATACTGGAGTGGGTTGCCATGCCCTTCTCCAAGGAATCTTCCCAACCCAGGGATCGAACCTACGTCCCCTGCATTATAGGCGGATGCTTTACTGTCTGAGCCTATGGTGGTGCTGAAGGCCTGGAGTGATATTTTTAGGCATATTTTCTTTCCCAAAGCTGTTTTTCTCAGGCTAATCTTAAAATTGGCATAGATTCCATCAGCTCACCCTTAGAGGCAAGAGCTGCAGTGGGTGAGTGTAGGCCCGAGACGCCCCAAACGCACTAAAACAAGAGGCCTGTTTGGGGATAGCTGGCTGTCTATCGGCCTGGCTGATCTGTGCTTTAAGGTCAAGGGGTGTGTTTTTCAACAGGTACCTCAGGGAGACTGAGTCATGCGTTCCTGCTCTGGAGGTGAACGGGATGCCTGCCTGGCAGCATCGTGGAGTGGGGCCGGGTCTTCACAGCCATCCCCCTACCCTCCCCTGGTCAGTGTCATCAGCTGCGCTGCTCCTGCAGCCCATGAGTGACAGTGCTCGTAAGGCCCCTTCAAGCCCAAGGGGAATGGATGTGAAATGTCTTTGTTTGGGGGCCTTTGGGTGTTTGTTTTTGTTTCTTTGTTTAAAGAAAGGTAGACCGCTGCAAGCAGCACCTCCTTTGTGGGTGTCTGGCATCTTGGAGGGGGTTCCCAGGTGGCACTGGTGGACCAGAGCCCACCTGCCAACGCAAGAGGTGTAAGTGATGTAGGTTGGTTCCCTGTCTTGGGAAGATGCCCCGGAGGAGGGCATGGCAACCCATTCCAGTATTCTTGCCGGGAGAATTCATGGACAGAGGAGCCTGGCGGGCTACAGTCCGTACAGTTGCAAAGAGTCAGACGCAACTGAAAGGACTTAGCACGCATGTGTGGAGTCTTAGAAGCTTGACTACCCTAAATTTTCTTCCAAACGGACCTCGAGAGCTTGTCTGGAGGTTCCAGCAGGGCCATACAGCTACTCAAATCTCTTGACCGCAGAACAGTCCCCTGCCATTGGGGGAGGTTGTCCTGTTCAAATGAGCATGCAGCTTTGGGAGGGAAGCATATGGAGCTGTGGAGGAGGAAGGGGACACCCGCCTAGCCAGCCAGATCAGCCAAATCAATGGGGTGATCAATGGGGTGACAGATGTTGCAGCCAGATGGCCCTCGAACGTGGTCTTGATGACAAGCCACAGGACAGATTGGGGGGCCATTCTGACACGTCCCAGGCACCAGAATCCCACTGACACAGCACCTTGGGCATGGGAACAGGTGGGAATCAGCATCTAGGTTTGGCAGGTGTAACAGAGCCCCCAGTCACAGCGGCACAAACATGGATGGCCTGAGGGCTCACGCAGTGCAGGGGTGGGGTGCAACGGAGCTCCAGCCATCAGAACCGTGCTCCAGGTAGGAGAATGGAAAAGGAGGGGCAGGGATTCAAAATCAGGTCCCCAAGAGTGCTCACTCAAGTCATCGTCTGTCCTGGGTTGAATTATGTCCTCTGAAGTTTCACACGCGGAAGTCCTCAGTCCCCGTAGCTCTGATGGGACCGTATCTGGGTAGTTGCAGGTGTAATTCATTAAGAGGAGTTCACACTTGGCCCCTGATCCAGCATGACGAGTGTCTTTGTAAAAAGGGGAAATTTGGACACAGACAAGCATCGAGGGAAGATGGTGTGAGAGACACAGGCTGAAGACAGCTGTCGAGAGGCCAAGGACAGAGGTCTGGACCAGATCCTCAGTCTCAGCCTCGAAGGAACCAGTCCTACTTGATCAACAGCATCCAGCCTCCAGAACTGGGAGAGAGCACAGCACTGAGCTCCTTTCCCTGCATCATATGCAGGAGTTTCCAGCATCTCTACCCTGTTTAAACACGGGGCCACTGCCTCCAGCCTCCAGACCCTCAACTGCCCAGGCAGACTCAGGTGACCCAGATCGCTGAGTGCCCCTTGGGATTGGTCTGCTCTCTCAGAATCCATCCTGCACACATCCTACAGAGTTCTACCCACAGACGCTCAGCTTCCTGCAGTTCTCCTGGTGGCCAAGCCTTCACATCCGGGCTTGACTGGGCGTTGGGACCTCACTGTCCCAGGTCTCAGTGGATGGGGCTGGGCCAGGAGGTTTGGGGGCAAACTGACTTTTCTCCTACAAAGTAACCTCTCCAAGGATGTCATGACTGGGTCTTCAAGTATGGGGACAATGCTGTCTAATGAGGGGAAAAGGGCTGTGGAGGGTGATGGGGCTCCTGGAGAATAGGGCTTGGCATCGCCTGGGCTGCCCCACCCCCCACCCACCTTCTCTGGGCCCCAGCTGGAGGCCACAGGTCCACCTTCCGTGTCTCTTTCACAACAATCCAAATCTGCCGTGTGTGACTCTGGACTCAGTTTAATGGCTACGAGAGAGGAGACGGGCCACCACAGGCAGGTTCCTGCCTCCCCGAGACGAGCAGTCAGGGGCTTGAGCTCATCTCTGTCCTCCAGGTGGTCTGGCTTCCTTCAAAGGCCCCACCTACCACAGAGTTCTTGAATTCCTCATGCCCTGCCTGCTGGCCAAGATGGGGGATATGCTCAGTCCCTGGAGCCTGGCTGAGCACATCATTCCTGGTGAGCACAGGGGACCACGGGGGCCCAGGACACCACATCCTGTCCCCGAACACGCACGGCTGCTTGGACCTCCGGCCCCGTCCGGGCCAGGATGCCAACCCCTATTTTCTGGAAAGTTATTGTCAACAACCCCCTCCAGACATTATAGGGAGGAAACTGGGTCACTCGTAAAACTGACAGGCCCAGGTACAAGCAGGATCACTCTGATACCACGGCCCCTGGCTCTGGGCTCCCCCGCCTTTGTTTCTTCTTCAGAATGCAAGTGTTGGGGCCTTCCCTCCCATTGGCCATGGAAGGAGGAGGGCCTGGGAACCAGCACGGGCTGGTCCAGTTCACACAACCCAAGAAAGGGAGCGCTGTGTACTGCCGAAAGGTTAAGTGACCTGAAGGGCAGGCGAAGGCGCGCCAGGAGGCAGGAGGCTGGGGTCTTTCTCACGGCCAGTGGCACGTCTCATCAGTCTCTGGACGCCGACTCCCCCGCGCCGACTCCCCCGCACGGACTCCCCGCCAACATACACACACATGTGCAGGGATCCCAGGAGGCGTAGGAAGCCCAGTGTCAGCAATGAGAGCGGTGTGATGCCTGTCCATCTCTAAGCCTGTCCTCCAAGAAGCCCCTCCACTGTGGGCTGAGTGTGCCATCTGTCCATGCCATGCACAAGCCCCTGCAGCCTCTTGGCATTGCCCTGCCCAGTGAGTGGCTGCCGGGGGTGGGTCATGGTCTCCTCACCTGAGTCCCCAGGCCTGGCTATGGTAGGGTTATCTCCTCCCCTGGGGAAACAGGCCCTAGAGGGTATCTCCTTCAGGAAGGCCTCTGCAGCCCCGCCCGCCCTGTGCAAGTTTTGGAAGGTGGTGAAATTGCTGCCTTATATGGATTCGGGTCTCCACAGGTTCTGGCTTCCCCCAGGGGTCCCAGAGGACCAGAGCTCGGGTCCTTGGTCCATGGAAGGGGAGCTGTCCCTTTGTTCTCCTAGCCAGGGTCCATCAGGGGCCCAGCCTCTTACTGGGAAGTGAGCCGGGGTGGGTCTGGGCTGTGGCATTGAAACCTCTCTGGAGAGAGAGGCCATCCCACTTCGTGAAGGAGAGCTCGGTGGGGACACCTGTTCTCCAGACACAGTCCTGGGGTCTCTGCCTGCTAAGACCCCTGCAGTGCACTGCGGGTGGGCCCTGGTCCTCGCCTCCACCTCCCCAGGCTGCGGAGGTGGGGGGCGGCAACAGTGGCAAAGGGTGCGGTTGGTCGCCAAGGAACTGGATTCAAGACTGAGCCCTGGTCCCCTGGTGCTGTCAAGGGGGTGGGGGGAAGCTGTCTTCAGGGCTCAGTCTCCCCTTTGCAAAGAGACGGGCTGCCTCTGGACGGACGGGTGATGGGCAGCTGGCCCAGAGCTCTGGATGGCGGGAGGCCGACGTCAGGCGGCCCCAGAGCCGGGCGGGAGGGCGGTGAGAGTGTGGGCGGAGGCGCGGCGGCGGGATCGGGGCGGGGGGCGGTGGGGGCTCCCGGGAAGGGGTCGGCGATGAGGATTCTGCGCGGCGGAGGCCGGCGCTCCCTCGCCTCCGCCGGGCCCCTGCCGCGGCGCCCGGCTCCCGGGGCCGCCTCCCGGGCCTGCGCGCCCGCCGCCGACGTGCTCGTCCCCGCGCCCCGGCCGCCGTCGGTCGCCGCGCGAGCGAGCGTGCGTGCGTGCGCGCGCGCGCGGCGGCCCCGAGAGCGGCGCTGGAGCCTGAGGCGACTGGGTTGAGGCGGCTCCTCCCGGCTCCCACTCCTGCGGCCCGCTGCCCTCTCCTTCCCAGGGCCCGCCAGCCCAGGCCGCTCCCCAGGCCCGAAGATGCCGGCCGTGTCGAAGGGGGACGGGATGCGGGGCCTGGCGGTGTTCATCTCGGATATCCGCAACTGTGAGTGGCTGGGCGCCGGGCCGGCCTGCGGGGGGCGGGGGCGCAGGCCGGGGTGAAGGGCTGGCCGGCGCTGGCCTTCGGGGGCTGGGGGCTGGGACGCGGACCTGGAGGGCGGAGGTCCGAGGCGCGGACCTGGAGGGCGGCGGTCCTGGCGCTGGGGGCTGGGGTCCGGGGCGCGGACCTGGAGGGTAGGGCGCCTGGGGGTTTGGGGCTGGGGTCCGGGGCGCGGACCTGGAGGGCAGGTGGGGGCTGGGGTCCCGGGCGCGGACTTGGAGGGCGGGGGTCCTGAGGTTGGGGCTAGGGTTCCGGGCGGGGGTCCTGGGGTTGGGGCTGGGCTCCCGGGCGCAGCCCTGGCGGGCGGGGGTCCTCGGGTTGGGGCTGGAGTCCGGGGCGCGGACTTGGAGGGCAGGGGACTTGGGGTTGGGGCTGGGTCCGGGGTGCGGGCAGCGTTCAGCACCCGCGCAGGGGTCTTGGCTCTGCTGAGGGGCTTCTAGCGAAGCCGCCCCTCCCCAGCATGATGTCACCCCGAGCAGTCGCCGGTCTTTCTGGTAACGGAGCATCTAACCCAGCGTTTTCCAGCATAGCGTGCCTTTTCACTGGGAGTGGGAGTAGCGAAACCCGCGTCTTGCGGGGAAGCAGCTGCTTGACCCGGGTCCTGGCGGCCTGTTAGGCCCTGATTAAAGTGACTCGTTCCCAGGGAATTGGCCTCAGGCGTTGGGGTGGGATGGCCTAGGGGGAATGCTGCTCTGCCCACTATCTTTGGTCAGGGATCGCGTTTTCAGCGACATGTGCCTGCCCCTCGCAGAGTGGAAAAATCCACAGGGAAAGGTGAATCTGGCTGGAGGCCGGGGGTGCACCCTTCATCCACCCATACATTTGACTTTGGTGTGCAGAAACTCCTGTTGATTTTCAGGTAATGTTCCCTTTATTTGGGCTTCCCTGGTGGCTCAGATGGTAAAGAGCCTGCCTGCGGTGTGGGAGACCAGGGTTTAATCCCTTGGTCGGGAAGGTCCCCTGGAGAAGGAAATGGCAACCCACTCCACTATTCTTGCCTGGAAAATCCCATGGGTGGAGGAGCCTTGTAGGCTATACAGTCCATGGGGTCGCAAAGATTCGGACGTGACTGAGCGACTTCGATTTTCCCTTTATTTAATTAAAAAAATGAAATACACAAAACCAGTTTCTTGTCTGGCTTTAATTCTCATTTTTTACCCACCAGACATTTGTAGATTTCAGTAGCTGAGGTTCACTGTATGTTTTAGAGAACGCATGTAACCACCTGCTGGTACATGTTGTCCGGAGCCCTCCCGTGATCGCCTCACTTCCTTAGACTGGCGTGGAGGACCCAGACTGTGGAAGGTTCTAGCTTCTGTTCCTTTCCCTTTTCTGCAAGAAATCCATGTGGAAACACACCCTGAGGTCTGCGCTTTTACAAGTAGGGCAGTATCCTGTTGTTCTCTGCTGTGTAATGTGATTTTCTAGATAATAACATGCATAGTCGTAATGTGTCTTGTAAAGCTAAGTGTGAGTGTGTTGCTGCTTCAGGAGACCCTTGGGCCAGGGCTCAGCTGCCTTAAATTAACCTTGACACCTGTCCTTTCATTTTGGAAGAAAATTGATTTGGGCAGGTCATTGAGCTTGAAATCCCTTTTCTCAGTTTGGTAGACTAGTTCTGCTAACTAGATGTGTTCTGTGCTGGGTCTGCCACAGCGTGTGGACTTGGCTTGTCGACTGAGTATAGACAGACTCTCCACCTCTGCCTGGGGCATTTGGCGCTGATCACTTGTGTGACTCCCTCCTGTGGCCTCTACCTTCTAAATGCTTCCGTTGTGACAGCCAGAAATGTTTCCAGCCGTTGCCCTGGTGGGGACCCCCACTCTGGGCCCTGAGCAGCTGGTGTGGAACAGTGAATTAGACAGTGTCTTCAATGAAGGAGCTGCTGTAAGAAGAAGTGCCTAATCCTTTGGAGGGCCAGGGGTGGGCTCAGGCCTCTGTTTAACGTGGCCCCCTCCTCAAAACCAGCTTTCCTACCGCACCTTCTTGCTACCCTGCATCAGACGTGAGGCTGTCCTCTCCTGTCAGGACAGCGTGGGCAGTTCGTGGCTCTCTATCCCCTCCCCGCCCCGCCCTGGAAGCCCCACAGGGTGGGGGCCACACGCAGTGTCTGTGTGAGGCGGTCACCCCGTAGCTGAGTAGGTGAGTGCAGAGAAGCTCTACCCTGGGAGCGATCCGGAGCCTGTTCTGGGCAGGCCGGGTGAGCAGTGGGCACAGCAGGGAGGAGGAGGAGGAGGAGGAGGAGGAGGAGGTCTGACCTGAGAGCCTGCCACCTGGTCAGAGCTGCTCTGAGCTTGAGCCCTCGGTGGCAGGTGAGGGGTCCCCGCTTCCTCTGCTTGTGGCTCTGCTTTCCTGTCATGAGAGTGACCCCTGTGCAGAGAGGGCACCTGGACCCACGGCCGCAGAGCTCCGTCTCCCCCACTGACACGGACGGAGTGTGTAGCTGAAGTATCACTGAAGTGTTTCATCTCTAAAATTGTGGCTTCTTTTACCTTTCCGCATGATGTGGTCTCTTAAATGTCCCCCTTAGCGTGAGCTCTGCCTCAGGTGGCGGCTGGCTGCAAGCTGCTGCCGGGCCTGAGAGGTGCCCGTGTCCTGGTGCTCCGTGTAGCTTTGTGGCTCAGTTACCAAGCCAGCTCCGTGCCTCATACATTAACTTAGTCCTGTCTTACTGACTTCAGCCCGCCAGATTTGACTCAGTGAATGTGGTGTGTGGGAGTTCATGAACTGTTTCTCTCGATTGTTTTTAAACATGTTGTTAAAAAGATTCTATTCCTTTTATTTAGTCCTAGTTGTAAAATAATTTCTTTATTCAGAAATAAATATGGAGCCATAGGAAGTTGCAGAGAAAAGGACAGGGAGGCCCCAGCATCCCTCAGCCATCTCCCCTCTCTCACGGCAGTATAGCTCCAACACCAGGAAGTGAGACTGGTGCAGTCTGCCAGGTGTAGTCACGTTTCTCAGGTACGTATGCAGGATGTACATGCGTGTGCACGAGCGCGCGCGTGTGTAGGTCTGTATGTTCTTTTTGGCTGTGCCACAAGGCTTGCGGAATCTTTGTTCCCCGAGCAGGGCCCTCCGCGGTGACAGCGAGGAGTCCTAGCCACTGGACTGCCAGGGAAGCCCCAAGGCCTCTGTGCTTTCCCCAGGTGCAGCTTCATGTGACCCCAGCTCAGCAGATGCAGAGCTGTCTCACCATCACAAAGCCCTCTGCCACGTCGTGTGGTCAGCGTCTGCCCTGGCCACGCGTGTGTTCTCTGTCTCTGCGTCATCCTCTCAAGGATGTTGTGTGAGTGAAGCGGTGCAGTGTGTGACCTGCTGAGACTGGCTTTTCTCACTGGCACAGTCCCTGGAGGGCCATCCGTTCAAGCACTGAAGTCACAGTGAAGGATCTGTTGGTGGTCCAGTGGCTAAGACTCTGCCCTCCCAGTCCAAGGGGCACGAGTTCCATCCCTGGTCAGGAACTAAGATCCTGCACGCTGCATGGAGTGGCCAAAACAACGAACAGAAAGCAAACAAAAGGAAAGAACCGCTGAAACGGGTAAAATAATAGCTATCTGCTATTCATTTGGTTGTTTGGGACTTCTGTTTGCTTTTGCACATACGGTGGTATCAGCGGAGGAGCTTTACGCATTGACTTGTTGATGCCAGAACATTGCTCCAGATGTAGAACCTGCTGAAAATGTCAGAACTGACCACAGAGTAACGGGGACCGCGCTGAGGGAGAGAAGGGGTGAGACTTGTTCTTGTGGAGCCCATCGTGTCGCCAGCGGGCAGGAAAATGCCATCTGTTCCTCCATGCACGTGGTGGCGGGAGCTGGGGCTGCACAGACGAGTCGAGACACTTCCAAGGTGCTTGGAGGCTTTTCATTTAATCCCTCCAGGCACTCACTCAAATGAAGGGATTCAAGGGGACAGATGTAATTAGCCATTGGCCGAAAGCGGTTTCTGTGCTCTTGGAGAAAGCGTGTGGTTTTGCTGCCGGCGCAGTGATTTAGCTAGAGGGCGGCTGGCAGTGCCCTGTCCTCTGGTCACCACGGAGCTTGATCCCCCCGCTTCTGTTGTTAATAACTTCGCTGAAACTGGGCACTCCTTTGAATTGTATTTTAGCATGACTACAGTTTAAAAAATTTTACTTGTTTGTAAAATTCCATTTGTTATGAGTCATAAATTGGACATGAAAATTTAAATTCAGTGTAAAACTTCAATGTTGAAACACAGGGTTGGCACTTGATTTTCCGGGGTAGTAGTAAAGATCAGAATCAGGGATGGTCAGTCTGCATTTTAACTTTTTAAAGTTTTTTTTTTTTTTTTAAGTAAGGTTCAGTTTAGTCTTGTCTGTACATTTAAAAAATGCTGACGTTTTGAAAAAAGTGCTCTTGTTGCATATTTCCTTTTGCACTCTTACGCATAATTTATATTTCTTAGATTTAGGAAGTTTGTGCTGAGGCTTGGGGAAGGGCCGGGCCTCCAGGCTGGAAGAGGAAGGAAGTCTTTGGTCTGACTGCATGCTGCGGCTTCCAGGGAGTCCCCTTGTCCCCGCCGTGTCCTGGCTCCTCTCTGTGTCCTCTGTGAGATGTCGAGGTGCCCTCGTGAGGAGTGTATTCTCAGGCCAGATTCTCAGCATTACCTCTCTTTCCTCTTAAAATGATTTTCACTCCGTTTATTTATTTATTTTTTGGCAGCAACACGTCAGGATTTTATAGCTGTGAAATTATTGGAAAGACCGTCTTTTGGGGATTAAGTGGCATTTCTTGGCTTTAAAAAGTCAAACAGGGTCAGACCCAAGGGAAAGGTTCAGGAGTGTTGTGGAAAAAGACACTTGGCGTTACTGTGAGCAGCCCGAGGGGCCCTGGTGGGAGCTCTGAGCAGCAGGGCTCTCGTTGCTCGAACGTCACTTGCAGGTCTTGGGTGTGAGGTCGGCCTCCCTTAGTCCGGATTTCAAGGCCTTGGAGGCTCCAAGGAGGGAAAGTCCTGGTAAGTCTGTGGCAGACATGTCTGGTGCAGCACTGCCGTGAAGCTCTAGGAGGTCCCCTCCCGGTGAATGGGACGCGTGGAGGCCGTGGCCCCGGTCACGTGCTGGACTTCCTCCGAGAGGCTGAGCGGTTCTGAGTTCCGGATGGTGTGGGCCTCAGGTTTCGGTTAAAGGGTAGCATCTGGGCCTGTTGTGTGAAACACCGCTGGGGTTCTGAGCAGCTGAGCACGAAGCTCCCGGCCCCAGAGGTGCTTGCAGACAGACGCACGGGACGTGAGTTCCTGCTCTGCGTCCTCAGAGTCGGTCGACAGGGTGGCGGAGGTGGGTCCTTGCCCTGAGAGAGCCCCCAGGTTGGAGAGCGGAGGTCTAGGGAGGGGGCAGAGGGAGGAGCAGAGGGACACAGGTGCTTGGCAACCAAAGCGGGAGTGCGAGTCCGCCTGGGCGCACTCCGTGTTGGCCTGAGGCTCTGTCGAGCGTCTTTTTCCGTCAAAGCCTGTCTGGTCCTCGCTCCCCACCCTGCTCCGTGTGAGGAAATGAAGGGAGGGTGTGCAGGGATGCCTCCCTCCCTCTGGTCGGCACTGGGCTTGGTGGACCCCACAGGGGGAGTTAGAGAGCCCATGGCTTCTGTCAGCTCCCGTGGGTGCAGGGTGGAGTAAAGGGAAGTCACTTCACCATCAGCTTACCAAACGAATTGAGAGATGCTCATTAGAAGACAAAAATGAGCAGTTTTCACTAGGTCACAGGGTGTCTGAGGCGTCAGACCACAAAACTGAACTCGCTGATTCTGGCGTTGGCCTTCTTCAGAGCCTTCCTGACTTTGGGATGAAAATCGACACAGGTGAGATGTCACGGAAAGCAGTGCGTGTCGCTTGCCTAGGAGGAGAATTTCAGGCTGGGTGGCGGTGGGTGTTTGCTCGTGGTGGGGAGCTGGGGCTGTGCTGAGGTCAGCCCTTGCCCTCTGTGGAGGGAGGCTTGTGAGGGACCCCAGGATGCGTAGAAGAGAGAGCACGTCGGGAGGAAGCGCCCGACTTAAAGCAGTGCCTCAGAGGCCGATGTGGGAAGAGGACCAGGAAGGGTGTGGGGCCGCGACGTGCGGTGCCACAAAGGGAAGAGGCAGGCCTGGCCTTGCCCAGTGCATCGCGTGCCCTTGGGGTGCAGTCTCTGCCCTGCAAAGAGGAGGACGTCCGGGCTCACGGTACCTGCCCGTGCACTCGAGGGCAAGGGGTCAGGGGCTGCTGGGGGAGCCGCCCAGTGGGACCGGGGGAGGTGGGCAGGTGTGGGGTGGGCCAGCGGTCTGCCCCTCGGCTTCTGTGTGAGTTGGGGTGCTTCAGGTTTAAGGAGGGGAGTGAGGTGCCCGCACAGGCCTGTGCCCCAGAAAGAGAGGACTGTCTCTGCAGGGAGGCCAGCCCCTCTTCCCTGGCTCACTCCTGGCCCTGGGCAGGGGGAGTGGCTGGCTGAGAATTGGACGTGCTCGTTAAGGGAGGGGCGTCTGGCCGATGCTTGGAGTCGGATCCTGATTCTCTCCCTTTTTCTTTCTCACTTTTGCAAATTGTGGCCCAAGACAGCTGGGAGTCTTCATTTTTCCCCAAATTTAAACCCAGTGAGGGAATTCCCCAGCGGTCCAGTGGGTAGAACTTGGTGTTTTCACTACCAGTGCCCTGCGTTGTATCCCTGGTCCGGGAACTAAGATCCTGCAAGTCACACAGCATAGGCAAAAAATTAAAAGCAAGAAAACACCTACCCCTCCCCAGCTCTGTGAGCCTGGAGCGGCTTTGTGCTCACCACCTCCTTGTACTTGAGGTGTCTCCCTTGTGTGGCTGTTCCCACCTGCCCTCCTCTGCAGGATCGCTTAGAAGTGTGAACACCAAATCCAAATTGGGTTGCTTGGCTTCTGTTTTGCACCGCAGTGCCTGTTTTTCCCCTTTAAAGATCCCTTCTGATGGCAGCAGAAGGGTGTCGTGAGGATTAGGTGTTCCGTGTACTTAGAGCACCTTGAGCTGCTTAGGGTGGGGTCAGGGGTCAGGCGCTGTGTGGGGATCCTGCTTTGCTTTTCCTAAGGCCAGCCTTCCTTTGTGTGCTGGGGTTGGGAGGGCAATTATGAGTTTCTGTTGCAGTTTAAACAGCACTGAAAAAGGGCACTACATTGATACTGAATAGTCTTTTAAAGCACAGTGGGAAAAATAGAGCAAAAAAATGAATATTTTGGAATACTTTTGGATTGTATTTATTGCTGTTGAAAAATAGCTTTTTCTGGCCGGTTACTGTGAGGGGTGTGTGTCTGGTATGGTACTACCAGACCAGAACCTTCTTCTGACCCTCGCCGTGCCTGCGAGAGCAGAGTCTCTGGTGATGAGGCGGGTGCTCGGTCGCACCGGGGGCTGCGGGGGATGGAGGCTCGTCCGCATGTGCCGGGCGCCTTCCGCGGGCCTCCTGCCCTGGACTCGCTCCTCACAGCCTCAGGGGCTCCTCTCAGGTAGCACACGGCTTCCGTTCAGTCAGTTCCCTGTTCAGACCTGGTGCTCTCATCGCTCACCTGTGGCCTGAGTCGTCCTCGCCTGGAGCAGTGCGCCAGCCTTCCCCGCACGGAGGGTGCTGCAGGGGTGGAGGGCCTGTGGGTCTGTGGTGCTGAGTCGTCCAGTTCCCGAGGCCTGGCCTTTCTCAGGCTGCCTTCCGTGGACGGGCAGTGGGTCCTCGTGTCCACAGCCTCCCAGACTGTCTTACTGGGAAGCTGGTCGCAGAGGGACAGGAGGCGCTGTTCTGCTGGGGCTTATGTGTCTGATTCGTGTTCTCTGATGCAGCGTTTACTGTAGATCTGACGTAAATCTGCTGTAGAAGTAGCTAAGAAAATATTGTTTTTCATATTGCGTTCTTGTTGTTCTGTAATAGCTATGATGCAACTCCAAGAGTGAAGGGTGTTTTGAACGTGCGTATTTAAAAATTTATTTGTTTTTCTGGACTCTTATTTTTTGACATAATTATTCAATTCATTCATTCATTTGAGAAACCTGTTGGTGCCTGCTGCGTGCCGGGCATTATCCTAGGCATCAGGGATTCAGTGTGTAACTGAAGGGCCCCAGTCCCTGTTGTTCAGAGACTTAGATTCTGTGAGAGTAGACGGGACTGACTTCAGCGTTACTCTGCGTGCGTGCCCTCACTTCAGGGGCCTCGGGCTTGGCCCCCAGGAAGTGGTGCGGCTCCTACAGGACTGCATCCAGCTTCCTGTGCCGGCCCTCATAGGGGCCTCGGGCTGGGCCCCCGGGAAGTGGTGGGGCTCCTCGCGTTGCTGTCCTGTCTCTCAGTGGCCGCTGTCTCCCACAGGCTGTGGTCCAGTGTCTGAAAACTATTGTTTCCTATATTTCTCTCAGGTTTGTACCGCCTGAGGTGGGGGGGGTAGACCCTGACCCTGTTTACAGCAGTAGGTTTGGGAGTAATGTGGAGCGTGCTTTCGGATCCCAAGGATGGAATTCGGAGGTGAGCGGACGGCGTCGTGTGTAGGTGGCATGTGAGACCACGAGACTGGAATCCGAGCTGGAAGCTGACGGAGGGGGTGGCGATCGTCACAGAAGCTTTACCTCTGTTTACGCAGCTGATACTTCACAGCGGGTACTGAGGTGCTCCCTGTTTCATGGAGAAAAGGGCGGAGGCCAAGGAGGCCGAGGCACTGCTCCTGAAATGGTCCCCTGAGGACCCAGACCCAAGCGACTGGGGCTCCGGACCTCTCCTCTGAAGCGCGTTGCTGAGCCAGCTCTCCAGGAGGATGGCCAGAGCTCCAGATGTGCCTGAGCCCAGGGGGCCTGGGCCAGGGAGGAGGGCTGGCCAGGGGGTCGCAGGAGGGGACTGGGCGGGGGGCCTGACGGGCAGCTCCCAGGAGAAGAACGGGGAAACGGGAGGGAGGAGGTGGAGACCCCAGGGCCGCTCTGACACGGGAGCGCCCTTTTCCCAGCGCACAGGCGCGCTCCTGGGATCGGAGCGGGCACAGCCTGGCAGCAGGTGCTCGGCCTGCGCCTCCCAGAGCCTCAGTCCTTCTGGAGATCGCCTGCCTTCTTCTCCCACTCCCCTCCCCACACCCCCAGCCAATCTGTCCAGACCTGGGTCTCCCTGACCGCTCCCAGGGCTCCCGTAGGGCTCCCCAGGTTTAGTGACATCTGCAGACTCATGGGGTCCTAGGATTGGGGTGTGAGTGTCTTTGGGGACATTCTGCCTATCATGATTGGGTCAAGGGTGCTTTTTTAAGATTAATGCATTTGTTCAGCAAATTCCTGGGTGCATATTTCACACATTGAACAGAAAAACCGACCAAGAGTGCCCTCGTGTGGCTCATATCCCAGTGAGGCAGACATGAAATAAGTAAGTTTAACATACACGCATTGTACACAGTGTTGGGGCTCCCCAGGTGGCTCAGTGGTAAAGAATCCACCTGCCAATGCGGGAGACATGGGAGTTTGATCCCTGGGTCAGGAAGATCCCCTGGAGAAGGAAGTGTCAGTCCACTCCACTGTTCTTGCCTGGGAAATCCCATGGACAGAGGAGCCTGGCAGGCTATAGTCCATGGGGTCGCAGAGTCAGACACGATTTAGTGACTGAACACACATGCACATATACTGTGTTGAGGGGAACCTAAAGGGAAAAATGAAAGGGGCTTGCAGTGTGGGTGGGGAAGCTGGGGGCAGGTGTCCTTGGAATGCTGGCGGGTGGGTGGGGAGCCACTGTGCCTGCTCTTCAGAGCCAGAGGAAGGTGGGGCGCATGGCGGGATCTTGCAGGTGAGCAGAGGAAGGACTTGGCTTTGGGGAGATAGGAGGGAAGACAGTTAGGAGCCTCTGGACCAGGTGAGAAAGGTGAGGACCCCTAGGGGTGGGGAGGTAGACCAGGAGTGACGGGCCAGGGCGGAAGAGGAGAGGTTTTGCCAGCAAGTGCTCCGATGGAGGAGGCGGGTCAGGCATGCTTTTCGTGATGGGTGGAGACTGGCTGGGCTGGGGTGAGGGCTGAGAGGGGCAGAGAGAGTGGGTCGTAGTGCTTGGGCGGGGCGGTGGGACTCGGAATTTGCTCTCCTGATCTAGTTGCTCACTAGAGCTGCAAGGATGGGGCCCTGGGGGTCCCTGCGGTGGCGTGCGGGGAGCGTGACTGATGGAACGGCAGCTCTGGGGGACCAGATCTTCTCAGGCGCCACGGTTGGGGCCAGCGGGCCTGGGGGTTGCTCATCCTGTGTGGCGGGGAGGGGGTAGTGTCATAGTACGGGTTTGGGCAGGTCTTCCCAATTATATTAATTTCTGCTATTTACTTGTTCCTAAGTAAATATTTAAAGAAATGAAAAACAAAATCAAGAATGTAGTTTAAGAGAGGGTTAGTCGCTCCTTTGTGTCTGACTTTTACTGACCCCATGGACTGTAGCCCCCAGGTTCCTCTGTCCACGGAATTCTCCAGGCGAGCACACTGGAGTGGGTGCTGCTGCTGCTGCTAAGTCGCTCAGTCGTGTCCGACTCTGTGCGACCCCGTGGACTGCAGCCCAGCAGGCTGCTCCGTCCATGGGATTCTCCAGGCAAGAACACTGGAGTGGGTGCCGTCCCCTTAATTATAAAACAGTGGACCCTCACCCCATTCCCTCATTCCTAAGCTTAAGTCAATTATTTTCATTTTACATCCATCTCTTTTCATATTTACTTTATTTATTTATTTTTTAATCCCTGTCTCCCCCCTCTCCCCTCATTCTCATATTTACTTTAAAAATGTGATTACTTATTCTAAATTACATGTTAAATTGCATATCAGTCATGGGTGTTTTTCTCCATTTAGCCATTATTTATTGACTTCTTATCTTACTGTGGAAGATGAGGGTTTAACTTACCTAAGCTTTCCTTTTCCCATGTTCTGATGTGTCACCGTTTTTAATTTAATTGATTTATAGCATTTAATTACTGTCTGAAAATATTATTCTTAGCCGAGAATGATAATGATTTGACTTTTCAAAAAACATGTATTTATTTGTTTTTGGCTCTGCTGGGTCTTGGTTGCTCGTGCAGCATTCTCGTTGCCGTGGCTTCTCTTGCTGAGGGACACAGGCTCTCGGTCCACGGGATGCAGGCTCAGTAGCTGTGGTGCGTGGGCTTAGTTGCTCCACAGCATCCGGAATCTTCCTGGACCAGGGATTGAACTCTTGTCCCCTGCTTTGGCAGGGAGATTCTTACCCAGTGTATCACCAAAGAAGTTCTGTTTTTGTTTTATAAATAAGTTCATTTGTGTCACTTTAGACTCCACGTATAGGTGATACCATATGATATTTCTCTGTTTGACGTCACTGAGTATGATAATCTCTAAGCCTGTTCATGTTGCTGCCGATGGCGTTAGTTTGTTCTTTCTCATGGCTGAGTACTAGGCGTGTATATATACTTACACAGCATGTTCATAAAGAACGTACCATACGCACGTGTGTGTACATGTGTATGTATGTACAAATACCATATTCAGGACTTCCCTGGTGGCTCAGCTGGTAAAGATCCGCCTGCAATGCAGGAGACCTGGAATCGATCCCTAGGTTAGGAAGACCCCCTGGAGAAGGGAAAGGCTCCCCACTCCAGTATTCTGGCCTGGAGAATTCCATGGACTATGCAGTCCATGGAGTCACAAAGAGTCGGACACGACTGAGCGAGTTTCACTTCACTTCACTTCCATACCATATTTATTAAGGCTGTGTATACTCGAGTCATCTGTCATGAACGCTTAAGCTGCCCCCATGTCTTGGCTGCTGTGAGTAACGCTGCTATGGACACTGGGGTGCCTGCACCTTTTTGAATTAGGGTTTCTTCTGGATGTGTGTCCAGGAGTGGGATGGCCAGATCATGTAGTAACTGCTCTCCACAGGTGCTGCCCCACTTTCCTTTCCATGGACAGTGGGCGAGAGTTCTCTCTGCTGCACGTCTTAAGGGCTCTCTCGCTCTCTCTTTTAAACTGGAGCAGGGCTGATTCACAGTGTTGGGTTAGTTTCAGGTGTGCAGCAAAGTGAGCCAGTCACACACACTCGTGTATCTACTTTTTAAAGATTCTTTCTCCTTATCGGTCTTTACAAAATGCTGAGTCGAGTTTGCTGGGCTATACAGTAGGTCCGTGTTAGTCATCCACTGCATATATAGTGGTGTGTATACATTGATCCCAGACTCCTGACTTCTCCTTCCCTCCCCTCCAGGGCTTCCTTCTTGGCAGGGTGGCCCTTTGCTGCTGGCATCTGGTTCCTGAAGGGTGCTTTCTTCTGTTCGTGTGAGAATGTCTACTGTCTGGGGTTTGCTCCTCTGCGTTGCCCCTCTGGTCTGAATTCTTTTTCTGCAGGTCTGTGTCCATCTCTGGCTCGTGCTTGGAGCTGGCCCGGGGTGCCTCGTGGTCAGTGTCTGGCCATCACATGGACCAGTGACGGCCGGCATGGGTCGGGCTTCGGCAGAGGCCTCGCTGTGGGCCGAGGGGTGAGGGCTGAGGGTCTCTCTCACGAGGGAAGCCATGTGTCAGCCGTCTTCTCCGTCGTCTTCAGAGAAGCTGCAGGCTCCCTTCCTGCTGGGTGGGGAGGCGGGTGTGGGGAGCCTGGCTGCGGTTGCTCTGGGCGGGGGTCTCCCTGCTCTGGGCGTCTGTCTCTCGGCTCTGCTTTTCTGAGCCTCCCTCCAGCATGTGGTGGTGTCACCAGGCCTGCAGGTGGGTGTTCCTGCTTTGTGGGGGGCAGCCTGCTGTCTTCTGCTGGGATTTGGGGTGTGGCCGGGCTGGGAGAGCGGCTGCTGCTCCTTCTGTATCTTCCAGCCCGGCCCCCAGGGCCCCTCCTGAGGCACCTTCAGGTCCTGAGGCTGCCAGACTCGGTGACGAAGACTTGCTTCTCGCTGGTCCCTCCTGCGGGCGGCTGGAGTCCAGCTTGCTCTGTTAGGTGAGTCCATAACCATGGTCTCCTTCCAGTGTCCAGGGTTGTGGTGGTGTCCACTCTCATCATAGTCTCCTTTCAAATAAGTTTTGGACTAATTCTGTATATTACACACACACACAGCAGACCTTCGTATATTACACACGCGTGCGCACACACACACACACGCCATGCAGACCTTCATCACCTTAATGGCCATTATTTATGCCATGGATTAATGGCTCCCTGAGGGAAGGTCCTGGGAAAGAATAATGTGACTCTGTACTTTCACCTTTTGACTCCTGAGTGGAGTGATAATACCTTTTATTGTAAATTTAGTTTGGGTGGGTGGTTCTCACTAGACATGTATGACATGAGTTTCTAGTAGAATTTCTGAGAGAACCTGGAATTCTGTGGCTCTTACTTTACTTCTTACTCGAGGCAGCAAGCGGGTGGGCTTGGTCTCTGTTCACAGAACACCTGCTTCTTAGGGCTCAGTTCACAGTGCTCCAGGCCCCAGAGGTCAGGGCAGGGGCACAGGCGTCTTGGGAGGATCTGCCTCACCGGTGTGACCTGTGGTAACGAGGCAGTTTCCTGCTGGTGGTGGAGCGTGGTAAATGGAAGTCTGTGGGGACACCAGTGGATTCTGTAATTGCCGATGATGAATCAGTCAGGAGAGTTTGAATTCCTAACTTTTCGAAGAGTTAGTTTTAACCCTGAGCTCAAGCTTTTGAAACTGGAAATATTTTTAGAATATGTGTCATCGTGATGGAGCACAGAAGGGAGCCTGCGTCAGGTAGGGTGTTCACAGAGGGCCTCTCTGAGGACACCGCACATGAGCTGGGTCCGGAGGGAGCAAGGCTGGGCTGAGTTGCCCATGTGGCCCCGCTCCAGGACCCGAGAGCCCTGGGCGCAGGAGTGTAGAGGGCGTGGCCCTTCTCTGCGGGCAGTCTGAGTTCCCTGAGGTGTCGTGTGGGAGGCTGCTGAAGAGTCAGGTGAGTGACAGGTCCACCTGTACGTGAAGGTCTCTGGGCCTCAGAGGCAGTGGGTCAGAGGAGGCCTGCGTGGGAGGCAAGAGGTGTTCTAGTCGCGATCGGACGTGCTGGCGGCAGTGGAGGGGGTAGGTGTCCTCCTGGAGGAGAGCAGGCCAGACCCTCGATAGGGTGGGCTCAGGGGCAGGGAGCCTCGTGCAGAGCTCTGCGCTGGGGATGAGCACGCCACCCGCTCCGGCGGCCGTTCCGGGCGCGGTGACGCCCGCTGTGTCCTGGCTCGGTCGGGTGGAAGCCCTGGGGACCGTTGCTAGTGCAGGACATCCGCTGCTCTCACGGGGCACACTCGGCTGGGCGTGCGTTCCTCACCGGGCACCGCTGCTCTCACGGGGCACACTCGGCTGGGCGTGCGTTCCTCACCGGGCACCGCTGCTCTCACGGGGCACACTCGGCTGGGCGTGCGTTCCTCACCGGGCACCGCTGCTCTCACGGGGCACACTCGGCTGGGCGTGCGTTCCTCACTGGGCACTGAGTGCCAGGGGATAGAGCCGTGACACAAACACGCAGATCTGTCCACTCCTGTGGCGCTTACATTCTGGTGGGTGGAAATAGAAAACAGAAAGTTGCATCATATGTGAGAAGACAGGACGTACGAGAGGGAAACGTGCAGGTGAGGAGGTGGCGGGGGACACGGGGCTGTGGGTTCTCCACTTCAGACCGGGTGGCCAGGGCTGGTCTTGCTCTGAAGGCGGCAGTTGTGCAGACTGGCAGGCACTGGGTCGTGCACTCACTGGAGGGGACAGCAGGTGTGAAGGCCTTTGTGGGGGGCGGTAGTCCGCGTGTGGAAGAGACAGCAGGAGGCTGCGCGGCTGCCGCGGAGCAGGCCCAGAGGAAGGTAGGTCGGAGGTGAGGTCGGGATGCTGGAAGTAGGTCACAGGGAGAGGGCCTTGTGCAGAGCCTGTTCTTCCTCGTGTGCTAAACGCTGAGGGTGATGAGCTGTGGCCTCTCCCCCACAGGGGCCCAGCCCTTGTAGCCAGAGTGGAGAGTGTGTGAGGCAAGTAGTGAAAACTAGGGTCGTCAGCTCCTCAGGGAGGGCTGGCGATGGTCCGGAGAGGGTGGCCAGGTGTGGTGGCGCGGGTCACGCTTGGGCAGCCTTTCTGAGCTGCAGGTGCAGGAAGTGGGAGCACCACAGATGGGCGGGACACAGCGGGGATTGTGGGGGTCCCGGAATGACCATGCCTGCAGGCGGGGGGTGCGGCGGGAGCGCTCAGCGTGGCAACCGCTGGAGCTGGTCGTGCGCACCTCCTCTGTGGCATGGAGGCCGTCGACATGTCTTAAACAGCAGAGTGATGCTTTACAATTTATCTTTTATTAGTAGAATAGTAATTTTGAATGCAGAGGATGATTTTAGATGAAGTTTGAGGCAGGGAAGCCAGTTAGGACAAGGTTGATTGCTCTGGTCTGGAGGAGATGGCGGGCATCTGAGTCCAGGCAGGAGGAGTGGAAAGGCAGGGTGGACGTGGGGATCTGGGAGTCAGAGCTGCCAGGGCCGTGGGTGGGGAAGCACTCTTTGCCACAGAGGCTGTGCCTGTGCAGCGGAGTGCCATTCAGTCAGGCTGCAGAGTGAGGCCCTCATAAACCCACTCCTCTGTAAAAGCAGTGGAAACACTAGCAAAAGTGGTCAAACTCAACTGTGCTGGAGCTCTGGAAATAAACTAAAAGTTGACATAATCTCAGGAAGATTTATTCAAGTAAAACTGCTGAACCTCCAGCTTGACTTCTTTCATTCTCCTCTGCCGTGACGTGGGTAGCTGACAGCCATGACTTAGAGCCCTTGCAGCGGCCTTGCAGCTCCTGGAAGGCCCCGATTGGATCTGGGGTCCCTCAGGAGTCCTCTGCTCAGAGCGGTATTACTGACTGGCCTCGGCTCTCTGGAGGAGCCCATTTGCAGAGCTGATGGGGAGGAGCCCACCCTTGTGTCTTTGTTACAATCAAAGCTGGGGGCTGAAATAGTGGGAGTGTCTGTGGCCCAGGGCCCTGAGCAGCTCTGACAGACTGCTGTGGATCTTGAAGGGTGCGCGGCAGGGCTGTGTGTGTGCCCAGGGGGACCTGAGAGGGGCCTGGCCTCCCGCTGTCTAGACCTGAGTCCTGCACAGACAAGAAGTGAAGGCAGAGGATAACTGCCTGAGGGCTGAAAGTGGGCCTCAGCGTGTCCACAGATGGCGGCATCCCGGACACTCACTAGTCAACACATGTAAGGAACTCCCTGACTAGTCAGTCACTGATGACTCAGCTAACTGAGCAGAGACTCACGGTAGCTGCAAACTATGGGGACTTACAGGCTTCACAGGAAAGTCCCTGAGCAGCAGCAGCAGCAGCAACAGCCCCTGGGGAAGGGGACAGTCTGAGTTCCAGGGCTGCCCCAGTGTATTGTCTGAAATGCCAGCTTTCAGTAAGAACTGATAAGATGCGCGAAGAAAGAGGAAAATATGGTCTTCACACAGGAAAAATGTAGTCAGTAGAAACTGTCCTTGAAAGGGCCCAGACATTAGGCTTAATAATACTCGACAAGGACTATAAATTGGCTAAAGAACTAAAATAAACTATGCTCAAATAATTAATATATGAAAGTGATATCTCACCAAATAGAAGCTATCAGTAAAAAGGTAGATGCTATTTTAAAAAACATGAAATAGAATTCTGGAGTTGAAAATACAATAACTGAAAAATGAAAAATTCACTAGAGGGGCTCAAGAGTAGATTTGAACTGGCAGAAGAAAGAAATCAGTGAATTTGGGAATAGGATTTTTACTTTAATTAAATTAAGATCTAAATTAAGGTAAGCACAGATCCAGTTGAGGAACAGAAAGCAAAAGAATGAAGAAAAATGAACAGGGCCTCAGACCTGCGGGACACCATCAGGCGCTCTGTTGTGCAGTTGCCAAGGCCTGCCTGACTTCTCGTGGCCGCACGGACTGCAGCGCGCCAGGCCCCTCTGTGCTCTGGCTCCTGGGGCTTTCACATTCATGTGTGTTGAGTCAGTGGTGCTGTCCAGCCATCTCATCCTCTGCCCTCGCCTCCCCTTTTGCTTTCAATCTTTCCCAGCATCAGTCTTTTCCAGTGAGATGGTTCTTTGCATCAGGTGGCCAGAGTATTGGAGCCTCAGCTTCAGCATCAGTCCTTCCACTCAATATTCAGGGTTGATTTCCTTTAGGATGGACTGGTCTGATCTCCTTGCAATCCAAAGGACTCTCAAGATCCAGTACCACAATTTGAAGTCATCAATTCTTTTGTACTGAGCCTTCTTTGTAGCCCAGCTCTCACATTCGTATGTTGACTACTGGAAAAACCATTGCTTTGACTATAAGGACCTTTGTCGGCAAAGTGACATCTCTTTTGTGCTTTTTAACACACAAAACCATTTTTCATAAATGAAGAAATTAAGGTATTGCTAAATAAACAAGAATGAGGAAATTTCTTGCTAGCAGACCTGTGCTGCAATAAATATTCAAGGGAGAACTTCCTTGGTGGTCAAGCGGTTAAGAATCCGCCTGCCAGTGCAGGGGACACAGGTTCGATCCCTGGTCTGGGAGGATCTCACTTGCTGCGAGCAGTTAAGCCCATGCACCACTACTGAGTTTGTATGTCCCATACTCTGCAACAAGAGAAGCCACCGCAGTGAGACGCCCGCTCAGTGCCACTGGAGAGTAGCCCCTGCTTGCTGCAACTAGAGAAAGCCTGCGTGCAGCAGGAAAGACCCAGCACAGCCAAAAATAAATAATTAAAAAAAATGCTGAAGGGAATGGTCAGGCAACGATGAAGGGATACTCGATGGTAGAATACATGCAGAAATAGAGACCAGTGGTAAAGACAGCTGCATAGGCAAATTTAAAAGACTTTATATTTCTGTAATGTTTGGTCTCCTACCTGATTTAAAAGAAAACTGCATAAAACAGTAGTTTTTAACTAATTTTAATATAGTTTAAATAAAATTCCCAGGTGCATAGGGGACATTCTTCAGAATAGACTGTATGTTAAGCTATTAAAAAAAAGCCTCAAATTTTAAAGGATCCAAACCATACAAAGTGTGTTCACCAGCCACAGTGGAGTGAAGTTAGAAATCCGTGGGATTCTCCAGGCCAGAACACTGGAGTGGGGAGCCGCTCGCTCCTCCAGGGGATCCTCCCAACCCGGGGTCGAACACAGGTCTCCCACATTGCAGGCGGATTTTTTACCAGCTGAGCCACAAAGAAGCCCAAATAAAATTATACTGATGATCTTGTAATGTTTAAATGTATAATCTGTATGACAAAACCACCGCACAGGAGGAGGGAAGGAACAGCGCTATATTGGAACAAAATTTCTCTATACTATTGAAATTTTTCCTTTGGCCGTGCCACATGGCTTGTGGGATCTTAGTTCCTTAACCAGGGGTTGAACCCAGGCCATGGCAGTGAAAGTGCCAAGTCCTAACCATGGACTGCCAGGGAATTCCCTAGAATTAAATTTATATTAATCAAACTAGATTGTTTTAAGTGTTAATTATGATCCCCAGGCAGCTACTAGGAAAGTAACTAAAAAATAAATAGTAGAAAGAAACGGAGTTGGACTGCTGTACTGAAAAGCACTTCTGCCTCCCGGATGGCACCAGTGGCGAGGAGCTTGCCAGGGGAGGGGACACGGGCCCATCCCTGCGGGGCAGACGCCCTGGAGGGGGCATGGCGACCCACTCCAGTGTTCTTGCCTGGAGGATCCTATGGACAGAGGAGCCTGGAGGGCTACAGTCCATAGAGTTGCAAAGTTGGACAGGACTGAAGTGATTTAGCATGCATGGTGTGCAAACGAAGGCAGTGGAAGAATGCAGGAACATGACAGACATTAGGAAACAGCAAAATTGCAGGCATAAACCCTACCTTATTAGTAATTATCTTAAATGTAAATGAATTAAGCCCTTGAATGAAAAGACAGATTGGCAGAATGGGTTAAAAAAAAAAAAAGCATGATCCAACTAAATACTTTGTTCAAAAGACACTGTGGATTAAAAGGTATAAACGAAAGACACTAGTGCAAGGAAGAAAAATGGTATGCTTTGCAGATAGTAACCAGAAGAGAGCTGGAGTGGCTATACTAATACCAGACAAAATAGACTTTGTAACAGATTGTTATTAGAGCCGTAGAAGAATATTTTACAGTGGTAGAGGTCATTTTTTTGATCATGCCTCATGGATTGCGGAACCTTACGTTCCCTGACCAGGGACTGCACCTGGGCCATGGCAGTGAAAGTGCTGAGCCCTAACCACTGGATCGCCAGGGAGTTTCCAATTCTAAACCCAGTACCAGAGCCTCAAGATACATGAAGTCAAACACATGAAGAAACGAAGGGAGAAATAGATGCTTCAACAATAGTGTCCATAGTTGGGACTTTAGTACCTGGCGTTCAGTAATAGACAGTGGACGGAAGAGCAGCAGTGAATAGAAGGCTTCGCTGTCAGCCGCTGGACCTCCCAGGCCTCTGTGGCCTGTGCCGCCCGCAAGAGCAGGGTGTGTACGTTGTTCTCAGGTGCACGGAGACGTTACTCAGAATACACTGTATGTTAAGCCATTAAAAAAAAGCCTCAAAGGATCGGAATCATACAAAGTGTGTTCACCAGCCACAGTGGAGTGAAATTAGAAATCAGTGACTACGGTGGGCGGGAATCCCTCGGAAGTATTGGAGTAGCCCTCATAGGCACAAGAGAGTCTGAAATGCAGTACTGGAGTGCAGTCTCAAAAATGACAGAATGATCTCTGTTTGTTTCCAGGGCAAATCATTCACTATCACAGTGATCCAAGTCTATGCCCCAACCACTAATGCCGAAGAAGCTGAATTTGAATGGTTCTATCATGACCTACAAGACCTTCTAGAACTAACACCAAAGAAGATGTCCTTTTCTTCATAGGGGACTAGAATGCAAAAGTAGGAAGTCAAGAGATGCTTGGAGTAACAGGCAAGTTTGGCCTTGGAGTACAAGATGAAGCAGGGCAAAGGCTAACCGAGTTTTGCCAAGAGAACACACGGGTCATAGAAAACACCCTCTTCCAACACCACAAGAGATGCCTCTACATCTGGATATCACCAGATGGTCAATACCAAAATCATATTGATTATATTCTTTGCAGCTGAAGATGGAGAAGCTGTATACAGTCAGCAAAAGCAAGACCAGGAGCTGACTCTGGCTCAGATTATGAACTCCTTGTTGCAAAATTCAGACTTAAATTGAAAAAAGTGGGGAAAACCACTGGACCCATTCAGGTATGACCTAAATCAAATCCCTTATGATTATACAGTGGAAGTGACAAATAGATTCATGAAGTTAGATCTGATAGAGTGCCTGAAGAACTATAGACAGAGGTTCGTGACATTGTACAGGAGGCAGTGATCAAGACCATCCACAAGAAAGAGAGATGCAAAAATGCGAAATGGTTGTCTGAGGAGGGCTTACAAATAGCTGAGAGAAGAACTGAAAGGCAAAGGAGAAAAGGAAAGAAATACCATCTGAATGCAGAGTTCCAAAGAATAGCAAGGAGAGATAAGAAAGCCTTCCTCAGTGATCAATGAAAAGAAATAGAGGATAGTAATAGAATGGGAAAGACTAGAGATCTCTTCAAGAAAATTAGAGATACCAAGGGAACATTTCATGCAAAGATGGGCAGAATAAAGGACAGAAATGGTATGGACCTAACAGAAGCAGAAGATATTAAGAAGAGGTGGCAAGAATACACAGAAAAACTATACAAAAAGGATCTTAATGACCCAGATAACCATGATGGTTTGATCACTCACCTAGAGCCAGACATCCTGGAATATGAAGTCAAGTGGGCCTTAGGAAGCATCACTATGAACAAAGCTAGTAGAGGTGATGGAATTCCAGCTGAGCTATTTCAAATCCTAAAAAATGATGCTGTGAAAGTGCTGCACTCAATATGCCAGCAAATTTGGAAAACTCAGCAGTGGCCACAGGACTGGAAAAGGTCAGCTGTCATTCTAATCCCAAAGAAAGGCAATGCCAAAGAATGTTCAAACTACTGCACAATTGCACTCATCTCACACGCCAGCAAAGTAATGCTCAAAGTTCTCCAAGCTAGGCTTCAACAGTACGTGAACTGAGAACTTGCAGAAGTTCAAACTGGATTTGGAAAAGGCAGAGGAGCCAGAGATCAAATTGCCAACACCTGTTAGATCATAGAAAAAGCAAGAGAGTTCCAGAAAAACATCTATTTCTGCTTCATTGACTATGCTAAAGCCTTTGACTGTGTGGATCACAACAAACTTTGGAAAATTCTTAAAGAGATGGGAGTGCCAGACCTCCTTACCAGCCTCCTGCGAAACTTGTATGCAGGTCAAGAAGCAACAATTAGAACTGGACATGGAACAATGGACTGGTTCAAATTGGGAAAGGAGTACATCAAGACTGTATCTTGTCACCCTGCTTATTTAACTTATATGCAGAGTACATCGTTTGAAATGCTGTGCTGGATGAAGCACAAGCTGGAATAAGATTGCTGGGAGAAATATCAGTAACCTCAAATATGCAGATAACACCACGCTTATGGCAGAAAGCGAAGAAGCACTGAAGAGCCTCCTGATGAAGGTGAAAGAGGAGAGTGAAAAAGTGGGCTTAAAACTCAACATTCAGAAAACTAGGATCATGGCATCCGGTCTCATCACTTCATGGCAAATAGATGGGGAAACAATGCAACAGTGAGAGACTTTGTTTTCTGGGCTCCAGAATCACTGCAGATGGTGACTGCAGCCACGAAATTAAAAGATGCTCCTTGGAAGAAAAGCTATGACAAGCCTAGACAGCATGTTGAAAAGCAGAGAGATTACTTTGCTGACAAAGGTCCGTATAGTCAAGGCTATGGTTTTTCCAGTAGTCACCTATGGATGTGACAGTTGGACGATAAAGAAAGCTGAGCGCCGAAGAATTGATGATTTTGAACTGTGGTGTTGGAGAAAACTCTTGAGAGTCCCTTGGACTGCAAGGAGAGCCAACCAGTCTATCCTAAAGGAAATCAGTCCTGAATGTTCATTGGAAGGACTGATGCTGGAGCTGAAACTCCAATACTTTGGCCACCTGATGTGAAGAACTGACTCATTGGAAAAGACCCTGATGTTTGGAAAGATTGAAGGCATGAGGAGAAGGGGACAATAGAAGATGAGATGGTTGGATGGCATCATGGACTTGGTGGACATGAGTCTGAGCAAGGTCTGGGAGTTGGTGATGGACGGGGAGGCGTAAAGTAGATACACAGACGTCCAGGTGATAACAGAAGCCATTAGGCGACTGCAAATCAAAAACACAGTGACAACAACGTCTCACACACTAGGATGGCTAGAATTAAAATGACGGACGTAACAAGTATTGGCAAAATTGTGGAGAAATTGGAATCCTGGTTCTTTTATAGTGGTGAGTAAGATGGGCTTTCCTGGTGGCCAGTGGTAAAGAATCCACCTGCCAATGCAGGAGATGGGGTTTGATTCCTGGGTCGGAATGGCAGGAAGAAATGGCCGGAAGAAAATGGCAACCCACTCCAGTATTCTTGCCTGGGAACTCCCACAGACAGAGGAGCTGGCGGGCTACAGGCCGTGACGTCCCAAAGAGTCGGACAGGACGGAGCGAGGAAATGACAACCACAGCAGAGACCGTGCTGCCTTTGGGAAGGCATCTTGTCAGTTCCTCCAAGTTAGACGTGGATTTGTCATTTGACCCAGCAGTTCTAGAAATGTGGATTCACACAAAAACTTGTTCATAAATGTTCCTAGCAACAGTCATAGTAACCAAAAAGTGGTAACAAGCCCCAAATTCATCGAGCGATGGACAGATGACCAAATGTGGTGTATCTGTAGAATGCATTATTATTCAGCAGTGAGAGGGGATGAGGTCCTGGCCCAGGCTACCTTGAAACAGTTGTGGCGTCTTCTGTAAGTGCTGAAGGAGACTGGCCACAGAAGAACATGGACAGGTTGTTTGTGTGTGAGGCGTTTAGAGGAGGTTAGCCGTGGAGATGAAGAGTAGAGCCTGGCTGAGGAGGGCGGGGTGGGCAGTAACTGCTGGAGGGTGTGGGGTTTCTTTGTGCGGAGATGAACATTTTCCAAAATCAGACAGCGATGGATGCACACCTCTGAATGTGCTCGAAGTCGTGGAGTTGTGTACTTCAGATGAGTGAGTTGTGGAACGTGAGTTACGTCTCACTCCGTTGTTAAAATAAGACACACTGTTAGCGTTTGTCTGGACCAAGCTGGTTTTATCTTCTGTGGCACAGCAGCTCTCTGTTCCCCGAAGTCTTTGGTTCCCGTCCACTGTTTGAAGGATTTCTGCTCTGAGGCCCAGCCTTCCTGTGCACTAGAGGTAGCATGAAGGGAGAACTCCGAGAATAGTCCTGACGGCCTGCGTGCGCTCAGGCGGTCCGTGCTGTGGCCCTCGTCACGCGCTGTGTGGGCTCGGCTCCCGCGTGAGGCAGGAGAGGCCCGGCCCGGCCTGGGGCGCCGTCCTCCCCGCGTCCGCCTGCAGCGCAGCCTGCTCTCTTCAGAAGCAGGCTTTTCTGTGGTCAGTTTTGGGCTTTTGGCTTCCTCAGGGAAGTCATTTTACACACAGACTAAACTCCTTTGTTTCGATCAAGTTTTATTGTAAATTTCAGACTTATTGCTGTAAGATTTTTGCGGTTTGCTGTGTTAGTTCTCATGAGCTGTGACAGGCCCCTGTGCTTTTCGTTTGAAATTAGGCTATTCTGAGAACAGTTGACGCTGTAAGCTGAAGACTCAGCTAGCAGACGAGGAGGAATAGTTACCCAGCACGTTGTTACCCAGCGTGTAATTCCAGGAGAAAGAACCGGGCACTGATTGTGGAACTCCAGGCTGTTTTTCACAGCCTGTCCCCTTGGAGCGCGCTCTTTGCTCCTGACCGGGTGCATACTGTAGCTTGTTTGGGGTGGTGGTTGTAGGCCGGTCTGGGTTTCTCATTAGCTCCCAGAGCTCCGACATCCACTGTGGGAACTGCCTCTTAGAAGCTTGGTGTTTTCTGTGGCCGACAGGCCTGCCGTGTTCTGGTGGGGTCCGCACGGGGGTCTCGCTGCAGGCCTTTGAGGCTCAGCCCCACATCCGGCTGCTCTGGCTGCGGCCAGCCCCTCAGGATGGGCTTCTGAGTCAGGGTGGGCAGCCACCTCTCCTTCTCCAGGTCTGCTGCTTTTTCTGGAAAGAGCAGACTTTTTGCTACAGCTGCTCCCAGCAGTGTGGGCCGGCGGGGCTTGGTGGCGAGGCGCTTGGCCGGGAGGGCCGTTCGCTCTCATGAGCCTGGGGTGGCGCCGGGCTCGTGTTTCTGCCCTGCGTCCTCACCACGTGGAAGAGGGTGGCGGTGTGGTGAATTTGGGGCATGAGTGTGGATTTGGACGCGTTGATCTGTCTGTGGTGTGTCTCCCTCATGGCCTGTTCGGGAGAGTCAGAACCTGAGCAGTTCCTGGGTGGTGGGGGTGGGGAGGGGCGTCCCCAGGGCCGTGGGGGTCCCCGGGCCTGTGGGGGTCCCCGGGGCTGTGGCTCAGGCACGGCCTCACTGTGCGGAGCGGGAGCACTGCCAGCCCGTGAGGCCCCTGTTGGTGTCCTTGGTCCCCGAGGTGTCGTCTTCCCCGGGTGATGAGGGCACCCAGGCACAGTCCAGCCAGTGGACCCAGTGGTCCAGCCCAGACCTGAGCCCCCTAGGGTCAGAGACCTGAGGCAGTCTCATTTTCTTCCTTGTATCAGCTGCTTTTTCCCCCCAGATGTTCAAAGGGTTTTCTTTCTTTCTTTTTTGGCTGTGCCTTCAGGCCTGCGGGTGTGTTACCTGGCCGGGGACGGGCCCTCAGCTGTCAGCCGTGAGGGCGTCAGCAGCTGTGGCTCGCGGGCCCTGGAGCACAGGCTCAGTGGCTGCGGCGCGCGGGCTTCGCTGCCCTGTGGCGTGCGGGACGCTCCTGAATCAGGGCCTGGCCCGCGTCCCTGCATTAGCAGGCGTGTTCCTCACCCCTGAGCCTCCGGGGAGGCGTGTTCATTTCTGTTTGCTCTGAACGCTTTTGTCCCTTCACTCTTTGCACCTCCCGCTTCTCCTCACACCGCTGTGTGTGGCTCCCGCGCTTTCTCTCCGGCTGCGCCGCACAGCCTGGTGGGGTCAGTTCCCTGGGCAGGGACTGAACCCAGGTCCTTGGCAGTGAGCGCACAGGGTCTTAACAACTGGACCGCCAGAGAATCCCCTCTTTTTATTCGTTTTTGAAATGATTTTTAAATGTCTGTTTTACCTGATTTCTCTTACCTAGCATCTGAGTTGTTCTGTGAATTTTTTAGTCCCTTCTCCGCTTTTCTTGCTGTTCATCAGCTTGTCTGGGGCTAGAGGTTCCAGTGCTGCTCTGTCTGTGGGGCCGTCTGCCTGCTGCGTGGCGTGTCTGTGTGGGCTGTGACTCGGTCCCCTGTGGTGTTGCTTTAGGTGAGGTTAGTCCTCTGGACTGTGACACGGTCCAGGGTGGCTCTCCTGTCGCACAGACGCCCTCCTCTGCTGTCTCCGCCGGGCACTGCTCTTGTCATCTCTGAGCCAGGGGCAGTGCCCGCGCTCTGCCCCAGTCCCCACGCTCTGCTCTGTGGGGTCCCCTGGGCCTGTCCCTTCTGCCTCTTCATGTTGCTCATGGGGTTCTCAGGGCAAGAGCACTGAAGTGGTTTGCCATTCCCTTCTCCAGTGGACCATGTTTTGTCAGAACTCTCCACCGTGACCCGTCCGTCTTAGGTGGCCATACACGGCATGGCTCCTAGTTTCATTGAGTTAGACAAGGCTGTGGTCCATGAGGTCAGATTGGTTAGTTTTCTGTGATTGTGGTTTTCATTCTGTTGCCCTCTGATGGAGAAGGATAAGAAGCTCATGGAAGCTTCCTGAGGAGAGACTGACTGAGGGGGAACCTGGGTCTTGTTCCGATGGGCGGGGCCGTGCTCAGTAAATCTTTAACCCGATTTTCTGTTGATGGGCGGGGCTGTGTTTCCTCCCTGCTGTTTGACCTGAGACCAAACTACGGTGGGGGTGGTGAGGATAATGCGGCCTCCTTCAGAAGGTCCCATGATGCACTGCTGCACTCAGTGCCCCTGCCCTGCAGCCCGCCCCCGCCACCCACGCCTCCCCAGAGACCCCTGGGCACTCCCGGGCAAGTCTGGGTCAGTCTCTTGTGGGGTCACTGCTCCTTTCTCCTGGGTCCTGGTGCCCACAAGATTTTATTTGTGCCATCCCAGAGTCTGTTTCCCCAGTCCTGTGTAAGTTCTGTAATCAAATCCTACCAACCTCAAAGTCACATTCTCTGGGAGTTCTCAGTACCTTTGCCAGATCCCCAGGTTCGGAAATCTGTTATGGCTCCTGGTGGTGGATTAGTTGCTAAGTCTTGTGACCCCAGGGACTGTAGCCCGCCAGGCTCCTCTGTCTGTGGGATTCTCCAGGCAAGAATACTGGAGTGGGTTTGCCATTTCCTTCTCCAGGGGATCTTCCCGACTCAGGAATTGAACCTGGGTTTCCTGCACTCCGGGCCCATTCTTTGCCAACGGAGCTATGAGGGAAACCTGTGGGGTTAGGTGTCCTAGAACTTTACCAGCAAGAATTTCTTTGGTATAATTGTTCTGCAGTTTGTGGGTCGTCTGCTCAGCAGCGCTGTGGTGGGGTTAATGGCGACCTCCTCCACAAGGGCTTAGGTCACAGGCTGTGTGACCCAGGGAGCCGCACCTGGAGCCTCTGCCCCGTGGCAGGCCGCTGCTGAACCGTCCCTCGCAGGAGGCTCAGAGGTCTGGCTCAGACTCTGGGTCCTGGTGCTCACAAGGTTTTTGTTTGAGCCCTCTGAGCGTCTCTGGTGGGTATGGGGTTTGATTCGAAATGTGATTTTACCCCTTCTGTCGTCTTGCTGGAACTTCTTTGCCCTTAGACGTGGGGTATCTTTTTTTGGTGGGATCCAACATTCTCCTGTCAATGGTTGTTCAGCAACGAGTTGTAATTTTGGAGTTCTCGCAGGAGAAGATGAGCGCGTGTCCTTCTACTCTGCCGCCTCGCTAGGTAAGGCACTGAGCATCACTGAAGGCACGCGGCTTGGAGTCTGGGGGGGGAAGCACAGGAGCAAGAGGGAGCACGGAGACGCAGCCATGTTGGCCTTTGGCCACCTGGTGGGAAGGACTGACTCGTTGGAAAAGACCCTGATGCTGGGAAAGGTTGAAGGCGGGTGGAGAAGGGGACTATAGAGATGGTCGGATGGCATCACTGACTCGATGGCCATGAGTTTAAGCAAGCTCCAGAAGTTGGTGATGGCCGAGAAAGCCTATGTGCTGCAGTCCATGGGTTCGCAAAGAGTCGGACACGACTGAGCGACTGAACTGAACTGAACTTCGCCGTGAGGCCTTGGGGCTTTCAGTGGTTTCCTTATTGAAGGAGCTGTGCTCAGAGATGCGAAGTCATTGTCCCTTGGTTGCAGAGCAAACCAGAGGCAATGCTCGGATCTAGCCTTAGGGCCCCGCTCCAGAGCCTGCCCTTGTCCTTGGGAGAGCCTGCCCGCCGCTCGTGAAAATGAATGTGTGTGTGTGCGTTGCAAATCCGCCAGGCTTTGGCTAACAGGCCCCAGCTTCGTGCCCCCGCCCCGGAGGCAGGGCAGCGCCCCCAGGGCCCCCTCGCTCCTGTGCCTCCTCCCCCTGAACGCCAGCCTCGTGCCTGCAGTTGTGGGGTGCCTTCCCCGCTGTGGGCAGTAGCTGTCGACCCCCTCCGTTCTGCATGCTGCCCTCTGCGCTCCCAGTCCTTTGTCATTTCTGCTCACCTAAGTTCCTGCCACGCAGACCTGTTTCCCTCGGGCTTGGCGGATAGAGCAGAGTTCGCCTACCAAGGAGCAGCACAGACCAGTTCTTGCACCCTCGAGAGAAGCACATTCACACAGACGCACGCCAGCATGGGCACACGCGCAGCTGTGCCCGCGGGCACGCAGAGTGGCACGCGCCTGCAGCCGCCTGCCCATGCTCAGGCCACGCTGTGGTGCCCCTGCAGGTCCTGTGGGCGGAAGGCGCCCACGGCCTTGTTCCGTAGCCCTCTCACCCAGTTGGTAAAGGCTGCTGCCACAGGCGGTACTTTTTCAGGAAAACTTCAAAAAGGTTTGTGCTTGACCCACCGCCCCGCCTGCAGCTTTGTAGGGTGCCCTTGGGTGCTGGGGCGCCTCTTCCAGAGGAAGAAGCGGCACTCAGGGCTGGGAAGGAGAACCCAGTCCCCTTGGCCTGTCCCTTGCTCACCAGAGCTGACCACTGTGCTCGTGTTAAAGACCCCCAGCCTCTACTCACCCCCCAGTCCCCACGGAGCATTGTCTCCCTGAGGGCAGAAGTGTTGTTTTAACCTGAGTCTGGGCACTTTGAGCAGTGCCTGGTGGGGGAGCTTGCTCTCCGCCTGGCCGGGGCCTTGCTAGAATAGAAGGGGCTCAGAAGATTCATTTTGGAGAGGTGCAGCCCTGTTTGTTAGCTAGTGGTGAAAGATAGCTGGTGCTGGGAGTGCCCTGGGAGGGGGTGCCTCTCCAGCAGTGGTGGAAGCTGGGTGGTGGGCCATGTGTCTTCAGGGTGTCTGTGAGCGCCCAGCCTGTTGGTGGCCCCGGGGCGGTTGCTGTGGAAACCTCTCCTTCTTCTGGGGTGGGGACTTAGTTGCCTGCATTACTGCTTTGAAGCAGCGGCGGGGACCTTACAGAGGGAGCGCACGGCTCAGCCTGCCTGTGTGACGAGCGGCCTCCTCTGTGCGGTGCTGTTGAGACGTGTGGCCCCGGGAGCGGCGCCTGCTCCTCAGGCCTGTGTGCACAGCTGTCAGGGGGCTGAGATGAGCACACAGGCAGGCCGTGGGGAGGAGGGTGAGGAGCGCAGAGCGGGGTGTGGGGGTGTGACTGTCGTGCAGCTAGCATGTCTTCCGTCCTTCTTTATGTAATGGACGGTCCCCAGGCTTCACTGCTTACTATAGAAGGGCACCTGTCAGATTTTGTGGGTTGGTGAATTTCATAAAATTAGAAGCCTACAGTAGTTAAAACTTGATGCTTTAAAAAATGATCTTGAAGTAAAAGTCACCTTTTGGAGCAGTCGCTTAGCTGAGAGTGGTTTATCATGGAGCATGCTCAGCAATGCTGAGCGCGTGCCCGGGCCCAGCACTGTGGCGAGAAGGCGAACAGAGCAAGCTGCGCGCCGCTGGGGGCTCCCTCACTCGAGGAGCGTCCACAGACTCGCTGGTCCTGACGAGGGGCTGCACCCGACCGACGGCCTCCGGTGGAGGCAGGTGGCCTCTCCCCTCGGGCTCCTGTGAGCCTGGTCCTGCCCTTAGCGCTGATGTGGCACTCTTGTCAGGAAATAGGTGTTTGTTTAGAAATCAGTTAAAGTAAGATGCCTTTGTGTTTTCTCTTTTTAGGCAAAAGTAAAGAAGCAGAAATAAAGAGAATAAACAAAGAGCTGGCAAACATTAGATCCAAATTTAAAGGTAAGAGTGTCTAACCGTTGGCCACACACAATATTCTTTTGTAAATTTTGCAAAAGGGACTTAATCTCTTAATCGCATCTTTATTTTTTTCATTTCAAATCAGAGTGAAGGCCTCAGTACAGATGCTGTCCTGGCTCTGTTGATGTTTAAAGTAAAGCCGGTGGTTATTCTGGAGTAGTTTGATGGTCTGTGTAGAGTTGATTCTGGATAGCGGGGCTCCTCCCCCGTCCAGCCTCTTCCTGGAGCTGGGAGGACACTGGCTGGAGCAGTCCCCGCCGAGTCTGCTCCACAGGGTGCAGGAGCTGCAGCCAGCTCCCTGAGGGCGCGCCGCGCTTGCCTGAGTGCTTCCTGCCGGCGGCCCCTCGGCTGTGTCTGCGCAGCGACCACGCGGGCCCTGCGCTCATTCTCCATCTCCCTGCCGGCCAGCCTGGGGGTGGGCGCTCTCTGAGCGGACTCATTCGGGAGAACCGTCAGGTGTAGATTTTCATTCTTGGGACATGTTTATGAGTCCCGTAGACTTTAAATTTTCAGTTAATTTTTACAAATTTGAGACCTGGTTCAGATCTCTGAGCAGACGTTAGCCGGAAGAGTGGCTGAAGCTGCCTAGAAAAAGTGCGTCGAGGAGAGGGCGGGGTGAACCCACCGAGCCGGAGGGACCGCGGACGGCAGCCGGCGGGTGCTGCCGCGGGCGAGCGCGGACATTGTGCCGGCAGGACGCAGACCCTCGTGGGGCCAGGACTGCTCCTGCCGGACTCGGGGAGGCATCTGTCTTACTGTTGGCCAGCCCAGGGATCCTCTGGGAGGCCTGAGAAAGCCTTGGAATTTTATGTGGAGTGCTTTGCTTATATAAATGTTTTGTGTGTGTGTGTGTGTGTGTGTGTGTGTATGTGCATGGGGGGATGTCTATAACTTGCATTGCTTAAATTTTTTAAAAATTGACTTTTTTGTGGAGCAGTTTTATTTATTTTTAAATTTTTATTGGAGTGTAGTTGCTTT
The DNA here is from genome assembly GCF_019923935.1 of Bubalus bubalis. Lineage (NCBI taxonomy): Eukaryota > Metazoa > Chordata > Mammalia > Artiodactyla > Bovidae > Bubalus > Bubalus bubalis. The sequence continues at coordinate 131,907,021 of NC_059161.1, read as the reverse complement.
ACAATGTCAGTTTTTCTTTTTTTAAATTTAGTTGTTTTGGCTGCTGCTGGGTCTTCCTTGCTTTGGCAGGCTTTTACTGTTGATGCAGGCCGGGGGCTTCTCTGGTGGAGCACAGGCCCCAGGTGTGCCGGCTGAGGTGGTTGTGGCGTGGGGCTGAGTTGCTCTGCAGCACGTGGGCTCTTCCTGCACCAGGGATCGAACCCACCTCCCTTGCTCTGGCAGACAGGTTCTTATCCCCTGTGCCATCAGGGGAGTCGGTGTTGGTTTCTGCTATACAGCAAAATGAGTCAGCTCTGCATGTTCATACGTCCCCTTACTTTTGGATTTCCTTCGTATCACCACAGATCACTGAGGAGAGGCCCTGTGCTGTGCAGTAGGTCTTCACTAGTTACTTGGTTTATACATGGGTGCTAATGCACTTCAGAAGTGTTTGACTTTTTGTGACCTTGTGGACTGTAGCCCGCCAGGCTCCTCGGTCCATGGGATTCTCCAGGCAAGAAGACTGGTGTGGGCTGCCATGCTCTCCTCCAGGGGATCCTGACCCAGGGATCCAACCCTCCTGCATTGGCCGGTGGCTTCTTTACCACTAGCACCCCTGGAAGCCTCCGTGTGTGCACGTCACGTGCAGTCTCCCCGGTGCTCTTGTGTAGCAGTTTCATGTTCCCAGCAAGCTTGAGAGGGAGGCACAGAGGTGGCTCGGGCCCCTGCTGTGCCCACGCGTCATGGCGCGCCTTCGCCACAGCCGCACAGGCGGCTCCCCGCCGCGGACGCCCTCACTGTGTGCTGCCTCTCCCCTCCCGCCGCAGCCCTGCTCCCGCCGAGCTTTGCCCTTTCTCCATGGTTCTCCTTTTCTAGAACGTCACAGCGCTGGAGCCACACAGTATGTGCGTCTCTCGTTGGCTTCTCTCGCTTGGTTTATGCATTTAAGGCTCCTTCGTGTCTCGTTGTGGCCTGACAGCTCATTTCTTTTTACATGACTGACACTCCATTGTTCGGTGTACCGCAGTTCATTCATCCATTCACCTACTGAAGGAGGACATCTGGCTTGTTTCCAGGTGTGGGCAGCAATGAATAAAGCTGCTATAAGCATCAGTGCAGGCTTTACTGTGGTTGTGTTTTCAAGGAGCGTGACTGCCGATCACATGGTGAGAGTGTGTGCACGTGTGTGAGAAGCCGCCCAGCTGTCTCCACGGTGGCTGCACGTTCGCACCCTACCCAATGGACCCCTGTCCTTCACCATCTCCCAGAGCTTGCTCAGACTCCTGTCCACCAACTCAGTCAGTGATGCCATCCAACCATCTCATCCTCTGCCGTCCCCTTCTCCTCCTGCCTTCAGTCTTTCCCAGCGTCAGCGTCTTTTCCAGTGAGTCAGTTCTTTGCATCAGGTGGCCGAAGGATTGGAGCTTCAGCATCAGCATCAGTCCTTCCAATGGATATTCAGGACTGATTTCCTTTAGGATGGACTGGTTGGATCTCCTTGCAGTCCAAGGGACTCTCTATAGAGTCTTCTCCAACACCACAGTTCAAAAGCATCAGTTCTTCGGGACTCAGCCTTCTTTATAGTCCAACTCATACATTCATACATGACTACTGGAAAAACCATAGCTTTGACTAGATGAACCTTTGTCGGCAAAGTGATGTCTCGGCTTTTTAATACACTCTCTAGGTTTGTCATAGCTTTCCTTCCAAACAAGTGTCTTTTAATTTCATGGCTACAGTCGCCATCTGCAGTGATTTTGGAGTCCAAGAAAGTCTGTCACTGCTTTTATTTTTTCCCACGTCTGTTTGCCATGGAGTGATGGGACCAGATGCCATGATCTTAATTTTTTTTTATGTTGAGTGTCAAGTCAACTTTTTGACTCTGCTCTTTCACCCTCATCAAGAGGCTCTTTAGTTCCTCTTCACTTTCTGCCATTAGAGTAGTGTCATCTACGTATTTGAGGTTGTTGATATTTCCCGGAAATCTTAATTCTAGCTTGTAATTCATCCATCCCAGCGTTTCTCATGATGGCGACAACATACAGCCTTGTTGCACTCCTTTCCCAGTTTTGAACCATTCCATTGTTCCATGTCTGGTTCTAACTGTTGCTTCTTTCCTGCATACAGGTTTCTCTGGAGACAGGTAAGATGGTCTGGTATTCCGGTCTCTTTAAGAATCTTTCACACTTTGTTGTGATCCACACAGTCAAAGGCGTTAGTGTAGTCACTGAAGCAGAAGCAGCTGTTTTTCTGGAATTCACTTGCTTTTTCTATGATCCAGTGGATATTGGCAACTTGACCTCTGATTCCTCTGCCTTTTCTCGGTCCAGAAAAGGCAGAGGAAGTACATCTGGAAGTTCTCAGTTCACGTACTGCTGAAGCCTAGCTTGAAGGATTTTGAACATAACCTTACTAGCATGCAAAATGAGCACAATTGTGTGGTAGTGTGAACATTCTTTGGCATTGCTTTGCTTTTGGATTGGAATGAAAACTGACCTTTTCCAGTCCTGTGGTCCCTGCTGAGTTTTCCAAATTTGCTGACATATTGAGAACAGCACTTTAACAGCATCATCTTTTAGGGTTTGAAATAGTTCAGTTGGAATTCCATCACCTCCACTAGCTTTGTTCCTAGTAACGCTTCCTAATAAGGCACACTTGACTTCACACTCTAGGATGTCTGGTTGTAGGTGAGTGACCACACCGTCTCGGTTATCTGGGTCATTAAGCCTTTATCATCTAGTTCTGTGTATGGTTGCCACCTCTTCCTGATCTCTTCTGCTTCTGTTCGGTCCTTGCCATTTCTGTCCTTTATTGTGCTCATCCTTGCATGAAATGTCCCCTTGATATCTCTGATATTCTTGAAGCGATCTCTAGTCTTTTCCATTCTTCAGAGTCTTGGAGGGTGGTTATATGGCAACCCACTCCAATACTCTTGCCTGGAAAATCCCATGGATGGAGGAACCTGGTAGGCTACAGTTCATGGGGTCGCAAAGAGTCGGACACGACCATCAGTCAGGAGGATTTTTGTCCCCAGGGACAGAGCTTGGCCCACCTGGGTTTGGCGAGCTGCTGCCACCTGCTGGGTGGAGGCCAGGCAGGCCACCAGACACCCCAGAACCGCCTGGCCTGAGGAGGCCCAGTGCCGAGGTTGAGCAGCTGGGGTCTAGTGCTGACCAGAGCTCACCAACAAGAGGCCTCTTTCCCCTTGAAGCTGAGCCTTGAGAAGCAGGGCCCTTGGGGCGGGAGTGGCCGGGCAGCCAGCCCTGTCCCAGTGCTCTGGAGGAGGAGGCAGCCGTCGCAGGTGGACCATGTGCTAGGCGTCACCTACCATCTGCAGCTGACTTTGCAAGGGTGTCGTCCCAGCACCGTCACAGAGCCCGATGGCTCGGCAGGAGCCAGAGGGGCGACAGCAGTGGACTCACAGGGGCCACTGAGACTGGACTCGGGGTGGCAGGGAGCTGGGTCACTGTTTGTAAAGCAGTAAAAGACAAACTTGAAAATTTCAGTGGGGACCTTAGTATAAAAGAACTCACATAGCAGATGTTGAAATAAGACCAAATGGAAATTCTAGGAGCAAAACATGGAGTAACTAAAATAAAGAGCTTACGTGGAGGTAATGACAGGCTTATTAAAGAGGGACAGTGTCCTGGAAGACGGGTGAGGAGGCAGCCTGTTCTGTGAGGAAGAGTGGGTGAGAGACGGGTGGGGGACGAAGTCTGGAAGATTGGCTGGCCTCCTGGGAGGAGAGAGAGCTGGTGTGACAGAGGACGTGTGAAGATTCGTGACGCTCAAACCTCAGATGCAGCGGCCACGGTTACAGTGAATAATGAACGCCACATCTAGAGACGCCGATGTGAAAATGCTGAACCTGAGACAGGAGGTGTTTGGTCGCCAGAGGGAGAAGGAGACAGGCCGTGCTCACAGGGACGGCAGGGCCGGCGTCGCAAGGCCAAGGGGCTGCGGGCAGGGGCTGCTGTCAGCGCGCTGGAAGGTGTAGCCCCAGCGGTCTGCATCCAGCTGCCAGCTCCACGAGAACGAAGCTAAAAGAGGCCTTTCCAGATGAAACGGAGAGTTTCCCAGCAGGGAGCCTGTGCTAATGGAGAGTCTAAATGACCTACTTCAGGCCAGAAGCAGTCAGTCCCGGATGCCGACAGAGGAGGACCATGGTGGGCGTGTGGGCGGTGCATGGGCCGCTGGGGGTGAGACATGCACAGGGCGTGGGGTCCTTGGTGACAGACAGCTGGAGCGGGAGGCATGGACGGGCCTGGCGCCAGGGGCAGCGTCCATGTGAGACCTGGTCCACGACAGAACTGGTGGCCACAGCCTCGTGTGCAGCTTCCCCGTCGAAGCCTGAAGGCGGCCGCTGGTCTCCCCCGGGCAGCCCTGCACCCCTCATGGGCAGGCGGCTCCCCTGCCCTGGCTGCCCGGCTGGCCAGGGAACTCAAGAGCGGGGGTCGGGCTGCTTGTGGATGCTGCGGGCCTGCCCTCGGTCTTGGGGCCTCTAGAGACGCCCGCTGTGCTGTCCTGTCGGGGGGCAGGCGTGTCGTCTTGGTGCTGGGCTTCAGGGATGTGTTCACGTGCTCATTCACTGCTGGTGCTCACTAGTCCCAGGTGCTGGGGTAGAAAGACGAATGAAAGGAGTTTCTGTAAGGAATGTATGTTTTTACAGGTGTAGAAGGACTTGGAAAAAACACCTCTTTTCCTCGAGGGAGCTTGAGTGCTTGCGTCGCGGGCTCACTCATCTGACCTCCCGCCTGGCGGCCTTTGCGGCTTCAATGCATGCCATCCCTTTGCCTGTGTGATTTAATCTTTCTCTCTTTTTTTCTGGGAGATTCTGACACAGTAATTTTTTTTTTTAATTGGCTTTCTGAGGTATAACTTACAATCAGTCGAGTGTGCACTGTGGGTTTCAGCAGATCCAAGTGTTCACGCAGCCACCCCCACAGCCAAGGAGGAGCGCGGCCCCCGTGAGCATCCCCTCGCGTCTCTGGCAGTGGGGTCCTGCTGCTCTTCTTGCGGCAGAGGCCGCCGTGTCCACCCGCGTCCTGGCGGGCTGCGTGTGTCTGCTCACTGACTTCGAGTGTGCCTTCGCGGTCCGCCCGTGTCCTGGCGGCTGCGTGTTGTGCTGGCTCCCCGTGGGCGCGGTGTGGAGCTGCTGTGAGTCCTGCGTGCGGGGCTGGTGTGGATGCGTGGTGTCCTTCCCTTCAGGAAGGCTCCTGAGGGTGGAGCCGCTGGCTTGCATGACAGGTACATGTTTGACCTTTTAAGAACCTGTCCCGTATTTTCCAGAGCGGCTGCCCCATTTTGTGCCTGCTCAGCTGAGCGTGAGTTCCCAGCTCCTCCACGTTCTTGCCTCATGTGGTATGGCTGATAGTTAGGCCTTGGTTTTCCTAGCGGGTGTGTGGAGGTCCTTACGTGGTGGAAGAGCTGAGCGCGGTTGGGCCTGTGGGGTCCTGGGTGGACGCGCTGGTGCTGCAGCCCCGCAGCAGCTCGCAGCCCGGGCCACGCAGACTGGGCTCGGGGCCCACGGGGCTCCCTCTTGGTCCACACTTGGCGTGTTGCTGTCCCTGCCCCTGAACATAGGCAGGTACTCGCTAAGGGTTAGGGCCAGTGTTGAACGGGTCTCTGAGAGGTGAACAAGGAGCTCAGGTGGGAGTCCTGCAGCAGGATGCGGTCACCGGGCTCAGATGCCTTGCCCTGGAGACACTGGCTCTTGCCCTGCGTCGCGGCAGCACCAGGGCCGAGACTCCTTTTGTGGCCGTGATTGCCTTTCCTGCGCGCTCGGCGTCTTGCGCATCTGTGAGTCTCTGCGTCCCGCATGTGGCCTGGCGCTGTTCCTGGGGCTGGGGCCGCTCTCCAGGGGTGAAGGGGGGCAGCACTTCTGGCTGCTCATCGGAGGCGGCTTCCAGAGGTGATGGCGAGCGGGCTGGTCCTTGAGGGGCAGCCAGGTGGGGGGGTGAGGCGCGGTCGCCTGGGCCCCGTGCCCTCAGCTCAGATGCTGTCCTGGGGGGATGGGGCGGGGGTCCCGTCGGGAAGCAGTGAGCTGGCTTCTCTGGTGCAGGTCGCAGTGGGAGGAGCAGGGAGCCAGGCCCGCTCTGACTTGATGTTGTTTGATCATTAAGTGGAATGCCAGTTTGCTGCTGAGAAGGACGGGTTTCAGAGCTCCCCAAGTAAGGTGTCCAGCTGGCTGGCTGACTCGTGGTCCACTGTCACCTCGGGAGTCTTGGGGGTCTTTCTTCTCGATGCCCTTTGAGGTGGCCGGGGCTTATCCCAGGACACAGGTGACTCGCCCTCGCAGTGAGGGCTGTGGCTGCCCTCGCCTTCCCGGCCCCCACATCCTGCTTGGCCCTTGACCCTGCGGTCAGGGTCACTGCAGTGCCGCGCTCGAGGGGCCGTTCTTCCTGCTCTCACCTCTGCAGGCTGCACGGGGATGCTGCGCGCTTCTCTGGTGAAGTGAGAACCTCTGCTTGTAAAACGGCACTGTCTGGTGGTCCTTTTTAAAGCAACACTTTCTGTGCTGACAGTGACCTGTCGTGAACCTGCCTTGCCACGGTCTCCCGGGAGAGGCCGAGTCACGCTGCCATCAGGGTGGGGAAACAAGCCCTTCTGGTGGTTTTGCGTGGCATTTCGGTGGGTGATTTGTCCTAACACTGGGTGAAATGAGAGATTACTTAGAGTGTATTGTCCTGCCTAAATGAATAAACATCTCTGAAAGGTTAAGCTGCTGGTGAGGTCAGGGTGGCGCGGCAGGGCTGTGCTGGCGGGGCTGACACCCCGGCTGTGCTGGGGGACTGTGTTTCTGCTGCTGGCTGGGCCGCTGGTTTGGGGTCTGCGAGGGACCCAGACGCTCAGCTCTCATATGGTGACCAGCTCAGCAGCGCTGGGCGCAAGCCTGACAGTACAGCAGTCTGGCCGGCCTCCTGGAGGTGGGCCTGGCGCCCTATTCCTGCGCTGCCCCTTCCCGCAGGCGACAAAGCCCTGGATGGCTACAGCAAGAAGAAGTATGTGTGCAAGCTGCTGTTCATCTTCCTGCTGGGCCACGACATCGACTTCGGGCACATGGAGGCCGTGAACCTGCTCAGCTCCAACAGATACACCGAGAAGCAGATCGTGAGTGTGCAGCGGGGCACTGCTTCTCCCTGGGGCCCCTGGTACCTGGCTCTTGCTCTGCACCTCCGTCTGTCTGGGGATTTCCCCAGGTTTAAGTGGGAGCTGGTGGTAGGGCACCATGTCCTGGGGTCCCACCCCAGAGGGCGGGTTGGCACACTCCCTCCCCTCAGTGCCCGTGTATCTGACTTAAGAGCAGAGGGCAGGTGTCTGCGCCTCGCCTGGCCCCAGTGTCTGCTGAGGTGAGTGCCTGTGTCTAGGCCCTGAGGGCCCCTAGCTTCATGCCTCTAGCCCTGTATCCGCTTGGAGTAACATTATTTATGTGTTTTCTCAAGTGTAAGAGGAATATTTTCCTCTTCTTTGCCCAAAAAATTTAACTTGCAGAAAGTGAAAAAATACCCTTGATGCCCCAGAGGTTTTGTTAAGTATTGGTGTTTACTCACCAAGAAACGGGCTTCCCAAGCGCTAGTGGTGAAGCTCCGCCACCTAGCAGGAGGCGCGGGCTCCGTCCCTGGGTCGGGAAGGTCCTCTGCAGTAGGAAATGCAACCAGTTCTAGTATTCTTGCCTGGGAAATCCCACGGACAGAGGAGCCTGCCAGCCTGCTGTCTGTGGGGTTGCTGAATCAGACACGACTGAGCAACTAAGTGCATGTGTGGGTGTGTGTGCGTGCACACACACACACTCACACACATGCACACGCACGCACACACGCACGCACGCATGCGCGTGCACACTTACGCGCGCACGCGCGCACACACACACGCATGCATGTGCACGCGCACACACACACACACTCTCACCAAGAAATTACCGAGTGCCTTCCATAGACCCAGCAGTGTGCTGGGGGCCCTGGGGACACAGTGACCGTAAGCAGGGGTGGACCCGGCTCTTCTCCAGGGGCGAGGCCGTCAGCCCGCTACAGAGAGCGAGCGGAGCTGTGGCCATCGCCAGGAACCGAGGCGGGTGGAGCCCTTTGGACTCTGAGCAGTGGGCGGCTAGTAGGCAGGGCTCTGGCGGGAGGAAGACCTGAGCTGAGGCTGAGGACAAGGGGTACATGGGGGCGGAGGGGACAGACAGGGCATGCATCAAGGCCCATGTGCAGGAGGGCAGGGTGGCCAGAGCCCAGAGCAGAAGGCGAGTTCCTCCCAAGACTGACGGGGCTGAGAGGTGCTGTCCCTGCATGGGGAGGGCATGGACAGCGGGGACAGCACGAGGCTGGAGTTTGGCCCGGTGGTGAGGGGACGCTGGGGCCCTGAGACAGCTGAGAGAGGGAAGGTGGTCCGCAGTGTTCCTGTCACAGCTGAGACAGGCTCTTCCATCCTGTTCAGGTCCCCGTGGACCAGTGACTGGTCTGGGGGTGGGGCTCCAAGGTGTCTGATGCCCGTGGGGACAGTGCCTCAGGTTTGTCCTGCAGAACTGTCCGAGGAGGGCTCTGGTCCCCTGGGGCCGCGGGTTGTTGTCCATGGGCTCTGTCCCCTGGGGGCCGTGTTCTCAGGAGAAGGCAGGTGGGCCCTCTGTGGCCTGACCGCAGCAGTGCGCCGAGCAGACTGGGGTGGGCAGGGGCCGGCCGAGTATGTCCAGCGGTGGTCTCTCTCCTCTCTGGAACCCAGGGCTATCTCTTCATCTCTGTGCTGGTGAACTCCAACAGTGAGCTCATCCGCCTGATCAACAACGCCATCAAGAACGACCTGGCCAGCCGCAACCCCACCTTCATGGGCCTGGCCCTGCACTGCATTGCCAACGTGGGCAGCCGGGAGATGGCCGAGGCGTTCGCAGGGGAGATTCCCAAAATCCTCGTTGCCGGGTACGTGTCTGGTGGCCTGCTGAGGGCACGGTCACCTCCCGTGTGCATAAGTCAAGTGTGTGAGTCCTGAAGGCTCTATGGGTCTCTCAGCCTCCCGTCTTGGTAACAGCCATGGGGAGGAGGCGGGTCGGGATTGCCAGCTTGGTTGTCAGGAGGTCCATATGGGCCTCTGTCCTGGGCCAGAGCCTCACCCCGCCTCCTCTTGGTCTCTGCGGGCTGTGGCAGCCCGAGCTTGATGGCGTGGAGCGCCCGAAGAAACCTTTTTCCCTTTTTCCCCGTGTCCCTCCAGCCCCGTCACTGGTGCACCTCTGTCCCCTGGGGCCGCGGGTGTTGTCCGTGGGCTCTGTCCCCTGGGGCCGCGGGGTGGTGTCCGTGGGCTCTGTCCCCTGGGGCCGTGGGGTGGTGTCCGTGGGCTCTGTCCCCTGGGGCTGCGGGTGTTGTCCCTGGGCTCTGGGCCATGCTGGCCTCACTCCTGCCTGTCTTTCAGAGACACCATGGACAGCGTGAAGCAGAGCGCCGCCCTCTGCCTGCTGCGCTTGTACAGGACGTCCCCGGACCTTGTCCCCATGGGCGACTGGACGTCCCGCGTGGTGCACCTCCTCAACGACCAGCATCTGGTAGGTGCCTCTGGGTCACACCCACGCTCCTCTGCGGTGCAGCCTCTTCGGGGCCAGGGCCACGTGAGCAGCCTTGTGTGACTTCCAGGCTGCTGAGGGGGACATCCCTGGCCCAGTCGTCGAGCTGGGAGAGCCTTCAGGTAGAGGCTGGGAGCCCCTCCCCTGGGGTCAGGGCAGATGAGACGGGGTCTCTGACTCACTCTGTCCAGGCGTTGGAGGGGCTCCTGCTTGGTGGGTGCAGAGACAAACGGCACAGCCCAGCATGTTGCAGGAGTGCTGCGTCCACAGGGCCTCAGAGGCGCGTCTTTATGCACCTCAGTTAGGGCTGTCCTGTGGCCCCGGGGGCTCTGGCACACAGCCCGCCTAATCCACATGGCTGGACATGAGCCAGGCCCGAGCCTGCTCTGCATCGTCGGCAGGGCATCGTCAGAGCAGCGAGATGTGCAGTGAGGTGGTGTCTGGGCTGGCCGTGAGTCACGGGCCCTTGTCCACGCTGACGCTGGGAGGCGGGGTCAGGTAGGAGCTGATGCCGCACAGGTGGCCTTGTCTTGCCGGAATCCTATCTACAAACGAGAGAGTCAAGATTCCACACGGAGTTTCCCATTGAGCAGAGAGGCATTAGCATGTTAGCTGGCTACTGCGTGTTTTCCCAGAAGAGAAATCTGCCTTAAAGATGAAATGAGGACTAAACGGTCCACACAGGTAGACCACAGGGCGAGGGCGGTGGCCGTGCAGGCTCGCCTGCCGTGGGGCAGCCTGCGAGCGTCCCTCCGTGTCTCTCACTCTCGGGGAAAATTGGGTCCGCACAGGTGACCTCTCCTTGGGGCGGGGGCGTCTCAGCCAGGAGGCCCCGCGCCTGGGGCGTCTCTGTGCCCAGCTCTCTGTTTACTTTGTGTTTTCACCTGCGTGGCTCTGTGGCTGGTGCACGGATTGGTGCCTGTGTGGTTCTAGGCTGCAGGAGCCCTGCGGCGGTGGTCAGGGTGGGGTGCATCGCAGCTCAGGGTGAACTGGCACCTGTCCTCTGTGGGTGTGTTTTCTGTGTCACGCATCTCCTGGTTTTGCCACCTGAGGCTTGGGGTTGGTTTCTTTGGTCTCAAGGTTGGGGACCCCCCGGAAGAGGACCCCTTGTCCACCCAGAAGAAGCAAGCGGGCCCTTCTGAGAGCAGCAGGAGGCGGGGGGCTGTGACAGGCATAAAGCTCCTCCTGCGGCCAGGCCCCTCCTGAGTCCGGCATGGCCCAGGTGTCGCCCGGAAGGAGGGAGAGGAGGCAGCCTGGGCGTGGGGGCCCCCAGCCCTCTCCTCACAGTCTCTTCCTGCACAGACCCCTGCAAGTGTGCAGGGAACGTGGGGCACTGCACTGGGGAGCTGACCAGCTCCCTTGACCTCACTGGGGGGTCGGGTCTCATCCAGGCCCAGTGGAGCTCCCCGGTCAGGGGGCAGAGACATGGGTTAGACCACATTTGAAAATGGGGAAGAATGGGCTTTGCTGTTTTCCACGGTCTCAGATTTGGGTTGGAAAGATTCCTGTGAATCTGAACGTAATGTGTCTATCCTTATGCAGTCCACACGGAGTGACCTAAGTCAGGGGCAGCGAGGGGGTGGGCGGGTGGACGCGGGGCCGCCTCCCTGAGGCAGGGCTCTGGGATGAAGCGTGCTGGGTCCCCACGTTTTCAGAGAGAAGAGTAAGTAAGGCAACAACCGATGTGTACATCTCGCTTTCTTGAAACATCGAGGACTGATGGGAGTGGCCCCAAGGTGGCCGGTTGTTGCTGAGTTTAACGTTTCGTTTAGAATTTGTTTCAGACGAGAGGCTGTCTGCAGGTCATCCGGCGGGCGTCTGAACGTGTGTGTCTCTTCTTAGGGTGTGGTAACTGCCGCCACCAGCCTCATCACCACCTTGGCACAGAAGAACCCGGAAGAGTTCAAGACCTCTGTGTCTCTGGCCGTCTCCAGGTTAAGCAGAGTAAGTCTGCCGAAGGGAGGGGAGCTCAGGGTGGGTTTTGGTCTTTGTCACTTTATTTAACTAACGTGTCATTTTCAGTAGGCAAGGCCTTTGGGCAGTCTGTGATTCGGGGGTGGACGTGTGTCTTGGTTAGTGACTGGTGGGCTTTCCTTTGACCCCTGTCAGGGGTGTCCTGTTGGCGCAGGAAGCGTGAAGGGCAGAGCCCGCCTCTGGCGGCCGCTGCGCGCCTGTGCTGTGCCTCCTGCTGACGAAGGCCCGTGGCCCGTGTCGCTCTGTGACCAGCTCGCTCTGATCATCAGGGCCGTGAAGTCACGGAGTCGTTTCTCTTGCTGATGGTTGACGCGTGTTGCTGGGCAGCGTGTTCGCCTCTCTGTGCCCTGTCTTGCCGAGCGCTTGGGTGTCCCCTCTGAAGGCCACTGTGAGGAGCCCGTGGCCCCTCCCCGGCCTGCGGCCTCTTGGTCTTAACCCTTCTGGGCACTTGGTCCTGTTGCGTTCTCAACTAGTCTGCATTTTCTTGATCACCCGATAGCTAGGGCAGCTCGGCGTGTTTGCTGGCTTTAAAAAAAATTTTTCTCAAGATAACGTCCCTTTATTTTATCTATTTTGGCCACACCATACAGTAAGCGGGATCTTAGTTCCCTGACCAGGGCTTGAACCTGTGTCCCCTGCTCTGGGACCATTTCATCTGAACTACGGGCCCACCAGTGAAATCCCTTCATTGGCATTTTGAATACCTTCTTTTGTGAAGAACCTGTTTAGTGTTTCACACATTTTTCCACAATGTCATCTTTTTTGTTGTTTTGTAAAAACTCTTGTTTATTATTTTGGCAGTACCTCTCGGCATGGAGAAGGGAATGGCAGCCCACTCCAGTGTTCTTGCCTGGAAAGCACAGTGGAGCCTGGCGTGCTACAGTCCGTCGGGCCCCAAAGTCAGACACGACTGAGCAACTAAGCCACCTCCCAGCATGTGGGGTCTTAGTTCCCTGACCAGTGGGTTCCCTGAGCCCACTCCCCCTGTAGTGGAAGTGTGGACTGCCACAGAAACCTCCTCTTTGTATTTTTTAGATATGAACACTTTGTTGGTTAGGTTAGGTTAAACCAAACAAAATTTGCAACATTTAACCATTCAGTTCAGTCGCTCAGTCTTGTCCGACTCTTTGCTACCCCATGAACCGCAACACGCCAGGCCTCCCTGTCCATCACCAACTCCCGGAGTCTACTCAAACTCACATCTGTCGAGTCGGTGATGCCATCCAGCCATCTCATCCTCTGTCATCCCCTTCTCCTCCTGCCCCCAATCCCTCCCAGCATCAGGGTCTTTTCCAATGAGTCAGCTCTTTGCATGAGGTGGCCAAAGTATTGGAGTTTCAGCTTTAGCATCAGTCCTTCCAGTGAACACCCAGGACTGATCTCCTTTAGGATGGACTGGTTGGATATCCTTGCAGTCCAAGGGACTCTCAAGAGTCTTCTCCAACACCAAAGTTCAAAAGCATCTATTCTTTGGCGCTCAGCTTTCTTCACAGTCCAACTCTCACATCCATACATGACCACTAGAAAAACCATAGCCTTGACTAGATGGACCTTTGTTGGCAAAGTAATGTCTCTGCTTTTTAATACACTGTCTAGGTTGGTAGGTTGGTCATAACTTTTCTTCCGAGGAATAAATGTCCTTTAATTTCATGGCTGCAGTCACCATCTGCAGTGATTTTGGAGCCCCCGAAAAATAAAGTCTGACACTGTTTCCACTGTTTCCCCATCTATTTCCCATGAAGTGATGGGACCAGATGCCATGATCTTCGTTTTCTGAATGTTGAGCTTTAAGCCAACCTTTTCACTCTCCTCTTTCACTTTCATCAAGAGGCTCTTTAGTTCCTCTTCACTCTGCCATAAGGGTGGTGTCATCGGCATATTTGGGATTATTGATATTTCTCCCGGCAATCCTGATTCCAGCTTGTGCTTTTTCCAGACCAGCATTTCTCATGATGTACTCTGCATGTAAGTTAAATAAGCAGGGTGACAATATACAGCCTTGACGTACTCCTTTTCTATTTGGAACCACTTTGTTCTATGTCCAGTTCTAACTGTTCATTATAGGGGACTGGAATGCAAAAGTAGGAAGTCAAGAAACACCTGGAGTAACAGGCAAAGTTGGCCTTGGAATATGGAATGAAGCAGGGCAGAGGCTAATAGAGTTTTGCCAGAGAACGCACTGGTCATAACAGACACCCTCTTCGAACAACACAAGAGAAGACTACACATGGACATCACCAGATGGTCACACTGAAATCAGATTGATTATATTCTTTGTAGCCAAAGATGGAGAAGCTCTATACAGTCAGCAAAAATAAGACCGGGAGCTGACTGTGACTCAGATCATGAACTTCTTATTGCCAAATTCAGACTTAAATTGAAGAAAGTAGGGAAAACCACTAGACCATTCAGATCAGATCAGATCAGATCAGTCGCTCAGTCGTGTCCAACTCTCTGCAACCGCATGAATCACAGCACGCCAGGCCTCCCTGTCCATCACCAGCTTCCGGAGTTCACTCAGACCCACGTCCATCGAGTCAGTGATGCCATCCAGCCATCTCATCCTTTGTCGTCCCCTTCTCCTCCTGCCCCCAATCCCTCCCAGCATCACAGTCTTTTCCAGTGAGTCAACTCTTCACATGAGGTGGCCAAAGTACTGGAGTTTCAGCTTCAGCATCATTCCCTCCAAAGAAATCCCAGGGCTGATCTCCTTCAGAATGGACTGGTTGGATCTCCCTGCAGTCCAAGGGACTCTCAAGAGTCTTCTCCAACACCACAGTTCAAAAGCATCAATTCTTCGGCGCTCAGCCTTCTTCACAGTCCAACTCTCACATCCATACATGACCACAGGAAAAACTATAGCCTTGACTAGACGAACCTTTGTTGGCAAAGTAATGTCTCTGCTTTTGAATATGCTGTCTAGGTTGGTCATAACTTTCCTTCCAAGGAGTAACCGTCTTTTAATTTCATGGCTGCAGTCACCATCTGTAGTGATTTTGGAGCCCAGAAAAATAAAGTCTGACACTGTTTCCACTGTTTCCCCATCTATTTCCCATGAAGTGGTGGGACCGGATGCCATGATCTTCGTTTTCTGAATGTTGAGCTTTAAGCCAACTTTTTCACTCTCCTCTTTCACTTTCATCAAGAGGCTTTTGAGTTTCTCTTCACGTTCTGCCAAAAGGGTGGTGTCATCTGCATATCTGAGGTTATTGATATTTCTCCAGGCAATCTTGATTCCAGCTTGTGTTTCTTCCAGTCCAGCATTTCTCATGATGTACTCTGCATAGAAGTTAAATAAACAGGGTGACAATATACAGCCTTGACGAACTCCTTTTCCTATTTGGAACCAGTCTGTTGTTCCATGTCCAGTTCTAACTGTTGCTTCCTGACCTGCATACAAATTTCTCAAGAGGCAGGTCAGGTGGTCTGGTATTCCCATCTCTTGCAGAATTTTCCACAGTTTCTTGTGATCCACACAGTCAAAGGCTTTGGCATAGTCAATAAAGCAGAAATAGATGTTTTTCTGGAACTCTCTTGCTTTTTCCATGATCCAGCGGATGTTGGCAATTTGATCTCTGGTTCCTCTGCCTTTTCTAAAACCAGCTTGCACATCAGGAAGTTCACGGTTCACATATTGCTGAAGCCTGGCTTGGAGAATTTTGAGCATTACTTTACTAGCGTGTGAGATGAGTGCAATTGTGCGGTAGTTTGAGCATTCTTTGGCATTGCCTTTCTTTGGGATTGGAATGAAAACTGACCTTTTCCAGTCCTGTGGCCACTGCTGAGTTTTCCAAATTTGCTGGCATATTGAGTGCAGCGCTTTCACAGCATCATCTTTCAGGATTTGGAAGAGCACAACTGGAATTCCATCACCTCCACTAGCTTTGTTCGTAGTGATGCTTTCTAAGGCCCACTTGACTGCACATTCCAGTATGTCTGGCTCTAGGTCAGTGATCACACCGTCGTGATTATCTGGGTCGTGAAGATCGTTTTTGTACAGTTCTTCTGTGTATTCTTGCCATCTCTTCTTAATATCTTCTGCTTCTGTTAGGTCCATACCATTTCTGTCCTTTATCAAGCTCATCTTTGCATGAAATGTTCCTTTGGTTTCCAAGGCAAACCATTCAGTATCACAGTAATCCAAGTCTATGCCCCAACCAGTAACGCTGAAGAAGCTGAAGTTGAACGGGTCTATGAAAACCTACAAGACTTTTTAGAACTAACTCCCAAGAAAGATGTCCTTTTCATTATAGGGGACTGGAATGCAAAAGTAGGAAGTCAAGAAACACCTGGAGTAACAGGCAAATTTGGCCTTGGAATATGGAATGAAGCAGCGCAAAGACTAATAAGAGTTTTGCCAAGAAAATGCACTGATCATAACAAACACCTTCTTCCAACAACACAAGAGAAGACTCTATACATGGACATCACCAGATGGTCAACACCGAAATCAGATTGATTATGTTCTTTGCAGCCAAAGATGGAGAAGCTCTATACAGTCAGCAAAAACAAGACCAGGAGCTGACTGTGGCTCAGACCATGAACTCCTTATTGCCAAATTCAGCCTTAAATTGAACAAAGTAGGGAAAACCACTAGACTATTCAGGTATGACCTAAATCAAATCCCTTATGATTATACAATGGAAGTGAGAAATAGATTTAAGGGCCTAGATCTGATAGATAGAGTGCCTGATGAACTATGGAATGAGGTTCGTGACATTGTACAGGAGACAGGGATCAAGACCATTCCCATAGAAAAGAAATGCAAAAAAGCAAAATGGCTGTCTGGGGAGGCCTTACAAATAGCTGTGAAAAGAGAAGCGAAAAGCAAAGGAGAAAAGGAAAGATATAAACATCTGAATGCAGAGTTCCAGAGAATAGCAAGAAGAGATAAGAAAGCCTTCCTCAGCGATCAATGCAAAGAAATAGAGGAAAACAACAGAATGGGAAAGAGTGGAGATCTCTTCAAGAAAATCAGAGATACCAAAGGAACATATCATGCAAAGATGGGCTTGATAAAGGACAGAAATGGTATGGACCTAACAGAAGCAGAAGATATTAAGAAGAGGTGGCAAGAATACACAGAAGAACTGTACAAAAATGATCTTCACGACCCAGATAATCACGACGGTGTGATCACTGACCTAGAGCCAGACATCGTGGAATGTGAAGTCAAGTGGGCCTTAGAAAGCATCACTATGAACAAAGCTAGTGGAGGTGATGGAATTCCAGTTGAGCTATTTCAAATCTTGAAAGATGATGCTGTGAAAGCGCTGCACTCAATATGCCAGCAAATGTGGAAAACTCAGCAGTGGCCACAGGACTGGAAAAGGTCAGTTTTCATTCCAATCCCAAAGAAAGGCAATGCCAAAGAATGCTCAAACTACCGCACAGTTGCACTCATCTCATGTGCTAATAAAGTAATGCTCAAAATTCTCCAAGCCAGGCTTCAGTAATACGTCAACTGGGAACTTCCAGATGTTCAAGCTAGTTTTAGAAAAGGCAGAGGAACTAGAGATCAAATTGCCACCATCCACTGGATCATGGAAAAAGCAAGAGAGTTCCAGAAAAACATCTATTTCTGCTTTATTGACTATGCCAAATCCTTTGACTGTGTGGATCACAGTAAACTGGAAAATTTAACCATTACTGATCTACAAATATGACAGCAACTTTATGTGGTTCAGCCTGCTCTGTGTTTAAAAGTCTTGTCCTGCTCTGTGCCTTGCCACCTCACTCACTCTCTGGTGAAGTCTTCTCTGATCAGAAACCCCACGTTTGAGTATAGTCAGACTTCCTGATGCTTTCCTCTGGGGTTCATGCCTTCGTGTCCCCACGCGTGTGGTCCGTCCTATTCTGAGGGCTCGTTGTCGACAGTCCAGCGAGCTGGCATCACGTTGTGGCGAGGCCTGTTCTTGAGTCGTGTCGTTGTCCCAGCACTGCTGCGAAGGCCCCGCCCTCCGCACACCCTGGTTTTGCAGTAAAGTAACCTGGCCTGGCACAGATGCCGGTTTGTGCTGAGCCCCTCTGGTTCTCTGTGTATCTTGGCGCCGGTGACGTGACTTTGGGCTAATTTGATGTCCAGTGGCACCAGTGAGCCCCATCCCCAGAGTCCATCGGGGCTACCTTTGTAGTTTCAGGAGAATTCAGATCTTTGCAGTATTAAGGTTTTGAGTCTGTGGCCATGGTGTATCTACTTAGTCTTTAATTTCTGTCAAATATGTTTCATAGCTTTTCAAGAAGAGGTTCTTTTATTTTTTGTTTAACTTATCTTTATATACTTTATTTTAAAAACGCTCTTCTCAGTGACACCTTACAGATGTTATCATAAAAGTCTGTGCTGGTTTGTGCGGGTGGACTTTGTGTACTTACTGCTCTTGATGTTGGCGACTTTGCCAGACTCACCTGTCAGACCTGGCGGTTTATATGTAGATTGCTTTGGGTCATCTTTGTTTTCCACCACGTGTTCTGTGGACAATGACGGCTTCTTTCCTTTCCCGGTCCGTCTTTGTTTGTACTTTCTGCTTTATTGCTCCAATTCGGGCCTTCCCTGCAGTGTTGAATGTGAAAGGTGATTGGTGTGTTTTTTACGTTGAAGGGAAGCCTTTGATGTCTCGGTGTTAAGTATGACATCGGCAGGTTTTGTCCACATCCGTGTCCTTTGCCACATTAAGGAAATTCCTTGTTATATCTTTGCTAACAATTTTATTAATTAACTGGTGAAGCCATGTGAACTTAGGATTTTCTTTGTGGGGCGACTGCTAATTACGGATTCAGTTTATGTAGTAAGTGATGAGGCCTCAGATTTTCTTTTGTTAAGTGGCATTTTCTTAACCCTTTGCTAACTTAACGCGAACGCTCAGGTGTTTGGGCAGAAAGTCCCTTGTTGGCCCTGCGCTGTGGCCTCCCGCCTTCATTTGTGTTGGGTATTTGCCCTTTTGTTGTGCTGGATTTAGCTCATCAAGTATGTAAGAATTTCTTTTGACTTTGTTGGTCCTGTTTTGATTTTTGTACCTTATTACCTTCTGCTTGTATCTTTATTGTTTTCTTTCCTCCACTATCTTTGGGCTAATTTGCTAGTCTCTTCCAAACCCTTGAGATTAATTCTCCATTACTTTTGTTTTTGTATTTGTTTCACATATGTGCATTTAATGCTCTAAGTTTAACTCTGAGCCTGGTTTAGCTGCCTGAGGGGCACTGGAAAGGCAGCCTTGGGTGGCCGGCTGTGTCCCTGGCGGCGTGGTCGGGCCTGCTCCGTGCGCCTGCCCACCGGCTGCTCCTGCTGGGCTCCCCACCGCTCTGCCCGGCCTGGAGCTCCCCCGTCTCAGGTGACCTGGTGTCATGGCCGAGCCCTGTGAGGGGAGCCACTCCGAGCCCCTGCCGTGGGGTGTGGGGGGCACGTGCAGCGGGTTTGCGGGTGTGTGCCGTCCCCGTGTGCACGGGGCGTGGTGTGTCATCTGCCCAGACCCTGTGGCGCGGTTGGTGGGGGGTGAGAGTGGAGACCCTGTGCTCTCAGGCCTGCCCTGAGGACGGTGGGGCGTGGGGCCAGGTGGGAAAGGTGGGGCTCTCCGCCCAGGCTCTGGAGACCTGGGTCCTGAGGGCGGGGTCGCTGTCGAGCGCTGGGTGCCCGCAGGCCCGTGTCCCTTGGGGCGGGGGTGTCCTTGTGCAGTGGCTCTTCTGGGGCTGGGGGCTGCACTCCTGTCCCTCCGACCTGGACAAGCGTGTCTGTTCTTAGCACACGGCGTGGTGCTCTTGGGGACTCCAGCCCGCATCTCATCTTGCTGTGCCTTCTCACAGATCGTGACGTCGGCCTCCACGGACCTTCAGGATTACACCTACTACTTTGTCCCGGCCCCCTGGCTGTCGGTGAAGCTCCTGCGGCTCCTGCAGTGCTACCCGCCCCCAGGTAACAGCCGGGCACAGAGCCTGGGGGAGGGCTTGCTGTGGCCTTTGAGCGTTAGGTTTCGTGTTGAGCGACTGAGCATACGTGCACACACGCACTCTTTAACAAGTCACCTTTTGCTCTCCTGGCGCCAGCTCTGGTTCTCCGGGTCTCTCTGATGCTCTCACAGCTCTTGGCTTTCCTGGAGCAGCTAGTCGAGGACGCTCACTTAATTACGACTGGGATGAGCTCTGCTTCTGTGTATTATGTACATGTAGGGTCAGATCTCTGTGGGTTTTTGAAACAGTCTTTTAAAATAATTCTTGAAACCGGTTGAAACTTCACATCCAAAATTGTTAAGTTTGTGTTACTTTAAAGTGCATGTCATGGATATTGTTATGTTTGTTTTATTCTAAAATATGGCAAGTAACTAGAATCACTGGTTTGAGAACGCTCATGAGAGTTCCTGTTGCGCACTTCGAAATTGCCTTCTACAAAGATGGCTTTCTTGTTGTAACCTCCGCACTTTAGCCTTCATTTGTTTTTGTACAGGGTATGTCTGTTAAATTCAAGTCACTTTGTGTCCTGAGTGTTTTTTATATTAAAGTGTGAGCTGCTCACCCTGCAGCAGAGCTGAGCAGGCGCGGGGCCCATGAGGCCTCACCCCTCCAGCCGGCGGGCCTCCACCCCCGCGCAGGGCAGTCGTTCTCTCGGTGGAACTGGCCTCTGCCTTCTTACTCCCAGGTTGGGGCGACTTGGAGCCCCTGGGGGTGGGTCTCGGTGTCGCCTCCCGCTTTCAGCCCTGCTCCGCCCCTGGCGGCTTCGGGGACGCTGCCGCCCCCGCCCCCTGCCCGGCGCCTGGGGGCCCGGCCTTGAGTGGTCGTTAGACAGGCGCTTTAGATGCAGTGCCGCGGTGGTTTCTGGAGTTCTCATGTTTCTATCACTTTCCTAGTCTTTCTTGTGCTGCTTTGACTAGAATTTTAAAATTTCCCTTCTGTTTTTGTTGCTCTTCGTGTGTTTTCTCTGTTTCTTGTGGTGATAGCAGGTAGTGGGAAGAAACCTTTCATTCCTCCCCACCCCCCACCCCAAACTTCCGTATCAGGTGTTTCTGTCCGTGTCACTGAGATTCATCTTCATCAGCTCATATGATCTACGTCTCAGCAAAACTCGCGTCTCGTGCTTGTGTTAAGACATTATCCTGGCCGTCAGATCCTCTGCCTTGAGCAGCCTCAGGCTTTGAGTTGGGACTTTCACCTTCTGAGAGGCTGAGGCGAGGGTTACCGGGGCTGGGGCAGGGCGGGCTGCGGGGAGCCGCCAATGGCTGGCTGTTTTGCCCAGAAGACCCTGCAGTGCGTGGCCGCCTGACCGAGTGCCTGGAGGCGATTCTCAACAAAGCCCAGGAGCCGCCCAAGTCCAAGAAGGTGCAGCACTCCAATGCCAAGAACGCCGTGCTCTTCGAGGCCATCAGCCTGGTCATCCACCATGACAGGTGGGCCTGCGCACTCAGCCTCCACCCTCCACACGCAGCTGGGTGCCGTGCTCTTGCCTCCCCCTGGGGCTCCCCCTTCTCCTGGGCATCCCACCAGGCCAGCCGCTCCCAGGGCCACCCAGGAACCCGTGTGAGCGTGTGTCCCGCGGGCTGCGTGGGTCAAGGTTGTGGCGAGAAGGTGTGTGGAGGCCGCACAGGGTGGGCTGGGGGTGTCTCCAGGTCCCAGCAGGTGCGCCCACCAGAGTGCCATGGTTCCACGGACTGGGTACTGTTAGCCAGCTCCCCCGCTGGGGGGTGTACCAGTCTCGGCTGTGTCCGAAGGGTGCAGATGTCACGAGGACAGAGTGAAAAGCGAGCAAAGACCCCCCCCAGCCCCCGGGGTGCATGGAGCTGGCACTTGAACACCAGTGACCTCTGTGTACCATCGCCACCTGCGTTTACCTTCTCCACGTCAGGGCTTTCATCCCGCTGTCGGCCAGGCGGGTTCTCTGGCTGAGCGTGTCACCTCTGGTCAAGGCATGATGAAAACTGGGGTCCCCTGGCCAGTTTGGTGTGGAGGCTCAGGTTCCTGGCCAGCCTTGGCCCTCTGGAGGCGGGTCCCGTGGATGCACTGAGAAACGCTCTGGGGGTCCTCGTGTGGTACTGACCAAAGTGAGCGTCAGGCCTTGTGTCCTGGGAGGCCGTGGCGGCTGTGACGGCAGCCCTGGCCAAGCGGGGACCCCTGCCCACCTGTCTCTCCCGTCTGTGCAGCGAGCCGAACCTGCTGGTCCGGGCCTGTAACCAGCTGGGCCAGTTCCTGCAGCACCGGGAGACCAACCTGCGCTACCTGGCCCTGGAGAGCATGTGCACGCTGGCCAGCTCCGAGTTCTCCCACGAGGCCGTGAAGACGCACATCGAGACGGTCATCAACGCCCTGAAGGCAAGCGCACTCTGTCCCGTGTCTCAGGCTGGGTGGGAGCTACTGGTGGGTTCTGGGGTCCCACATGCTCGGCCCCGGGGTGGTCTGCTCGGGTGCGTGGGTCCCTGGGTGGTTCTGCGCTCTGCCCTGAGATGCTGTGCCCATGGGCAGCTCCCGTGGGTCTGGCACGTGAGCAGACCTGCAATAAAAGTTGAGGTCGGTTCAAACCAAAAAAAGAAAGAAAAGCTGAGGTTGGTGAAACTGTTCTTTTTGGTGGAAAGATAAGATATTTTGTCCATGTCTGCAAGAAAACTCACTCTTTGCAAAAGAATATTTGCTTTCCCAGGGAATTAAAATTCCAGAGCAGGATCTTCTGCTTCAGGAGGGTTTGTTCCTCAGGGTCAGACACAGCTGGTCGTGCACGTTAGGAAACCGAAGGCAGGCGGGGAGCTCGCAGCTGCCGCCTGGGTCCTGCGCTAGAGCCGGGAACAGGGCTCACCCTGTTCCTTTGGGTTTACGTGTACTTAATAGACATTTTTGGTGTGAGTTTTGAACGTGAGGGCTTACAAAGGTTTGGAATTTGCTTTCTGGCGTTTTGAATTCTGCCTGGGTGGTTGTGGCGTCTCTTGCAGTCACTGCCTGGATCAGAAAGACGCCCGTGCGGGCCGTGGCGGCTCTCGGCAGCGCCTCTCCCGCTGTCCAGCGCTGTGGAGCGGCTGCACCCTCGCTTCTCAGGGTCCTGGGTGGGGCCAGGAGTCGGCACGGTGACGGGCTCCCCGGTGATGCAGAAGGGGCCAGTCTGTGACCACACAGTGGGTGGCCTTTGACCCGTCCCCGCCCCCCCTCCTGGGACAGAACATGAGCCGGCCTGTCAGAGCAGGAACCAGGGCAGTGGTTAGCGTGTGGGGTTAGGGCTCCACAGGACACTGGACTTGGATGGTGAGGGGGGCGAGCTCCGAGGGGGGCACTGGGACAGAGGGAGCCCCCCCATACCCGCCCAGCACCCCTCATGCTGCTGCTCCTGTGCTCACCCCAGACGGAGCGGGACGTGAGTGTGCGGCAGCGGGCTGTGGACCTCCTCTACGCCATGTGTGACCGCAGCAACGCACAGCAGATCGTGGCCGAGATGCTGAGCTACCTGGAGACCGCGGATTACTCCATCCGAGAAGAGATTGTGAGTCTTGCTGCCTCTGTCATCAGGGCCTCCGCGGTTGCATCTGGGCTGAAGCGCTTCTTCACGGGGTCTGTTACTGGCGGGATGAGAGTTCTGTGCTTTGTTCAGCATTTTTATCAGCGTTTTCAGTAGAGCTCCAGTTTTTTGGAGTCACTCTGTGGAGGCCCTGATCCTAACTCTCCACCTCCCCTGCAGAGGCCCCGGAAGCAGGGGGCTCAGCACCAAGGGAGCAGGTTGGGGCATGCAGGCACTCGGGCCAGCATGGCAGTGAGGGGCCTCCAGTGTCCAGCTTTAGGGGCAGCTCTGGGCTTGGAGGACTTGATGCCAAGGGCATTGACAAGGCGGGTGCTCCAGGATGGCCTCTGGGCTTGTTATAGAGGGTCGATGTGGAGGCCAGAGAAGGCGCACAGCAGGCTCTGGGGTGTGGTTGGGAGGTCAGGCCAGGGGCAAGGTGGGCATGAGGGCCACCCCCGCCAGAGGGCTGGGCTCTGGGTCCACTGTCCATGCTGCCCAGGGCGGCTGTATGCAAGTGGAGGCTGTGCCTGCATAGGCGAGGGGCCTGCTTCCCACAGCCCGGAGCAGGCATCCCCCGGGCAGCAGAGAATAGGGAGCAAGTGAGAAGGGCTGGTTGGAGCAGGAGGCCATGAGCACAGGGCTTCCTGGGCGTGGGCGTGGCTTCCTGGGCGGCTGAGTGCGGAGGGGGTGGGCGGGGTCCACTGTGTCTCACTGGTTCACTTGTTCTACTTTGCGTGTCCTTCCGCATCTGTCCTGGAACCTTAAACTTTCGAGATTCCTTTGAGCAGCTGGGGGCGCTCTGCTGCGGCTTCAGACCCTCCTGAGTCCCTTCCTGGGCGGCCGTGCCCTGCAGGTGCTGAAGGTGGCCATTCTGGCAGAGAAGTACGCCGTGGACTACACGTGGTACGTGGACACCATCCTGAACCTGATCCGCATTGCCGGCGACTACGTGAGTGAAGAGGTGTGGTACCGCGTCATACAGATCGTCATCAACCGGGACGACGTGCAGGGTTATGCCGCCAAGACGGTGTTCGAGGTGTGCCGGCCCTCCCTGCTTCCCTGCCAGCTCTGGGCCCGCGTCCACCTCCACGCATGTCTCAGTGCCGTGTCTCCCTGATTTTCACACGGCTGCCCCGGGTGAGGTGCTCTTGGTCGGCCAGAGGCTACCTAAGCAAGCTGCCCAGTGCAGGGGGCTCCCACTGGCCTCCATGTGCCCCCGCCCCCGTCCAGGGTCTGAACCGTAATTTTTGGGAGCAGCTCTTGTTGAAGGGGTGGGATCGACCATGGACCTGTCCCCGGGGCTCCCCTGCTACTGACCCCTCTGCTGAAGTGACCAGGAGTGGGGGACGGGGTGGGCAGTGTGGTTGGAAGCGGGGCAGATGGCTCAGGAGGTTCTGGGGACTGTGGCCATGTGCAGCGCCGGCTCCCTGGGAAGGCCCCTGGGCTGCACTCATGGTTCCTCACGCAGCTCAGCCGCTTTTTCTGGAGGCCGAGCCCATGCCGCGTCTACCTGTGCATGAGCTCTGGGGCACTGGGTTCATGGCGTGCTCCTCCACAGGCTCTGCAGGCCCCGGCCTGCCACGAGAACCTGGTCAAAGTTGGTGGCTACATCCTTGGGGAGTTCGGGAACTTGATAGCAGGAGACCCAAGGTCCAGGTGAGTCGCCCGGGGGCCAGAGCCCTGTGTCCAGGTGCTGGTCCTGTGCCCCGAGCTCTCACCTGAGGCGTGATTGAGGCCAGCTGACGTCTTGAAGTCCTGGGACAGCCCAGAGTGAGGGCACGTCTGTTCAGGATGACTGTGCAGAACGTGGGGATTCTGGGGGAAAGGAGGTGTGGCTAGTGGCTGACGCTGTTTCGGGGGAGCCTGTACTCGGCCTGGAGCTGGAAACGTGCAGGTCCTGGCAAGGGTGGGGCTCCTCATTGCTCCCTGCTCACCCATCCCTGGGGCTCAGGCAGGGCGGGTGCGGTGCATGGCGAGACGAGAGGTAACGCTGCCCCGTGTGTCCCCTCCACCCTGCAGCCCCCTGACCCAGTTCCACCTTCTGCACTCCAAGTTCCACCTGTGCAGCGTGCCCACTAGGGCGCTTCTCTTGTCCACCTACATCAAGTTCGTGAACCTCTTCCCGGAGGTGAAGGGCACCATCCAGGACGTGCTGCGCAGTGACAGCCAGCTGAAGAATGCCGATGTGGAGCTGCAGCAGCGTGCAGTCGAGTACCTGCGGCTCAGCACTGTTGCCAGCACCGATATCCTGGTGCGACCCCCGCGTTCCCCCCCCCATCCCCATCCCCCCCTGTCATCCCCATCCCCGGCCACCCTGTCCCCCCCATCCCCATCCCCCCGTCATCCCCATCCCCCCATCCCCACCTGTCATCCCCATCCCCCCATCCCCGTCCCCCCCATCCCCCCATCCCCCCCGTCCCCCCATCCCCCCCTGTCATCCCCATCCCCCCATCCCCGGGCTGCCCTGTCCCCCCCGTCCTCCCATCCCCCCTTCCCCCCATCCCCCCCATCCCTCCATCCCCGGGCCGCCCTGTCCCCCCCATCCCCCCATCTCCCCCATTCCCCCTCATTCCTGGGCTGCCTGGTCCCCGCCATCACCCCGTCCTCCCCCGTCCCCCCGTCCCCACCGTTCCCCCAATTCCACCCCATCCCTGGGCCACCTGGTCCCTGCTGTCCCTGCTCCGTTCCCCCCTGTCCCCCCACCCCCCACCCCCATCCCCGGGCTGCCCTGGGTGGGGGCTGGAGGCTGTGGGGCTTTGTGCCCTGCTGACCTCAGCTCCTTTCCCACCAGGCAACTGTCCTGGAGGAGATGCCCCCCTTTCCAGAGCGTGAGTCCTCCATCCTGGCCAAGCTCAAGAAGAAGAAGGGTCCAAGCACCGTGACCGACCTGGAAGAGGCCAAGCGGGAGAGGAGCGCCGATGTCAACGGGGGCCCCGAGCCCGCCCCGGCCAGCACTAGCGCCGTGGTGGGTCCCTCCCGAGGGCCCCGCCTGCACAAGCTCCGGGGCGCCTGGTGCCCGCGGTTCAGGACCCCGGATGGTGTCCTGGGTGGGCTGACCCAGATGCAGTATCTGTCGTTAGACTGTCAGACGGTCATCTGGGGTTCACAGTCAGCTCCTACGTCTCCTCTTGGCTTTGGATTTGGAAAATGTGGTCATTCTTGCGTGACGGCTGCATGGGGGCCTCTCCTCCCACCCCGGGCTGGTTTCCAGGGCCTCCACCTCCTGGGGTCCAGTAGTGAGCGGGTTAGAGTGAGCTCCCTGTTCATACAAGTGCCCTGAGAATATGCCCTCTGATGTCTGTTGAGGAAGACGCCGTTTTCAGAGTTGTGTTTCCTCTCTTGTCCCCGCTGTGGGGGGTGGGCTCCCAACCACCGCGGGCTTTGTGGCTGCTGCGTCGGGAGGCAGCCTGAAGAGTAGGCTCCACCCTGGATGCTGCTCCGGTGATATGGCCAGCTGCTCACACTGTCCGGCAGCCCCAGTGAGGATGTGCCCGAGGTAGAGGTGCCGTGTGCTCGTGCGTGGACAGCCTGGGGCCAGGGTGGTTTGTTTATGTGTGGCGCCGGGATGCTTGTGTGTGAGCCCTGGCGCTCTACGTGTAGGGGCACTCGCCTGACCCCGGGCCCACTGTGAAGCCTGTGCTCACGCCTGGCCCTGGGCTTGGGGCCCGTCACAGTCAGGACCTCCCACCCAAGGCCTGGCGCCGGCTCTGCAGAGGCGCCCAGGGTGGTGCTGGGGACAGAGTTCCTGTGTCCCTAGGGCTCAGGTGGTCTGATGGGGGCAGGGGAGGTGAGGCAGGAGGGCAGAGAAGGGCTGGGGTCCCTCCTGCGTGGGAGTCTCGTCCTAGGGCTTCTGCCTCCAAACTCAGAGGAGAGGCTCCGCCTTGAAGTGGCGCTGAGATATCAGGGTTTTATTGGGGAACCTGTTATGCCTTTCACTTCCGTGTAGCATCGGCTGGAATCCCTTTTGCTTAGGGTTGCACGTCCCCCCTGGAGGTGGTTTTGTTTGGGACTGTCCAGGGGCCTCGGCTCCTGTGGCTCCAGGATGCTTGTCTATGCATCTGTGGAGGTGTCTGCAGGCTGCCTGTCCCCTGGGCTTTGGGCTGGCAGGGGAGCCTAGAGCTGCCCCCACCCCATGGGCTGCAGCACTTTGAGCAGGTGTAACCTGTGGAGACTGTGCACCAGGCCAACTCCTTGGGGAGGGTCTCCCCGCGTCCTCAAAAGAGGGCCAGGTGGTGTAGGGAGTGACTCCAGTGTTGCCAGGTGGAGGCCCTGCAGGGGGTCTGGGGAGGGAGCTGGCATCCTGGGGGATCTCCTCAAGGAACCACCTAGCTTTTGTGTGTTCACATTTGACTTAGTGGGACAAAAGGGCTTTTGTACCTTAGAAAGCATTTGAACTGTTCTTCAGGAACCAGTGGTAGACGTCTTGCAGCAGGTGGCGGGGTCCACAGGGGCTCAGGGCCCCCGGGAGCAGCCCCTGAGCTAGTGGGCAGGCTCCCAGCAACCACAGCAACCTGGCTGGTGGGCGGGGATGCCTGTGACTTGTCCCCCAGACTCCCCAGCCGCACCGAAGCTTCTGCTGATCCTTTCCCACCGGCCCTCTGGGCCCTCCCTTCTCCTGGGGATTCCAGCCTGGCCTGTTCTGCATCTGGCGCCACCCTGCCCACCAGCCCGCTTCCTACCGTGGCTGGGCCTTAGTGCACTGCCGCCCGTGAGTCCTCAGGCCTCCCAGACCCACGGTCTCTCTGCACACGTGTGTTCTGTGACGCTTCCTTGTCTTCATGTGGAATCCATACGTGAGATCATCTGCCTACACAGGTAGTTGTTTAAGAAATGCAGTGCAGTGCTCCAGGTGTTAAAGGGAGATAAGTAGTAACTTGTGCTGAGGTCGTGGTTTCATCCAGGATGTCACCTAGAGCTGGACATCCTGGGGTGTGAAGTCAAGTGGGCTTCAGGAAGCGTTTCTGTGAACAAAGCTAGTGGAGGTCATGGAGTTCCAGCTGAGCTGTTTTGAATCCTGAAGGATGATGCTGTTAATGTGCTGCACTCAGTATGCCAGCAAGTTTGGAAAATTCAGCAGTGGCCATAGGACTGGAAAAGGTGAGTTTTTATTCCAGTCCCTAAGAAGGTCTATGCTAAAGAATGTTCAAACTACCTCACAATTGTCATTTCACATGCTAGCAAGGTAATGCTCAAAATTCTTCAAGCTTGGCTTCAGCAGAATGTGAACCGAGGACTTTGAGATATATAAATGGATTTAGAAAAGGCAGAGGAACCAGAGATCAAATTGCCAACATTTGGTCACGGAGAAAGCAAGGGAATTCCAGAGAAGCATCTATTGCTGCACCATTGACCACACTAAGCTTCTGTGTGG
Organism: Bubalus bubalis; assembly: GCF_019923935.1. NCBI lineage: Eukaryota > Metazoa > Chordata > Mammalia > Artiodactyla > Bovidae > Bubalus > Bubalus bubalis. The sequence continues at coordinate 131,878,692 of NC_059161.1, read as the reverse complement.
ATCACAACAAACGGGAAGATTTCCTAAGGAGATGGGACGACCAGACCACCTTCCCTGTCTTCCGAGAAACCTGTATACAGGTCAAGAAGCAGTAGTTAGAACTGGACATGGAACAACGAAGTGGTTCCAAATTGGGAAAGGCTGTATATTGTCACCTTGCTTATTTAACTTCTCTGCAGAGTACATCATGTGAAATGCTGGGCTGGTTGAATCACAAACTGGAATCAAGATTGCTTGGAGAAATATCAACAACCTCAGATAAGCAGATGATACCACTCTAATGGCAGAAAGGGAAGAGGAACTAAAGAGCAAGCCTCTTGATGAGGGTTAAAGAGGAGGGTGGAAAATGCTGGCTTAAAGCTCAACATTCAAAAACGAGGTGCCGTCTGGTCCCATCCTGTGTGTGTGCTGAGTTGCTTCAGTTGTGTCCAGCTCTGTGACCCTTTGGACTATTGCCTGGCAAGTTCCTCTGTTGATGGGATTCTCTGGTCCCATCACTTCTTGGCAAGTAGAAGGGGAAAAATTCGAAGCACTGACAGATTTTATTTTCTTGGGCTCTCACATCACTGCGGATGGTGACTGCAGCCATGAAATTAAGACACTTGTTCCTTGAAAGAAAAGCTGTGACAAACCTAGACAGTGTATTAAACACAGACATCAGCCAACAAGGTTCCCTACAGTCAAGGCTGTGGTTTTCCCAGTAGTCCTGTACAGATGTGAGAGTTGGACCATAAAGAAAGAAGGCTGAGCTTCGAAGAATTGATGCTTTTGAACTGGGATGCTGGAGAAGACTCTTGAGAATCCCTTGGACTGCAAGGAGATCAAACCAGTCCATTCTAAAGGAAATCAGTCCTGAATATTCATTGGAAGGACTGATGCTGACACGGAAGCTCTAATACTTTGGCTACCTGATGTGAAGAATTCACTCATTTGAAAAGACCCTGATGCTGGGAAAGATTGAAGGCAGAAGGAGAAGGGGGATGACAGGATGAGATGGTTGGATGGCATCACCGACTCCATGGACATGAGTTTGAGTAAACTCTGGGAGTTGGTGATGGACAGGGAGGCCTGACGTGCTGCAGCCCGTGCGGTCTTACAGAGTCGGACACGACTGAGTGACTGAACACCTGCAAATGGTCCCCATGTGTGAGTCCTCAGCATAACCTGAGGGCAGGCGGGCTGTTGCCTGGGTTGGGTGCGTCCGTGTGCTGGAGAGAGGAGGAGTGGCTCTCGGAAAGATGAGTGCTCCAGAACCAGCGTGGTGCTCACTGCAGGCACGCAGTGACTCCGGGAGGGACTCGGGTGTTGTAAGTGGACGCTGGCCCGCAGGAGGGTCCAAATGAGTTCTCACAGGCTGGGTTCTTGCTTCGACATGATCCTCAGGATCATAAGAACCCTGCGGGCTTCTGGAACTTGTGTGCCCGGGCGGGGGCAGTGCCACCCCTGTGCAGCGGGCGAGGGGACACGTGAGTGACTGTGATGAGCTGCACACTGTGTCTCCTGTGGTCTGAGAGGGGCATTGGAAGGACTTTTTTCTTTGTCTTCTGCCTCGTGTCAAAACGTAAAAAGCCAAAACAACAAAGCAGTTAAAAAGAAACCTATTCTGCAGAACTTTTATCTACTTTTTCTCTGTAACACAATAGGACTTAGAGGCGTTTGAGGGTGCGTGCTAATGTGGTTCCTGCTTAGTCATTTCGCCTCTTAAGACTCTCTTAGATGCTCGACAGTAGCGTGCACAGCTGTGTTCCTAAACCCAGACGTTGCTTTTTGGCGCTGTGGGCGGCGAGGGCGCAGGCACTTGTGTTGCGTGAAGTCACGCCCGGCAGCTTCTGCACTGACCTCTTCCCCTGTTTTCCAGTCCACGCCGTCTCCGTCGGCAGACCTCCTGGGTCTGGGGGCTGCACCCCCTGTCCCCGCAGGCCCCCCACCCTCTTCCGGCGGGCTGCTCGTGGATGTCTTCTCAGACTCGCCCTCCGCGGCTGCGCCCCTGGCTCCCGGCTCCGAGGACAACTTTGCCAGGTAGTCTGCCTCCCGTCCCGAGGGGGCCTCCCTCTCTCCTGAGTGTGTCCCACCAGGCGGCAGGCGGCAGCCGGCGTCCATCCCCGCAGCCTCTCACCCTGCTGGGCCTGTGCCCTGGACTCCCTGTCTCCAGTTACGGAGGAAGCTGGGACTCCAGGCGGGCGAAGGAGCGGGCCGCCCCAGGGCTCTCGCTGTAGCTCACCCCATCCTCTGCACTGTGCTCCTGGTCCTCCAGTCATGCCCATGGCTGCCCTCCTGGGGCCTAGCTGATGTTTAAGAAGTGCTTTTCAGTCGCTGCTTTGTCCTGTGGGATCTGTGCCAACAGACCCCACAGGCCCTTCCTGCGCTGCCTCTGTCCGCTCTCCACTCGTCACCTGTGTGACCGGTGTCCCACGTCGGCGTCCCTGCTGTGGGCTGGTGGAGTGCTGCATGGGCTTGCCTTCGCTGGGTTCCCTGAGGCCTCCCTTCCTCCCTGCCTCCGGTGCTTGGTGGGTCCTGTCCCTTCTCGGCTTGCTCTTTGTGCCTCTGTCTCTTGAATCTTACGTCTGGATGAAAGGTGGGCACCCCCCATCTCCGTGATGGTTAGTGATGTTGACCATCTTTTCACCTGCCTGTGGCCATCTGTATGTCTTCTTTGGAAAAGTGTCTGTTCAGGTCTTCTGCCCGTTTTTTAATTGGGTGGCTTGGTTGCTTTGAATTGAGCTGCATGAGCTGTCTGTATGGTTGGAGGTTAACCCTGCGCTGGTTCTGCCATTTGCAGATGTTTTCTCCCGTTCAGTGGGTTTTGCTGATGGTTCTCTACTGTGTGCAAGCTTTTAATTAGATCCCATTTGTTTTTGCATTTGTTTCCTTTGCCCCAAGCTGATCCAGGGAAAAGCTCCTGTGATTTATGTGAAAGTGCGCTCTGCCCGTGTTCTCTCGTAGGAGTTTAGTGGTCTCAGGTCTCACGTTTAGGTCTTTCATCCGCTTTGAGTTCATTTTTGCGTGTGGTGTGAGAAGGTGTTCTGGTTTCATTGTCTTCCACGGAGCTGTCCAGCTTTCCCGGCACCGGGGGCCGGGCGGGCGCGGGTGTGTGTGTGCGGGGTGCCTGTGTCAGTGGGGAGCCCCGGGCAGGTGAGCAGCACTGTCACGGAAAGCAGGCTGACCCGCCCGTGGGCCCCGCTCGACTCACCTCCTGTCTGCGGGGCTGCTTGCAGCAGTGCTCGTTGGAATGTCGCCTGCTTTTCTCGTTCTGTCCCAGAGAAGGTTTCCAGCCTTCGTGTTCCTTAAACCCCTTTTCAGAACTTATCTTGGTATTTTCAGTGGGTGACTTTGAGTGACTCACACGCTGTCCCTTGTCCCCAGGTTTGTCTGTAAAAATAACGGTGTGTTGTTTGAAAACCAGCTGCTTCAGATCGGACTGAAGTCTGAGTTTCGGCAGAATTTAGGTATGCATTTTACTTCTTTAATGAAAACATCTCTTTTAAGGGTCTAGTTTCCAGAATATATAAAGGACTCCAAATCAAAAACAGGGAAAGAACCCAGGTGAAAAAATGGGCAAAAATCTTGAATAGACATTTCTTTGAGGAAGACATTCAGGTGTCCAGAAGCGCTAGACAAGGTGCCTGCATCACTAACAACCTGGGGTGCGGTGAGGCCACGCTGAGGTGTGTTCACACCCGCAGCGGCTGCTGTGAGCGCGGAGCCAGCGCCGGCGGACAGGAGGGACCGGAGCCCCGTGCGCTGTTGGTGGGCCTGTCAGTGGGGCGGCTGTTGCGGAAACAGAGGAGGTTTCTTACAAGATTAAAAGTAGGATCACCGTGTACATGACCTAGCCTTTCCACTTCTGGGTGTTTACCCAAAAGATGTGACAAGAAAGCAGGGCTGAGCAGACACTTGCACACCCACATTCGCAGCAGCATCACGCACAGTCGCCAAAAGGTGGAGACAGCCCCAGTGCCCACCCCGATGAGTGCATGCACCGAACGTGGGATAAACCCACCACGGGTGTTGCTCAGCCTTAAAGGGGAAGGAAACCCTGACACAGGCTGCAGCGTGGATGACCCCTGAGGACGCGATGCTCAGAGAAATAATCCAGGCACAGAAGGACGGATGCTGTCTGACTTCCCCCAGAGGAGGTCCCTGGAGGGGTCTCATCCATAGACACAGGAAGTAGACTGGGGGTTGGGGGCTGAGGCCGTGTGGGGAGGGGAGTGAGTGTCCAGTGGGGATGGCGTGTCCGTTTGGGAAGATGAAGATTTCTGGGGATGATGGTGGGGAAGGTAACACAGCCAGGGGAATGTTCTAGTGTCCCAAGCTGTGCGCCTGGAAACGGTTAGATGGTAAATTGCAGGGTATGTATATTTTGCCACACTTGTTAAAAAAGCTGTTTTTGCTCCCCCCATATCCCCCCCAAAATCACGCACGCTGACTGTTGGGCCAGCCCCTCCCCGTACCCTCGTGGAGCCTGTCCTGAAGCGAGTGGGGAGTAAGCAGGGAGGAGGCGGTGTGTCTGCCCCACGGGGACCCCGACCCTTCTCACTGAAACTCAGAACTTCGCGTTGAGCTTAGGCGTTAACTCCGGGCTGCCGTGGGGTCAGCCAGGCGCTCGGTGTTCCTTACACCGTGGGGAGCCATGCACACCTGCGTGTGCTCTAGGAGGTGTGAGGTCACGGTCCATCCTGGACTCCACGGGCGCAGACGTTCACGGGGGCCTGCGTGCGTCTTCTGCTCTGATGGCACAGGGCTCCCCACGCTGTGGCCAAGGGCTCGGGGTGGGGCGGGGTGAGGCGGGGGCTCTGCTCTCCCCCTGCAGCTCAGGGGCTGCGATGTGCCCTGTGAACAAGCTGCTCTGCTTCCTTCCAGGTCGGATGTTCATATTTTATGGTAACAAGACCTCCACACAGTTCCTGAATTTTACTCCGACACTTATCTGTTCGGACGACCTCCAGGCCAATATCCTTGGTCCTGTTGCCCCTCGGGCCACAGGCAGAGTGGGTGGGAGGATGGACTGGGAGGACGGACGCTCCCGGGGCTGGTCCTGCAGCTTCAGGGTCTCTGACTGCTCTCAGGCTGCATGTGCCTAACCCTGAGAACTGCCTGCAGGCGTGCTCCAGCCTCCCGTCCCTAGAGGAGTCCCCAGGCAGAGCCAGGGCTGGGGCACTGGGACCCGCTGCAGCCGCAGACAGCCCTGGCGGACAGCAGGGCTGGGCATGAGCGCCTCCCGTCCGTCAGCCTCGCCATGTAGGGGTCTGTCTGGGAGGATGGACTCCCAGATAGTGAGGGGCGGGCGGCCAAACTTGACCGCCAAGGACGCCACCTTCTTTGGAGAAACTGTGTGAAGCAGGAACCTCCTCACCTCAGACCAAATCTGTTTTTCAGTGAGTTCAGTTGTGTCTGACTCTCTACGACCCCGTGGAGTGTAGCACGCCAGGCTTCCAGGTACACCACCAACTCCCAGAGCTTGTTCAAACTCATGTCGATTGAGTTGGTGATGCCATCCAACCATCTCATCTTCTGTTGTGCCCTTCTCCTCCTAAGATCTATTTTTAAGATAAACACCTTTCAAACGTAAACTGTTGATGCTCAGTGTTTGTGGCTAGCCGTTAAAGACAGCGTGCAGGTGTTGTCTGCGGGCAGGATGAGTGCTCTGTCCTGCTGAGCCCCTCCTGGTGCCCCTCCGGCCGCGGGGCTCAGCTGCATTGCCCTCATTCCCTCGGCCTCCTTGACTCCCGCACGTCTGAGCCTGCAGACCAAGCCCGTGGACCCAACCGTGGATGGGGGCGCACAGGTGCAGCAGGCGGTCAACATCGAGTGTGTGTCGGACTTCACGGAGGCGCCGGTCCTCAACATCCAGTTCAGGTGGGTGTCAGGCCAGGACAGTGCGTGGCTCTAGCTGTCAGTGCCGTGGCGGGGGCCTGCTGCCCGGAGGCCGGCTGCGCAGGAGTGCCGGTGAGGGTCCTCCCTGGGTGCGTGCTCTGTGTCACATGCCCCACACACAGACTGCCTTTGTGGCATGTTTGTGTTGCTGCTTTGCTCGTTCCTGCTGTTTTTCAGTGACCAGTAGAGTGAGTGACCAGGCTACCCTGTTGGGTATTTGTAACGTTAAATTTTGGAAAAGCACGCTCTGAAACATGAACTACATAGAGACCTGAAGACAGTGTACCATGTAAAATCTAGGGAGATAGATGTGCAGAATTTTGCTTCATTCTGTAGGCACGCTTTTCTTTAGTCATTTTATGGAAAAAAGGAACTACCCACACAGTTTAAACTGACTTGGACTGCTGGGGAACGAGAAGAGGTGGCAACTGTCCCTGGTCGTTGTGACCAATCTGGCAGCGTTGGCTGAGGGTGCATTTCCCAGCGTCCTCGGCTCTCGATGACTGTGTGCTGGAGATGGACAGTCTTCTTGGGGCCCCGGGCCGCCCTTCTGTGCTCCAGGGGTCTCGCACTCAGGACCTTGTCCTGGCCGAGTCTCGGGTTTTCTGCGCATTGTGGACTCCTCCCAGTGGACCTCTGTGTTGCTCACAGGTACGGGGGAACCTTTCAGAATGTGTCTGTGAAGCTGCCAATCACACTCAACAAGTTTTTCCAGCCCACGGAAATGGCTTCTCAGGATTTCTTCCAGCGCTGGAAGCAGCTGAGCAAGTGAGTGGCAGCTTGTCTGTAGGTGGACAGGTGGGCGGGGCCTGGGCTGCAGCCAGCTGACAGAGTGGCTGCTCTGTCTCCACAGCCCCCAGCAGGAGGTGCAGAGCATCTTCAAGGCCAAGCACCCGATGGACACAGAGGTCACCAAGGCCAAGGTACCTGTCTGGCGATGGACGTTCCCAGGGTCGGGACGTGGCCTGGCCCTCTGAGGAGACTGGTGTGTGCTCCTCTTGGAGGATGCTCCCCTCTGCTGGCGCCGGTGCCATGGGCTCCTGTTTCTCCCCTTTCTTCCCAGATTATCGGCTTTGGCTCTGCGCTCCTGGAGGAAGTCGACCCTAATCCTGCGAACTTTGTGGGTGCGGGCATCATACACACCAGGACCGCCCAGATTGGGTGCCTGCTGCGTCTAGAGCCCAACCTGCAGGCCCAGGTGCAGCCCTGTGACATCGCTGAACACGTTTGAATGGTGTTTACTGCAGTGGAGTTTATGCACAGGGAGATAGGCAGGTCCCAGGGGTGGTCGTCTGGTGCGCTACACAGAGGTGTACACCTGCGTCACCACCACCGCCGCCCACGGTGCACGTGACACTCCCATCGCCCCACGAAGTTCCTGGGCACCCTCGTCAGCCCTGGCCTCCCCGGAAGGCCGCGCTCTGCGGCGTGGGGCCCCCGCTTCGGCAGGCGCTTGTTGCTGCCGTGTCCATGGGGGGCCCTGTGGAATGTGTGTCTCTCCCTGTGGGGAGGGGCACTGTTGACTTGTCCAGCATGCCTGTCCGTGGACATGGGGCTGCTGCAAACGTCGGGGACCTTTGTGTGCACATGGCTTCTTTCTCGTGGGTACCACCCGGGTGGGCTGGCAGGCTCACGGCATCCAGGCACCGTCAGCGTTGCTGCCCCGCCGCAGTGTGGTCCTGATGCCCAGCAGCTGTGCCTGAAGGCTCCAGTTGGTCCCCATGTACACGAGTGCTTGTTATGTCAAGCTTTTATTTTAGCTGAAAGTGCCTTTGATGCTTGAGTCTGTCAAACTGGGTGCCTTCAGGGAAGGGCTGAGTAGGGCCTTTGGGGGCTGCTGGTCAGGGCCTGGCCCTAAAGTGGTCTGCTGCCCGGAGCGCCCCTGCCGCACCACTACCTGCTGTGTTCTCTGTTCCAGATGTACCGACTGACACTGCGGACGAGCAGGGAGACTGTCTCTCAGAGGTTGTGTGAATTGCTGTCAGAACAGTTTTAAAGCAGCAAGGGCGGAGCGTCAGGCTCCCGTCTGTGCATCTCTCCTCGTCTCCACCGCTGTCTTTGTTGCTGAGCTGCAGGTCCATGCCCTGCCCGGCATTGCAGCCCCCAGTGCCTCCCAGCCCCGCCCCTCGGCCTCGTCCCTCCTGGGGATGGATTCGGAGCCTGTGTGCCCTTGAGAAAGAGGAGGCTCAGCCTGGACCCAGCCAGCCTGCCGAGTCAGGAAGAAGGGCATGGCTCCCGGGATCAACTCTTACAGAAATCAAGACGGTTCTGTGGTTAAGTCTGCACATTAAAGGGAAATTAGAAGTTCAAATGAAAGTGGAAAGTTTTTTTTGAAATTCTCTCAGGGTGCCGTGTCTCTTATTGGTAGTTCATCTCTGATGCCCTTAGAGGAGAGGCGATGTTCTGTCTGCAGGACATCATCATCTCGACTGCTTGGATGGCTGATGGGGAGGCTGCCACAGCTGTGGGTGTATGTGCTAGGGGTCTGGGGGCCTGTGGAGGCCGAGTTCTGCATCTACAAGTTAGACGGGGTTGTGTTCTCAGTGACTGTCAGGGAAAACTTGTCCTGAGTGTGCACAGGGGGAGGAGGGTCCCTGGTGGCCCTGGAAGGTGTGTTCCTGGCCTCACGCGTCTTTGAATTCATTTGGGTCATGGTCACCACAGCGGCCCAGGGCTGGGTCCCGGTTGTGATGGCAGGGTGTGGCATGGCTTCTAGAGAATATTCTGGAAGGTGAGCCATCTCTTCCCTGTGCAGCGGCTCTAACCTGTTGGGGTCACGACTGCAGGCTGAGGTGCCGTGGACCCTGGCCTGTGGGTGGGAGCAGGGAGGACTGCGTGCTGGGGGGCGGGGCTGAGGTGGCAACAGCCCCCACGTGCGTGGCTCTCCGCGCCTCACCTGCACCCTGAGATGCCGAGGTGGGGCCTGTGTCGTTCCCTGGGTTTCCAGGGGAGACCAGGCTCCTCACCGCCCCGTGGGGGCCGCCACATGGGTCAGGGGAACGTGGCGGCCCTCTGCTGGGTGCAGGTCCTTGGGGAGGCAACTTCCGGGAGTCGCCATGTGGGTGCTGGGGCCCCACCATACCGCTGATGCCCCACTCAAGGTTCCCACACCTGGCACCCTGCACAGTCCTCCACGTGTGGCCATGGGGCCTGAGACTACGCGCGAGAGGCAGCTGGTGGCGCCGCTTGGCACGGCAGGTGGATGGTGTGGCCGTCCTGCTTTTTGTTCAAGCCCCGGTTTGTGGACTGCCCAGCTCTGGGCTGGTTTCCTGTTAGCCGATGCCCTCCTTCCACCCACCATTCTAGCTGAGCGTTCATCTGCAAAGCAAAAGCAATGCCAGGGTGCTGATGGGAACGTGTGGTCTCTAGAGGGAAGGGCCCTGTGGGGCCATAAGCGCTGATGACACGGGCCGTCATCTGGCCCCAATTACCAGTCACAGGGCAGAAGCCTCAGTGTGCCCAGATGACGTGCCTTTTGCTTTGCACTTGGACTCAGAATGTGGGTTGAGCCTGCAGGACTCACTGTGCGTGTTGGGGGCCCGCCTTCTAGAGGGCGGGGGTCTAGGGGACAAGTGGGCCCAGGAGTTCCTTCCTGGAGAGTAAGCCTGCTGAGCTCAGGCAGGGTGACCCCAGCCACAGGTGGGGTGCAGGGTCCCTTAAGACGAGGGTGTCACGAGAGAGTAGTCCTGAGCTAGGAGAGGGGCCAGGGCCGGCAGGGGAGGGGAGGGGAAGGCCTGGGGCCACAGCAGTGTCCCTTCTGGGCCCAGACTGATATTGGGCCAGTCCCGTGGACCAGGAGTGGATCTGGGGGCTTCTGAACGCGAGGGCGTGGGAGCCAGCAGGAGTCTTCGTGAGCCTTTGTGCTTTGACTAGTGTGTTTATTTGTCACCCGTTCACCAGGGCTGTGGTGCACAGCGCCTGGGTGCCCCCTCCCCAGGGTGAGCTTTGTCGGCAGGCAGGTGGGGTGCTCCTCCCCCTTTGCTTCCCTCTGTGTGCCGTGACCTGTGTCTCTCCCTGATCCTCTGCTCAGGGGCCCGGCCTCCCCAGGAGCCCCTTCTGGACGGCCTTCCTTGCTGCTCTCACCCTGGGTCCTGGTTCCAGCAGGCCTGGAGGCTGTGTGCACGAGCAGTGGGCATGGCAGGCAGTGCCCTGTGTGGCCCCGGAGGCCAGCCAGTCCAGTGCAGCCTGCTGGGTCCAGTCGGAGTCTGCAGAACCCCCGCCTGCACCTCCTTCCTCTTTGGGGGCCTAGGTGAGCCACCTCTGAGGGCTCTCGGAGGCCACGGCTGTGCCTCGGAAGGGGCTGCGGGGCCCAGCGTGTCGGGGTGGTTTTGTGGATGCAGCTCTAGTCTCCGCAGCGCCGGCGGCAGCACGCACAGCTGCTGAACACTTGCATCGTGAGCACCAGCTGCTGCCCCTGCACCGCAGGGTCTGCACAGGGCAGCACGAGCTGCTCCTCGTAGGAGCTGACGGGGTGGCAGCAGCTGCAGGTGGTGGCCACTTGCATGGTGTTGATGTTGAAGCTGCAGAGGAGCAGTGGTGGAGCGTGCGTCAGGGCAGCTGCCTCAGGGTGCCCCTCCCGGGCCCTTGGAGAGGTGGGCACCAGGATCCCAGCCTGGGCCTTCAGGCAGGGGCTGGCTCCCGTTTCTGAGGTCCCCTGCTCCCAGCAGGTGTGGCGCAGACAGGTGTGTGTAGGAGGACCAGGGTGGCCTGACGGGGTGGCACGCTGCTGGGGCTGGGAGCTCTCGGTGGATCTTCCCTAGCTTCTGTGAGAAGTGCCTCTGTTGGGCAGGGCGGGCTCCCAGCCCAGGACCCGGACAGGTGCTGCCCAGGGCCCATGGCTCACCTGGCCGAGGAGGTGCACGCACCCTCGCAGCGGGTCACTGTGATGTTGGCCGTGCACCCCTGGTACGTGACTTCTTCCTCAGACTCCTTCACGCTGCAGGCCCCTGGGCGTGGAGAGGCGGGCATCAGACAGCGACCCCGGGGCGTGGCCTCTGGGGGCTCCGCACCTGGCCCCCTCGAGAGCAGGAGCTGATGTACCTGGCTCTAGGACGGGGGTTTTTAACCCCTTGTTCTGCGGCACAGTGGGTGGTGCTGGCTCCGCTGAGGGAAGGCTGCCAGCTGCCTGACTGCTTAGATGATCTCAACGGGGCCACTTGGGCACCTGCCCACAGTGGTGTCTCTCCTGGGTCCCCACACTGGGCCCCGGGCCATCTCCCCTTGTCTGAGCCCCACCAAGGTCAGACCTCACAGCTTTGTGTAGAAACAAAGCCTAATAGTAAGTCTCTCGTTGTTTTTTCTTACTGAAAACTGGCTGCATTGGGAGTCCCTTAAGGTCGAGGGTTTCTCAGAGGGTGAGGCAGATTCCAGCCCTGGCCCTGGTGGAGCCATGCTCAGCCCCCAGCCTCCCTCACCACCTTCCTCCCGGCCCAGCACCAACCTGTGGGCAGAGGTGTCTCTGGTCTGCTGGTCTCAGTGCCTGTGAGAGGGATGGGGTAGGTGTCAGTGTGCCCCACGGGAACAGATGGTATCGCACGAACTCCCTGCAGCGGTCTGTGCTACTGGGGGCAGGCTGGATGTGGACCCGGCTGTGAGCTCTGCCCTGCATCCATTGCAGTGGACAGGCTTGGGTGCCCGTCAGAGAACTGCCAGTGTGGGACTTGAGTGAAAAAGGGAAGACTGGACAGTGTCTCTCGCCTTCCCACCTGCCCCCATGCGAGGCCTGCCTGTGGCTTCAAGCCCTGCCTGCCTTGCTTTTCCACTGGAGGTGAGGTGAGAGGCTTGGTGGGGACAGAGCTCGGGGTGCGTCCCTGTGGTTCCCATTGCCCCAGCCCTCCTCTGCTCCATCTCTTGCTCTCACCCCGCAGTCTGGTCTCCTCCTCGACAGGCAGCCTCTCCCTGGTCCTCGTCCCGCAGGAGAGCAGGCTGCCTGTCAGTGCCACCCTGCAGTGGCAGGTGTCCCACTGCGGGAAGCCTGGGGATGCATGCCATGCAAGGGAGAGGCATCCCTGGAGGACAGGGGGCTCGGGCAGGTCTCGAGCAGGAAGGCAGAGCAGAGCTGGAGGCACCTGCAGCACTGAGGCCTGGGCACCCCAGCCACGAGTTCCAGTTCAGCACCTGGCAGGCACCTGAAGTGAGGTGTGTGTGTGCTTTCTGTAACCTGGGCGAGGCTGGCCAGGCTGGAGTTCACTGACCTGGCCAAGAAAGGCCGAGGAGAGGCCCAGAGGACATGTGAGCAGCATGCAGCAGAGGGCAGGATGGAGAGGGGGTGGGGGAGCTGTGGCCCTGTCCTTCCAGACACCCCCAGGACACGGCTGAAGCACCAGAGCTCGGAGACCTGGGGTGGCACGCCAGGGCTGGCCCGAGGCTGCGGCTGCAGCTCCAGCTGGTTGTGCATGACCCCAAGTCTGCTCATGGTCCTGTGCTGCCCTACCATCCCTAGGCAGGGCAAGTGATAGCTTTAGAGGGGAGAAACACACACTTGCTGTGAGAGCCAGACCAGCCTCTGTGGGTGTGGGCAAGGCATGATGGGGTGCAGCAGAGGTTGGGGGAGAGGCAGCACCCACAGGGTCATCAGGAGGTGTGAGGGGACAAGGAAAGGCGGGGATCCAATGGGAGTGGCCCAGAGCGTTGTCCAGAGCACAGACAAGGCTGAGAAACGTGCCCCGTGGGTCGTGAGGTGGCTACAGAGCTGTCACTCACCTGCAGAGCTGGGAAGAGATGTGACGAGAGAGGAGATGGACTGGCTCTCAGTGGACACGGACCCGGTGGTGGGGAGGGAGGAGCTTCCGTGTGCAGTGATGGAGCTGGCTAGGAACACAGTTGTCTGCAGCCTGGTGGTACTCGGCGGTCTGGTGGTGAGGTTGGTGGCTGGAGAACTTGGGACGGCTGTCACCCCCAGTGTAGAAGACAGGAGGCCGTGGGTGGGGGTTTGGGTGGTGAAAGAGGTGGACTGGGCGGTGGTGGACTGAGAGGATGGGACAGAGGAAGTGGGGCTGCTGACCGTGGTCCGGGGTGTAGACAGGATGATGGTACTAACAGTGGGGGCAGGGGACAGGGTGGGAGCTGATGGAGGTGACAGGGAGGCCCTGATGGGTGTGGAGGCGGCTGGGGAAGGGGGGCTGGTTGGCAGGGATGCTGTTTGTGACATCGTCAGAGGTGCAGAGGGCGAGGGACTGTGTGGAGCTGAGCTGACGCTTGGGATGCTGTGTGCAGTGGAGACTGCAGAAGGGGAAGGGGAAGACGATATCAAAGGAGAGGTGTTCGAGGACCCATGAGGAGGAGGAGAGGAAACAGTGGGCAAGGAGGAGGGGATCGGGACAGTGGAAGAAGAGGGGTAATGGCGAAGAGTCGACACAGAAACGGAAGTGGTTAAAGGACTTTGGCTTGGGTTCAGAGAAGCTGGAGAAGACAATGGAGAGCTGAAGCTAGAGCTTTGTGGTGGTGCTGTGCTGACTGAGCTCTGGGTTTGTGTGGTCCCTGTTGTGGTCTTTGTGAGTGGCAGGGTTGTGGGTGTGGTGCTCCCTATTGTTGTTGTCAGCAGTGGGGATGTGGATGTGGGTGCCGTGGATGTGACCGGCACATGTGTCAATGGCGTTGGGGTGCCAGTAGGCTTTGTGGTGGAGTAGGTAGCATGGGACTCAGTTGGGGTGATGATTCGGTGAGAGGTTGGAGTCACAGATGTTGACACATGGATGGGAAGGGTCTCTGGATGTGATGGGGTGGAATGGGTGGTGGTGGTCTGGAAGGATGTTCCTGTTGGCAGGGCTGTTGTGTGAGAGGTGGTGTGGACAGAAAAGGTGGCACTGGAGTGAGTGGTGAATGGAGTGTGTGGCCCAGTGGGGGCGGCTGTTGTGGTGTGTGTCACGGGTGTTCCAGTGCCTCTACTGGTAGATGGAAGGGAGATAGTACTGAGCAGTGGAGAAGTGGTTACAGGGAGGATGGTTGAAGTAGAGTGTGATATTGGGGCTGTGGAGGTTGTTATTGTGCTGACCGAGTTTTGGGCTTGAGTGATCCCCGTTGTGGTCTTTGTCAGTGGTGGGACTGTGGGTGCGGTGGTCTTTGTCAGTGGTGTGGCTGTGGATGTAGTGGTCTCTGTGGTGGTCTTTGTCAGTGGTGTGACTGTGGGTGTGTTGGTCTTTGTCAGTGGTGTGGCTGTGGTGGTCTCTGTGGTGGTCTTTGTCAGTGGTGTGGCTGTGGGTGTGGTGGTTTCTGTCAGTGGTGTGTCTGTGGGTATGGTGGTCTCTGTTGTGGTCTCTGTCAGTGGTGTGGCTGTGGATGTGGTGGTGTTTGTCAGTGGTGTGGCTGTGGTGGTTTCTGTGGTGGTTTCTGTCAGTGGTGTGGCTGTGGATGTGGTGGTCTCTGTTGTTTTTGTCAGTGGTGTGGCTGTGGATGTGGTTGTCTCTGTCAGTGGTGTGGCTGTGGGTGTGGTGGTCTCTGTTGTTTTTGTCAGTGGTGTGGCTGTGGATGTGGTTGTCTCTGTCAGTGGTGTGGCTGTGGGTGTGGTGGTTTCTGTTGTGGTCTTTGTCAGTGGTGTGGCTGTGGGTGTGGTGGTCTCTGTCAGTGGTGTGACTGTGGGTGTAGTGGATTTTGTGGTGGTCTCTGTCAGTGGTGTGGATGTGGTAGTTTCTCTGGTTGTCTTTGTCAGTGGTGTGCCTGTGGATGTGGTTGTCTCTGTCAGTGGTGTGGCTGTGGGTGTGGTGGTCTCTGTTGTTTTTGTCAGTGGTGTGGCTGTGGATGTGGTTGTCTCTGTCAGTGGTGTGGCTGTGGGTGTGGTGGTTTCTGTTGTGGTCTCTGTCAGTGGTGTGGATGTGGTAGTTTCTCTGGTTGTCTTTGTCAGTGGTGTGCCTGTGGATGTGGTTGTCTCTGTCAGTGGTGTGGCTGTGGGTGTGGTGGTCTCTGTTGTTTTTGTCAGTGGTGTGGCTGTGGATGTGGTTGTCTCTGTCAGTGGAGTGGCTGTGGATGTGGTAGTTTCTCTGGTTGTCTTTGTCAGTGGTGTGGCTGTAGATGTGGTGGTCTCTGTCAGTGCTGTGGCTGTGCTGGTTTCTGTGGTGGTCTTTGTCAGTGGTGTGACTGTGGGTGTGTTGGTCTTTGTCAGTGGTGTGGCTGTGGGTGTGGTGGTTTCTGTCAGTGGTGTGTCTGTGGGTATGGTGGTCTCTGTTGTGGTCTCTGTCAGTGGTGTGGCTGTGGATGTGGTGGTGTTTGTCAGTGGTGTGGCTGTGGTGGTTTCTGTGGTGGTCTCTGTCAGTGGTGTGGCTGTGGATTTGGTGGTGGTTGTCAGTGGTGTGTCTGTGCTGGTTTCTGTGGTGGTTTCTGTAAGTGGTGTGATTGTGGGTGTAGTGGTTTTTGTGGTGGTCTTCGTCAGTGGTGTGGCTGTAGATGTGGTGGTTTCTCTGGTTGTCTTGGTCCATAGTGTGACTGTGGGTGTGGTGGTCTCTGTTGTAGTCTCTGTCAGTGGTGTGACTGTGGGTATGGTGGTGGTTGTCAGTGGTATTCCTGTGGGTGTGGTGGTTTCTGTGGTGGTCTTTGTCAGTGGTGTGCCTGTGGGTGTGGTGGTTTCTGTCAGTGGTGTGGCTGTGGATGTGGTTGTCTCTGTCAGTGGTGTGACTGTGGGTGTGGTGGTCTCTGTCTGTGGTGTGGTTGTGGTTTCTGTCAGTGGTGTGGCTGTGGATTTGGTGGTGGTTGTCAGTGGTGTGTCTGTGGGTGTGGTGGTCTCTGTCTGTGGTGTGGTTGTGGTTTTTGTCAGTGGTGTGGCTGTGGATGTGGTGGTTTCTGTCAGTGGTGTGGCTGTGGGTGTGATCTCTGTTGTGGTTTTTGTCAGTGGTGTGGCTGTGGATGTGGTGGTTTCTGTCAGTGGTGTGGCTGTGGGTGTGGTTGTCTCTGTCAGTGGTGTGACTGTGGGTGTGGTGGTCTCTGTCAGTGGTGTGGGTGTGGTGGTTTCTGTTGTGGTCTCTGTCAGTGCTGTGGCTGTGCTGGTTTCTGTGGTGGTCTTTGTCAGTGGTGTGACTGTGGGTGTGGTGGTTTCTCTGGTTTTCTTGGTCCATAGTGTGACTGTGGGTGTGGTGGTCTCTGTTGTCTTTGTCAGTGGTGTGGCTGTGGGTGTGATCTCTGTTGTGGTTTTTGTCAGTGGTGTGGCTGTGGATGTGGTGGTTTCTGTCAGTGGTGTGGCTGTGGGTGTGGTTGTCTCTGTCAGTGGTGTGACTGTGGGTGTGGTGGTCTCTGTCAGTGGTGTGGGTGTGGTGGTCTCTGTTGTGGTCTTTGTCAGTGGTGTGGCTGTGGGTGTGGTGGTCTTTGTCGGTGGTGTGGCTGTGGATCTGGTGGCCTCTGTCAGTGGTGAGGCTGTGCTGGTTTCTGTGGTGGTTTCTGTCAGTGGTGTGATTGTGGGTGTAGTGGTTTTTGTGGTGGTCTTTGTAGGTGGTGTGACGGTGGGTGTGTTGGTCTTTGTCAGTGGTGTGGCTGTGGTGGTTTCTGTGGTGGTCTTTGTCAGTGGTGTGGCTGTAGATGTGGTGGTTTCTCTGGTTGTCTTGGTCCATAGTGTGACTGTGGGTGTGGTGGTCTCTGTTGTGGTCTCTGTCAGTGGTGTGGCTGTGGATGTGGTGGTGTTTGTCAGTGGTGTGGCTGTGGTGGTTTCTGTGGTGGTCTCTGTCAGTGGTGTGGCTGTGGATGTGGTGGTTTCTGTCAGTGGTGTGGCTGTGGATGTGGTGGTCTTTGTCAGTGGTGTGGCTGTGGGTGTGGTGGTCTTTGTCGGTGGTGTGGCTGTGGATTTGGTGGTGGTTGTCAGTGGTGTGTCTGTGCTGGTTTCTGTGGTGGTTTCTGTAAGTGGTGTGATTGTGGGTGTAGTGGTTTTTGTGGTGGTCTTCGTCAGTGGTGTGGCTGTAGATGTGGTGGTTTCTCTGGTTGTCTTGGTCCATAGTGTGACTGTGGGTGTGGTGGTCTCTGTTGTAGTCTCTGTCAGTGGTGTGACTGTGGGTATGGTGGTGGTTGTCAGTGGTATTCCTGTGGGTGTGGTGGTTTCTGTGGTGGTCTTTGTCAGTGGTGTGCCTGTGGGTGTGGTGGTTTCTGTCAGTGGTGTGGCTGTGGATTTGGTGGTGGTTGTCAGTGGTGTGTCTGTGGGTGTGGTGGTCTCTGTCTGTGGTGTGGTTGTGGTTTTTGTCAGTGGTGTGGCTGTGGATGTGGTGGTTTCTGTCAGTGGTGTGGCTGTGGGTGTGATCTCTGTTGTGGTTTTTGTCAGTGGTGTGGCTGTGGATGTGGTGGTCTTTGTCAGTGGTGTGGCTGTGGGTGTGGTGGTCTTTGTCGGTGGTGTGGCTGTGGATTTGGTGGTGGTTGTCAGTGGTGTGTCTGTGCTGGTTTCTGTGGTGGTTTCTGTAAGTGGTGTGATTGTGGGTGTAGTGGTTTTTGTGGTGGTCTTCGTCAGTGGTGTGGCTGTAGATGTGGTGGTTTCTCTGGTTGTCTTGGTCCATAGTGTGACTGTGGGTGTGGTGGTCTCTGTTGTAGTCTCTGTCAGTGGTGTGACTGTGGGTATGGTGGTGGTTGTCAGTGGTATTCCTGTGGGTGTGGTGGTTTCTGTGGTGGTCTTTGTCAGTGGTGTGCCTGTGGGTGTGGTGGTTTCTGTCAGTGGTGTGGCTGTGGGTGTGGTTGTCTCTGTCAGTGGTGTGACTGTGGGTGTGGTGGTCTCTGTCAGTGGTGTGGGTGTGGTGGTCTCTGTTGTGGTCTTTGTCAGTGGTGTGGCTGTGGGTGTGGTGGTCTTTGTCGGTGGTGTGGCTGTGGGTGTGGTGGTCTTTGTCAGTGGTGTGGCTGTGCTGGTTTCTGTGGTGGTTTCTGTAAGTGGTGTGATTGTGGGTGTAGTGGTTTTTGTGGTGGTCTTCGTCAGTGGTGTGGCTGTAGATGTGGTGGTTTCTCTGGTTGTCTTGGTCCATAGTGTGACTGTGGGTGTGGTGGTCTCTGTTGTTTTTGTCAGTGGTGTGGCTGTGGATGTGGTTGTCTCTGTCAGTGGTGTGGCTGTGGGTGTGGTGGTCTTTGTCAATGGTGTGGCTGTGGGTGTGAGCTCTGTTGTGGTTTTTGTCAGTGGTGTGGCTGTGGATGTGGTTGTCTCTGTCAGTGGTGTGGCTGTGGGTGTGGTGGTCTTTGTCGGTGGTGTGGCTGTGGGTGTGGTGGTCTTTGTCAGTGGTGTGGCTGTGGATGTGGTGGTCTTTGTCAGTGGTGTGGCTGTGGTGGTTTCTGTGGTGGTCTTTGTCAGTGGTGTGACTGTGGATGTGGTGGTCTCTGTCAGTGGTGTGGCTGTGGGTGTGGTGGTCTTTGTCAATGGTGTGGCTGTGGGTGTGAGCTCTGTTGTGGTTTTTGTCAGTGGTGTGGCTGTGGATGTGGTGGTTTCTGTCAGTGGTGTGGCTGTGGATGTGGTTGTCTCTGTCAGTGGTGTGGCTGTGGGTGTGGTGGTCTTTGTCGGTGGTGTGGCTGTGGGTGTGGTGGTCTTTGTCAGTGGTGTGGCTGTGGGTGTGGTGGTCTTTGTCAGTGGTGTGACTGTGGATGTGGTGGTCTCTGTCAGTGGTGTGGCTGTGGGTGTGGTGGTCTTTGTCAGTGGTGTGGCTGTGGGTGTGAGCTCTGTTGTGGTTTTTGTCAGTGGTGTGGCTGTGGGTGTGATCTCTGTTGTGGTTTTTGTCAGTGGTGTGGCTGTGGATGTGGTGGTTTCTGTCAGTGGTGTGGCTGTGGGTGTGGTTGTCTCTGTCAGTGGTGTGACTGTGGGTGTGGTGGTCTCTGTCAGTGGTGTGGGTGTGGTGGTTTCTGTTGTGGTCTCTGTCAGTGCTGTGGCTGTGCTGGTTTCTGTGGTGGTCTTTGTCAGTGGTGTGACTGTGGGTGTGGTGGTTTCTCTGGTTTTCTTGGTCCATAGTGTGACTGTGGGTGTGGTGGTCTCTGTTGTCTTTGTCAGTGGTGTGGCTGTGGGTGTGATCTCTGTTGTGGTTTTTGTCAGTGGTGTGGCTGTGGATGTGGTGGTTTCTGTCAGTGGTGTGGCTGTGGATGTGGTTGTCTCTGTCAGTGGTGTGACTGTGGGTGTGGTGGTCTCTGTCAGTGGTGTGGGTGTGGTGGTCTCTGTTGTGGTCTTTGTCAGTGGTGTGGCTGTGGGTGTGGTGGTCTTTGTCGGTGGTGTGGCTGTGGGTGTGGTGGTCTTTGTCAGTGGTGTGGCTGTGCTGGTTTCTGTGGTGGTTTCTGTAAGTGGTGTGATTGTGGGTGTAGTGGTTTTTGTGGTGGTCTTTGTGAGTGGTGTGACTGTGGATGTGGTGGTCTCTGTCAGTGGTGTGGCTGTGGGTGTGGTGGTCTTTGTCAATGGTGTGGCTGTGGGTGTGAGCTCTGTTGTGGTTTTTGTCAGTGGTGTGGCTGTGGATGTGGTGGTTTCTGTCAGTGGTGTGGCTGTGGATGTGGTTGTCTCTGTCAGTGGTGTGGCTGTGGGTGTGGTGGTCTTTGTCGGTGGTGTGGCTGTGGGTGTGGTGGTCTTTGTCAGTGGTGTGGCTGTGGGTGTGGTGGTCTTTGTCAGTGGTGTGACTGTGGATGTGGTGGTCTCTGTCAGTGGTGTGGCTGTGGGTGTGGTGGTCTTTGTCAGTGGTGTGGCTGTGGGTGTGAGCTCTGTTGTGGTTTTTGTCAGTGGTGTGGCTGTGGGTGTGATCTCTGTTGTGGTTTTTGTCAGTGGTGTGGCTGTGGATGTGGTTGTCTCTGTCAGTGGTGTGGCTGTGGATGTGGTGGTCTTTGTCAGTGGTGTGGCTGTGCTGGTTTCGGTAGTGGTTTCTGTCAGTGGTGTAATTGTGGGTGTAGTGGTTTCTGTGGTGGTCTTTGTCGGTGGTGTGGCTGTGGGTGTGGTGGTCTTTGTTGGTGGTGTGGCTGTGGGTGTGGTGGTCTTTGTCAGTGGTGTGGCTGTGGATGTGGTGGTCTCTGTCAGTGGTGTGGCTGTGGGTGTGGTGGTCTTTGTCAATGGTGTGGCTGTGGGTGTGGTGGTCTTTGTCAGTGGTGTGGCTGTGGATGTGGTGGTCTCTGTCAGTGGTGTGGCTGTGGGTGTGGTGGTCTTTGTCGGTGGTGTGGCTGTGGGTGTGGTGGTCTTTGTCAGTGGTGTGGCTGTGGATGTGGTGGTCTCTGTCAGTGCTGTGGCTGTGCTGGTTTCTGTGGTGGTCTTTGTCAGTGGTGTGACTGTGGATGTGGTGGTCTCTGTCAGTGGTGTGGCTGTGGGTGTGGTGGTCTTTGTCAATGGTGTGGCTGTGGGTGTGGTGGTCTTTGTCGGTGGTGTGGCTGTGGGTGTGGTGGTCTCTGTCAGTGGTGTGGCTGTGCTGGTTTCGGTAGTGGTTTCTGTCAGTGGTGTGATTGTGGGTGTAGTGGTTTCTGTGGTGGTCTTTGTCAGTGGTGTGATTGTGGGTGTGGTGGTCTCTGTTGTCTTTGTCAGTGGTGTGGCTGTGGGTGTGGTTGTCTTTGTTAGTGGTGTGGCTGTGGGTATAGTGGTCTCTGTTGTGGTCTCTGTCAGTGGAGTGGCTGTGGATGTGGTAGTTTCTCTGGTTGTCTTTGTCAGTGGTGTGGCTGTGAGTATGGTGGTGGTTGTCAGTGGTGCGCCTGTGGGTGTGGTAGTCTCTGTCAGTGGTGTGGGTGTGGTGGTTTCTGTTGTGGTCTTTATCAGTGGTGTGGGTGTGGTGGTCTCTGTTGTGGTTGTCAGTGGTGTGGCTGTGGATGTGGTGGTCTTTGTCAGTGGTGTGGCTGTGGGTGTGGTGGTCTCTGTCAGTGGTGTGGCTGTGCTGGTTTCTGTGGTGGTCCCTGTCAGTGGTGTGACTGTGGATTTGGTGGTGGTTGTCAGTGGTGTGTCTGTGGGTGTGGTGGTTTCTGTTGTGGTCTCTGTCAGTGGTGTGACTATGGGTGTGGTCGTCTCTGTCTGTGGTGTGGGTGTGGTGGTCCTTGTCAGTGGTGTGGCTGTGGATGTGGTGGTTTCTGTCAGTGGTGTGGCTGTGGGTGTGGTGGTCTCTGTTGTGGTCTCTGTCAGTGGAGTGGCTGTGGATGTGGTAGTTTCTCTGGTTGTCTTTGTCAGTGGTGTGGCTGTGAGTATGGTGGTTCCTGTTGTGATCTCTGTCAGTGGTGTGGGTGTGGTGGTTTCTGTTGTGGTCTTTGTCAGTGGTGTGGGTGTGGTGGTCTCTGTTGTGGTTGTCAGTGGTGTGGCTGTGGGTGTGGTGGTCTCTGTCAGTGGTGAGGCTGTGCTGGTTTCTGTGGTGGTTTCTGTCAGTGGTGTGATTGTGGGTGTGGTGGTTTCTGTGGTGGTCTCTGTCAGTGGAGTGGCTGTGGATGTGGTAGTTTCTCTGGTTGTCTTTGTCAGTGGTGTGGCTGTGAGTATGGTGGTTCCTGTTGTGATCTCTGTCAGTGATGTGGGTGTGGTGGTTTCTGTTGTGGTCTTTGTCAGTGGTGTGGGTGTGGTGGTCTCTGTTGTGGTTGTCAGTGGTGTGGCTGTGGGTGTGGTGGTCTTTGTAGGTGGTGTGGCTGTGGGTGTGGTGGTCTTTGTAGGTGGTGTGGCTGTGGGTGTGGTGGTCTCTGTCAGTGGTGTGGCTGTGGTGGTTTCTGTGGTGGTCTCTGTCAGTGGTGTGGCTGTGGGTGTGGTGGTGGTTGTCAGTGGTGTGGCTGTGGGTGTCATGGTCTCTGTCAGTGGCATGGCTGTGGGTTTGGAGGTCCCTGTGGTGGTGGTTGTCCGTGGTGTGGCTGTGGGTGTGGTGGTCTTTGTCAGTGGTGTGGGTGTGGTTGTCTCTGTCAGTGGCGTGGATGTGGGTTTGGTGGTCCCTGTGGTGGTCCCTGTGGTGGTGGTTGTCCGTGGTGTGGCTGTGGGTGTGGTGGTCTTTGTCAGTGGTGTGGCTGTGGGTGTGGTTTTCTCTATCCGTGGTGTGGATGTGGGTTTGGTGGTCCGTGTGGTGGTGGTTGTCAGTGGTGTGGCTGTGGGTGTGAGCACTGTGTCTGTGACAGGGGTGTGTGTTGATGGAAGAGAGGTGCCAGTTGTCTTTGTGGTGGAGAAGGTGGTGTGGGACTCGGTCAGGGTGATAACCTGGTGAGAGGTTGGAGTCACTGAGGAGGTGGCTGATGTTGACACGTGGACAGGAAGGGTCTCTGGAGGCGGTAGGGTTGGGTAGGGTGTGGCTGTGGGTGTGGTGGTTGTGGGTGGAGTTGATGTCTGGGGTGTGGTGGGGACAGGGAGCGGAAGGGTGGTGCTGGAGTGGGTGGTGGGCATGGCCGTGGAGGGAGGAGCCGGTGTGTTGGGGCTGGCGCTGCCCTCGGCCCCAGTGGTGGGGGCCGTTGGTCGCAGGCCCGTGTGTGCTGTGCTGGGCCCTGTGGTGTCCTCTGGCGGTCGTGGGGCCTCCGTGCGCTGTGTCTCCTGGCTGATGGGGGTTTTGGGGGTCCATCGATGTGTTGAGGATGCTGTTGAAAGCAGGGCATTATTTCACTCCCTCCCGCTCGTACCCTGCTTTGGGGTCGCCCACGGCTTCCACATCAGCCTCCACACCTGTGGCTCTAGTGTACCTGCGGGTGTGTCCAGCAGCTTTCTGGATGACTCTGGTTCCTCTCCCAGCCCCCTGTCCCAGCATTGTCTGTGGGCCCTTGTTGCATCCTGAATGTCTGCAGTGGGTTTTGGGGTCCCTCCCTAGCAGCCCTACTCTCAGGGTGGGCTCCTCTGCCCCGGCCTCAGGCAGGTGCTTCCTCTTCCCTCCTGCTCTTGGGAATGGGAAGTTGGTGGCCCTGCCCCTGAGCTGGGGCCTGTGCATGGCTCAGGGGCCTTTTGGAGCCCTGGCGCCCTGAGGCCTGTGGATCCCTCAGTGAGGGTGGCTGTGGGGGAAGGCTGCTTGGGTCCGGTGGTCTGGGAGATGTGTGGAGAGGAGTGTAATGAGCTGGGAGGGCCACCCCCATCTTAGGCCCATGGTCACAGGGGCCGCCCAAGGCCGCTCTCTTCCCCGTGGCCCAGAGGCTCAGGCTGGGCACCAGGGCTGCCCAGTGGAGGCCCCTCTGCAGGGACAGGCAATGGTGGCATGCTTACTTGTGGGGTTCCCTGTGGCGGTCCCCGACGTCGCCAGGCTTGGCGAGGCGTTCCCTGTGGCGGTCCCCGACGTCGCCAGGCTTGGCGAGGCGTTCCCTGTGGCGGTCCCCGACGTCGCCAGGCTTGGCGAGGCGTTCCCTGTGGCGGTCCCCGACGTCGCCAGGCTTGGTGAGGCGTTCCCTGTGGCGGTCCCCGATGTCGCCAGGCTTGGCGAGGCTGCTGTGGTGTGCGCCGTGGCCCGAGCTGTGGACTGCGTGGCGGTGCTGAGGGAGGGCCCCGTGGGCCGCGTGGTGGCCCAGGTCACGGGAGGGCCCGTGGCTGTGGACCTTTGAGTGGCTGTGGGGACCGGTGCAGATGTGGCCTGGGCGGTGACAGCAGAGGTGCTCCACGGTGACCCTGCGGGGATGGTGCCTGGTGTCCCCTTCAGCCCGCCACACGCCCCCGGGGCTTCCTCACCCACCAGTGGGCCCCTGCCTGGGCCTTACCCTCCGAGGAGACTGTTGGTTGTGTCCGGGTGGTTGGGGCTGTCCCTGCCTGTGTGGATGAAGAGCCCATGGCTGGGAGGCTGGGCGTCTGCATGGGCCCCGTGGGTGTTGTTGGGGAGCGGAGCCCAGTGCTGGGGATCAGCGTGGTGCCGGCCGTGGCCGTGGCTGGCGTGGTTTCTGTGGCAGGCGAGCCTGTGGGGGACACACGTGCTGCTGCTGTGGAGTCGGCAGCTGCCCCCGCACGCCCTTGGAGAGGAGCCCTCTTCCCTGCTGGGCCTCTGAGCCTCCTTTGCTGAGCAGGCGGCCCCGTGGTGCTCGGTGGCCGGGCGTTGGGGCCTGCCTGCCCTTCCCGTCTGGCTCCTTCCCCCAGGGCTGGCCCAGGTGCACCTGCCCCCCACACCCGCGCGCCTGACTGCTGCCCCGGCGGACAGACAGAGGCCGGCCTCCTGGGCCGTCCCATGGAGTAGAGCTGGGAGAGCCGGGGAAGAGCCTGCATCACCACGATCCCACTTGTGTGTGCAATCACCTGTTGGCGCTGGCGTGGTGGGCAGCAGCACTGCAAGAAGGGGGCTGGTCAGGAGCGCCGCCCTCCCGCCCCCCGCCCCCCACCCAGGGAGGCCCTGCAAAGCCTTCGGTTGTGTCCCGGGGGTTGTCAGGAACCCAGGGGTTGGAGCTGCCATGGAAGTGTCGGGACCCCTGCTTCCCATCCTTCCCCCACCCCCCATGTCTGCATGGATGGGCCTGGAGGGGACTGGCAGGGCCGGCCAGATGCTGCCCCAGGGTCGCTGCAGGTGATGGTCAGTGTCCCCCAGCTGCCTGTTGCTGAACCCAGGGGAGGTCCCTGCCCTGCACCCACACTCCTCAGCAGGCCTGGGTATGCCCTGCGACCAGAGGCCGGGAGAGTGGATGTTTGGTGCAGGGAAGCAAAGGCTGACCCTTTTCCCTGTGTGTCTGGCTGTGTCCCAGGGAGCAGGGTGCACAGGGGCTCACCGGGAGCTCTGTGAGGGGTGGGGGCTTGCGGGCAGTGGGCTGAGCTTACTGCATGGCATGCACGTCCCCTTGTCGTGATCGAAGTACTCATCCTGGGAGCAGTTGTAGCAACCTGAGAGGTGCACGCAGAGAATGGCCAGACCTCAATGCCCGAGCCGGAAGCCCGTCTTCCCCGGCCTCAGCCCTCCCGGAGGGCCTGTCAGGCTCCGCGCCATCCGGCTCCCCATCCCGCCTGTCAGTGGTCCTAATGCTGCAGGCCGCCCTCCTCCCATCTCTCCCACGCCCAGACCTTCGACGTTGTCAGGGACGCTCTGTGGCGACGCGGGGCAGAGGCACGGCTGGTAGTGCCACGTGCAGTTGGCCTCCTGGGTGTACTGGAACTCGCCACCCACCTGCGTGTGCGTGTTGTAGAACTCACAGTACACGGCTGGGGGAGGGACACCATCAGTGGTGGAGCCGGGCTCAGGGTCCCCCGGGCTCAGGGTCCCTCTGCTGGGCTCAGGGTCCACCTGCCAGGCTCAGTGTCCCCCCACCCCCAGGTTCAGGGTCCCCATGGGCTCAGGGTCCCCCGGGCTCAGGGTCCCTCAGGGCTCAGGGTCCCCCGGGCTCAGGGTCCCTCAGGGCTCAGGGTCCCTCTGGGCTCAGGGTCCCTCAGGGCTCAGGGTCCCCCCGGGCTCAGGGTCCCTCAGGGCTCAGGGTCCCCCGGGCTCAGGGTCCCTCAGGGCTCAGGGTCCCTCAGGGATCAGGGTCCCCCCAGGCTCAGGGTCCCCCCAGGCTCAGGGTCCCCCCAGGCTCAGGGTCCCTCTGGGCTCAGGGTCCCCCCAGGCTCAGGGTCCCTCAGGGCTCAGGGTCCCTCAGGGCTCAGGGTCCCCCTGCGCTCAGGGTCTGCCCCCCAGGCTCAGGGTCCCCCCAGGCTCAGGGTCCCTCTGGGCTCAGGGTCCCCCCAGGCTCAGGGTCCCCCGGGCTCAGGGTCCCTCAGGGCTCAGGGTCCCTCTGCAGGCCCCCTGGGCACGGCCCACCACCCATCCTGGAGAAGTGCCAGAGCCTGGCAGCTCGGCCACAGCCCTGCAGAGGCTGGAGGGGCTGGAGCAGGACTCACGGCAGAAGTCAGGGGACCGCCAGTCCACACACACGCCCTTGTCCACGCAGGCCTTGGCGTAGGCGGCCACAGCATCACATAGGCACTCGCAGTCCCCGCCAGTGTCGCACGCACACGTGTCCTGCACGCAGGCCTCGTAGTAGGGCAGGCGGTAGACCTGTGGGCACCCCTCGGGGTCAGGTGGGGCCTGGCCTGGCCCCGCTGACCTGCCCAGACCACTTGGCGCTGGCGGGGCAGGGCCCACCTGGCCGTGGCAGGTGGGAAGGGGCGGGGTGCAGACGGGGCGGGGCCCACCTGGCCATGGTGGGCGGGGTGAGGGCGGGACGGGGCAGGGCCCACCTGGCCGTGGCAGGCGGCGAAGGTTTGGCTGTTGATGATGCTGCACTTGCGCTCGGCCCAGGAGCGGCGGAAGGTGTTGACGCTACAGGGGTCCAGCGCAAAGGTGGTGTCGCCGCACAGTGGGCTCTCCTTCCAGGAGTTCACGAACTCCAGCTCGCTGGATGCCAGGTACTTGCTGCGTGTCTGGAAGTCGTCTTTCATATTCCCATTGTAGTTGCCACACAGGCCGCAGAGGGGATCCTGCGGGGGCCGGTGTCAGGTGCCAGGCGGGCAGGGGCTCCCCACACCCCAGGCCGCAGGGCGGGCAGCAGTACCTGGGAGGCGCGGGCGACCTTGATGAAGACGGTCATGTGCTTGTTCCAGGTGAGGGTCAGGTTGTACGCGCTGCTGATGGTGATGTCCAGCACCAGGTGCAGGGAGCCAGCCTTGACCCGGAAGTGCACGCCAGGGTCCTCCCCGCTCACCGTGTAGTTGGCGTCTGCCAGCACGATGGACAGGCCCTGGGGGGGGCAGCTGTCAGCTGCTGCCTGCGCTCTGGGCAGCAGCTCAGTGCTGTAGGGCTTCCCCCTCCTGGCCTGGGGGCCTGCCCTCTAGAGCCTTCTTGGGAGAAGGCCCCAGGGCACCCTGGAATCTGCTGAGGGCTGAGGGTCAGGCTTGGGGGAGACCCCTCCCCGCTGCACCGTTGTCCAGTTCTGGGGGACACTGCCAGCATGGTGTGGATGTGGAGGTCGGGGCAGAGGTCAGCAAGCATCCTGAGTGGCCAGGCTCTGGGCCCCGTGGCGGTTGGGGAGGCCGCCCGCTTGCTCACCCCCAGGAGGATCTTGATGGCCCTCGAGCAGGTGGCACCTGACTTTGCGCACACGACGTTCTCTGTCAGGATCTTGAAGGTGGGCTGCGAGTCACTGGCGTTGCAGCCGTCCTGTGGGGAAGGGGTGTTGAGGAGCCGGCCCCTTGGCCCCCAGCCCCACATTGGCCCTGTGGCCTGGTGCGCACTCACCGTGACCAGGATGTACTCGCAATTGCCATCGAACACAAAGCGCTGCCCGTCAAAGGTGACCACGTGGCCCTCCCCATAGAGGCTGCAGGTGGACGGGCAGTGGGCGCTCTGCTGGCAGGACCATGTCCCGTTCGAGCAGATGCTGTGGGAGGAGCAGGGTGTCCTGGAGTTCGGGGGATGGCCTGGGCACACGCGCCCCACAGGACCCTCGACCTTGTGGGTAGGAGGGGCCCCTGCCAACCCCAAGCACCTGACGACAGTTGGGCCACCAGGGTTTGCGGGTGGGGTTGCAGCTCACCAGCTCTTACAGTCGGTGTGGAGCTCAGCGCCCCGGGGGTAGGAGATGCCCGCAAACTCGCATGGGCACTCCTCGGGGGGCACGCACTGCCCGCTGGCGTTCTCGTAGAGCCCCTTGGCACAGACACATCCGGGCTCACACTTCGTGGGCACCTGGGGGAGGAGGGTCAGTGGCCCCTGGAGGGTGGCCCCACTTGCTGCCACTGCAGCCCTGGGCCCTTCTGAGGCCCCTACCGAGTTCTTCCCAGGCCCCTCCCTGCATAAACCCTGCTCTGGGCCTTTCTCTTATCAAAGCTGCCCCGCCCCGCCTTTAGGGGCATCACGGCTGGGCTGCTCTACCCCCTTCCCAAGCAGCAGGGCCCTCAGTCCTCAGGGAGCCCACAGAGGAGCACGCTTGGCGGCCAGGCCGTTGGTCACACGCATCATGGGGTGGGTGGGATGGAGCATGGCCTGCCATCCCTGAAAGGCCTGGGAATCCTCTCATGGACCAAGAAGCTGTGGGACGTCCACTGTGGGAATGTCCGCCCCAGGGCATCCTTGGCTTCCTCAGGCAGTGGGGTCTGCTCTACCAAGGAGAGCCCTTGCCCCTCGCTCCACCCAGCCTTACGCAGGGGGTGCCAGTGGCCAGCATCTGACAGGTGGGGGCGCAGGCCGCCCCAAACTTGTCCTCCGAGGACTGACTGCAGGACTGGAAGGTCTTTGGGGCTGAGCAGGTTGCTGCAGAGACAAGGGGCCCGGGGTGAGGTGGACACAGAGGACACAAGGCCCCCACAGTCCAGCTCTGCCAGCCTTTGCCATAGCCACATACCCAAAAGCATCTGAGGCCGCGCTGGACAGCTCAACCGCCCATTGATGCAGTGGCTGTGGGAGAGAAGCTGGGTGAGCACTGCCTCGGCAGGGCTGCAGGCCGGGCAGCTGCCCTCCAGAGCCCTTGCTCACCAGACGACCCCGTTGACCATGGTGGACTGGTCGGCCAGGATGAACCCGTGGTTGTCCAGGAGGCAGGGGCACTGGGCCTTGCGCACACACTCGGCCTTGTGGTTCAGGTAGGTGCCCTCGGGGCAGTTGCAGCCGTCCACCGGCACAGCGCTGGGGTGGCACTCGGCCTCGCGGTCAGTCAGCGACAGGCACGTGTGGTCGCAGGCCTGGCTGTCGTAGCTGAACGTCTGGTTGCCTGTGCAGGGAATGCCTGCGGGGGCCCGAGGGACAGGAGTCAGATCCTGGGGAGGCGCCCTCTGTGCCCGCCCCGCAGGTCACGCCCACCTGCTGCGCTCGCCCCCATAGGCCACGCCCACCCACAAGCCCCGCAGACACGCCAGCCCCACTTTGCCCGCAGCCACAAGTCCCGCCCACCACACAGGCCCCTCCCACTCCGCCGAGCCCAGCACACAGGCCCCTCCCACTCCGCCGAGCCCAGCACACAGGCCCCTCCCACTCCGCTGAGCCCAGCACACAGGCCCCTCCCACTCCGCCGAGCCCACCACACAGGCCCCTCCCACTCCGCCGAGCCCAGCACACAGGCCCCTCCCACTCCGCTGAGCCCACCACACAGGTCCCGCCCCCCACGCACTGCAGTTGTCCACGCTGCTCCTCCAGCCCTGCAGCAGGACGCCCCGTGAGGCGCACGCCAGCGCGTAGTCACCGAGGGCGGCGCAGATGTGCGGGAATGTCTCCTCGTAGTTGCAAGCCTGGTACACGCACCTCTGCGGGCAGACAGTGGCCATGAGCGTCCGCCTGGAACCCCGAGGGTCTTCCCCGGGGCCTCTCCATGCCCACGGCCCCACCCACCTTGTAGAAGGGCTTGGGGTCCACGGTGGCATGGCAGTTCTCAAACACCGTGCCCTTCTGCACCAGCACCGCACAGTGGGTCTCCGCACACACCTCTGGGGGGACAGGCCGGCGTGGATCAGCTGCCCGGGGTCTCCCGCCCACCCCGCCCCTCCTGGGCAGCACTCACTGTTGAGCTGGCTCATGGAGCAGGGGTCGGTCTCACGCTCCAGCGCAGCGGGGCAGTTTCCCGCTCGCCAGGAGTCCACGAAGAGCGAGGCAGTGCCCTCGGCGATGCCCATGCTCGTGGTGAAATCGTCCGTCGTGTCCCCGTTGAAGTTGCCGCAGAGCCCTGGGCCGGTGGCGAGGGTGGGTGGCCTGTGCTCCTTCCTGTCCTGCCCTGTGCTCCCTGAGGCCCCCTCCTCCCCTAACCACACTGGGAGGGCCAGCTGTGGTGCTGGATGGGCTGGGTCAGCCCCAGGCTCTGCCGGGCCCTCCTCCTCTGGGGTGGTCAGGCCGGGCAGGGAGGGGCGTCTGGGCCAGCCCTGGGCAGACTGGGGTGGGGCTCACCTCTGGTCTGGCCTCTGAACTGGGGCCCGACAGTGATGTACAGCTGGAACACGGGCCACAGCTGGATCACAAGCTCTAGCCCGAAGGTGGTGACCATCTGAAGGTGGGTGGATGTCTGCCTGAAGACCGTGATGTTTCCTGAGGGGACAGGAGCCTCAGCGGGTGGCCTGCTTTGGGACCCAGCTCATTGATGCCCTGGGTGCCGGGTAGGGCTGGGGACATACGGGTCTTGTATGGCAGCCACTTGGTGTCGCCATTGTTGGTGACCACCTCATCCTGAGAAATCACGATTTTGTCCTGGGGGAAGGAGGCTTGAGTTACAGGGGGCCGGGAGCAGGGGAAACCCCCACCTCGTGTGGGCCAGGCAGGGTGAAGCGGGAGCTAGGGTGTGTCTGCCTGGGGCCCAGGTGGGCACAGGTAGGGTGGCCTCACCTGTCTGGACTTGTAGATGACAGCAACCAGGGAGGTCTCCGAGTGAGAGTACCCAGATTTGTCGAACACAGCCATGAGCGAGCCACCGTCAGGGAGCTGGGGGCTCTGGGGGAGGGTGGCTCAGGTCAGGCCCCAGGGCGCTCACGGTGTCCCCCCGCCTGTGGCAGGGCCCCTGGTGGGGGTGTGTCCTACCTGGACAAGGACGTAGGTGCAGGTGCCATGGAAGCGGAAGGGCCTGGCGTCGAACGTGGTGACGAAGGAGCCTCCCTCCAGGGCACAGCGCCGTGGGCAGGGCCGCTCCTCACACTCCCAGTGGCCCCCCGAGCACCGGCTATGGGTGACAGGCATGACCCAGCGTTCCCCAGCATCTCCCCGCTGGCCTGCATGCCCTCTCCCGCAGCCCGGCACTCACCAGGTCTGGCAGGCGGCTGTTGTGACCTCCCCGGGGGCATAAACCACCCCGCTGAGCATGCAGGGGCACTGGGGCTCGGGAACACAGCTGTGGTTTTTTGAGATGTCATCCAGAACCATCCCTGCAGGAGAGGGGCTTCCTGGGGCTGCGGCTGGGGGACCCCTCCCCCGCCTGTGGGGTCATGGAGAGCCCTTCCCCTCGGCCCTACCCCCTCCCTGGGTGCTGCCCCATGGTGGCAGGCCCTGCACCGCCACCGCCGTGCGCCCTGAGGGTGGGGGCCTGCACGTGCACAGGGCAGGCAGAGCCTTCACTGGGGCAAGTCCCAGTGGAGCGTCTGGGGCCTCGGGTCCTGGCTCCCAGCCTGGGGTTGGGGGCATGGAGGCCCAGCTCTGGGCTCTGCTAGGGGATCCTGGGAGGGTGATGCCCTCACCTTCTGGGCAGAAGCAGCCGAAGGTGCAGAAGCTGGAGCAGCTGTGCTGCGGGTTGGAGCAGGTCTGCATGCAGGTCTCGCCACACTCCCGGTACACCTGGTTGGCCGGGCACTGGCCCACAGCTGCAGGTCGAGCTGCCCTGTGAGAGGGGCCTGCGGCCCCTGGCCTGACCCCCCCCCCCCCACCCGCCCTGGCCCTCTCTCCTCGCTCCCCGGGACTCACAGCAGAGGTCGAGACCCCGCCAGCTGCTGACGGGCTGGCCGGCCATACTGCACTGGCGTGAGTACTCAGACAGCGTGGCGCAGCTGCAGTTATGCCGGCCGGGCTCCACGCATGCGGCCATGTCTGCCTGGCAGCTCAGCAGGAAGGGCTCCTGGGGCACGGTGCACTCAGGCGCCACCAGGGTCAGCAGCTGCAGGCAGGTCTGGGCCTGGACACAGGGCCACGCAGGGTCATGGGGGCCAAGGCACGTTCCCCACCACACACATGCCCTGCAAAGCTGGGGTGTTGCTGGCCTGGGTCCCCGTCAGACCCAATGGGCTGGCCCCACCCTGGTGATAGGCGCCCCACCTCCAACCCGGGGAGCCCGGCCCCACCGCCTCACACACGTGCTCTGCCTGCAGGAGCCGGGGGCTGGGGATGGCCTCATAGGCACAGATCTCGTTGGGGTCATCCAGCTTCTGGAGGGCAGCGTACTTGTGGGGCTCCAGCAGTTGGCCTGGGGGGGCAGGGCGGGGTCAGCATCCCGGTTGCCGGGCCACAGCGGGGGCCGCCAGCCCTCACCTACCGTCCTCGCTCAGAAACTCGTTGGTCTTCTCGCCGTCGAAGTTCCCACACAGCCCGCACATCTTGCCCATGTACTTCCTCTCCACCAGTACCTGCAGGGGTGGGCACTGCCGTTGGGTGGGCAGGGAGGGGCACAGGGCCCCGGGGCCCCCCAGGAGCTACTCACACCCGCTCCAGGGGCGCAGAGCCCCCTCACAGGGCGGGACCCAGGCCTGCCCGCCCAGCTCCTCACTGGGGACCCCTGTTCTCACTAGCTTGTCCTCAAGCCCCTGGAAAGCCCAGGCTCCCCAGCCCGCCCCCCGACCCCTGCTGACGCCCTCACCATGAGATGGGCACCGGGACCCCACATGACCACCAGCTCCATCTCCAGCTGCTTGGCCAGCAGCCTCACGCTCTGTCCGAAGGGTGTGATCTGGAGCCCGTTGCTGGTGTGGGGCAGGCTGACCACCCTGCAGGGCAGCTGTGGTCAGCGCCGCCCCCGGGCCCCCAGCTGCCCCTCCGGGCTTTCCGGCCTACCCCACGTCCTTGATGGCGATGACTGTGTCCTGCACGGTGACCGCAGAGGCCCCCAGCTCCACAATGATCCGGGAGATGTTCCCAGCAGGCCCTCGCCGTAGCTGGACGCTGAAGGTGGATGGGGCATCCTTGCAGACGGCCGCAAAGACGTAGTTGCAGGTCCCAGAGAAGTCATACGTGTGGCCATCGAAGGTGGAGAAGTGGCCAGCCCCCCATGTGGAGCACCGGCCCCTATTGTCTGGAGCTGCAGAGAGTGTGGGGTCTTGGAGTTCTGCGTCCTCCCAGCCGGCAGAGTGGGTCTGGAGCCCCTCCCAGTCTCCAGGCGCCCCCCGGGGGTGGGTGGGGAGAGGCCCACATCCCCATGCCCACCCAGCTCTGGGCTGGGGTCTGCCTCACGGGAGTGTGGGCCTCTGTCGGGGCTGGGCTCTGGGACGTGAAGCGGCAGCTTAGCCCGCGTTCAGCAGGACCCCTGGCCCCTCTGCAGGAGAAGCTCATCTCCCCCTGGGGAGGCGCGGGCTGGGGTCTCCCCTCGCGGAGACTCCAGGCCACACTCGCCCTGTAGCTGGGCCGTGGCCCTGTGCCCTGGGCAGTTCCTCAGGACGGGGGGCTGCCCATGAGCCTCATCTGGCTGTGGGGGATCCTTTGCCTTGTGGAGCCCTGGGGGCACCGAGGAGCTGTCCTCCAGACCTGGGAGGACAGGGCCCCCCATCAGCGTGCGGCCGCCCACGTTTGGGGGTGAGGTCCCAGTGCTGGTGGGTGGCAGGGTCATCTGAGTGCACCCCGGGGTCCCGTCTCTGCCCCGGCCCGCTGTGCCCCCTGCCTCAGGGCGTGCG
Source organism: Bubalus bubalis (assembly GCF_019923935.1). Lineage (NCBI taxonomy): Eukaryota > Metazoa > Chordata > Mammalia > Artiodactyla > Bovidae > Bubalus > Bubalus bubalis. Next base: position 131,845,832 of record NC_059161.1, on the reverse strand, counting down.
GGTTCCTGGCCACGCCGACTCCCGAGTCCCAGCATGGTGGCTGCCCGCATCGTCCCTCTGGGTGGCACCAGGAGCGGGCCCGCCTGACTGATGGCCGTGGGGTCCCCAGCCGGCTCAAGGGGTGGTGACCCGGCCTCCTCCCCTACAGCACCCACCACGCAGGTGTGCCCCCGGCACCTCTTCTCAGCTCACCACCAGCCCCCACAACGCCTGAAGTCACGTCGGCTGTGCCACCCTGGATGGGCCCTGTGGGCCTGGCACACACGGTGTTCCTTCTGCACGCTTGGCGGCCCTTCCTGCATTGCCCGTTCTGGTTGGCCTGGGCCCCGCTCAGAGGCCTCCATCCTGGAGTCCCCAGCCTCCAGACCCCAAGGTCGGAGCCTCTGGTCCAGGAAGGTAGGGCCTCCCTCTCGCCTCCCCTGGGGCCAGCGCAGGGTCAGTGCTTAGACACCCTGTCCCGCTCCCAGCCCCACCGCATCCGCAGCCCAAACCCCCACGGCTCCAAAGCCATGCCCCTCGCCACCCCTGCGTCCTACACCCACCCTGGCTGGCTCCTAGCGTCTCCCTCCCCCTGGTTCTGGGCCCAGGTCTGGGGGTCCCCAGGGCCTGGATTGGGCCCAGGGAGGTGGTCTTGGCTGGGCAGGGGTCCTGGGTACTCAGAGCCACCCCTGGTGAGAAAGCTGGTGCCTGGGCGTGCGGAAGGGGCTTCGTGGGAGGTGAGGGTGGAACGGGTCTAGGGCCCACTGGCCTCGCAGCCTGCCCCCGGGCCGGGCACCTCTCCCTGGCTCCACACTGAGGTAAGAGGGGCCCTGGGGCTGCCAAGGGGCACAGCGGGGCAGGAGCTGAGGAGGTAGGCCTCCTCCTGGCTCGAGACTGGGCTCTGGGTCGGGCCTGGTGCCTGCTGTCAGCCAACAGGAAGGGCTTCCCCTGGCCATGGGGTGACCCCTCTGGGCTGGCCCCTTCTGAGGGGTGCTTGGCCAAGGGGCCTGGAGAAGGAGGAGGACCCATGTCCCCATGGCCTGACAGGTGAGACTGGGTGGGGTGGCCCTTCCAGCCCCTGTTTCTTTGATCCTCACATCATCACACAGGGGAGTGTTACCCCACTTTACAGACCGGGAAACCGAGGCCCAGAGCCCCCCTCGAGCTTGCTATTAGTAGCCAGGACTCCCGGGAGTCAGCTCTCTCCCTGAGTCTTTTGACTTCAGTGTCCACAAGGCCCCCTGCACGCCCTCTGGCTGCCCCTAGGGACCCCAGAGGCCTCTCAGGACCCAGGGCCCGGTGGGGAGTGCCAGTACCAGGCTTCAGGCACTGAGGCCCCACCACTGTCCCCCGCCCCGCACGCCTGTGTCCCGAGGGACCCCTGTCCCCCTGACTCGCGTGGACATGTGGGCCTTGGCCAGCGGTGCAGCCATGGGGCAGGGGCAGGCCGCCCTGGCCCGTCGGTCGTCTCCTGATCATCAGCGTCCACATGGCCCGCCTGCCTCCCGCCAAGTCTCTGAGGCGAGAAGGCCTGGAGACGCTCCCACGCGGAGGGGCCCTGAGGGGTCTGGCACCCCGATGCCCATGGCCCCCACTCACCGGCGCCGAGCAGGGCCCCCCCGCAGGAGAGGAGCAGCAGCAGCCGAGGCCCGAGCATGGTGCGAGGCGGGAGTGGCCGCTGCTGGACCCGTGCCTCCGCGGGGGACACCGCGGCCGGCTGCACCAGTGCGACCCGAGCAGGCGCCCAGCGCCTTATGTAGGGTGAGGCTCGCCCGCCACGCCCGCTGAGCCCCACGCTCCGTCCCCCAACGCCTCGGCCGGCCGGGCGCCACAGCGGCCAAACAGGATCTCCGGTGCTGCTTTATCAGGACGTGGCCTTTAGAAAATTCTTGAGCAGGCAGCAGCCCCATAATTACTCATCTCTGGGCAGGGGGCTGGCACACACCCTCTGGGGTCCCGCAAACATCTCCGGTGTTTACTCAAGCTGCAGTTGCCAGGAGTCTCCCGGGGTCACTGCAAGGAGTCAGTCCGGCACCTTCAGCTGCACTGAGAGGGGCGTGTCTGGGGCGTGTTAGGGGAGATGCTGGGCTCCCCACTAGGGCGCAGCTGGGGGGAGGGCTCCTGAGGGGGCTTCATTCTCACCTGGACCCTTGTCCCTGAAATGGCACCAGCCTGCCAGGCCCACCCCCACCTGGGAGGATTGACTGCCCGTGGAGGGACCTCCAGAGGTCAACCCCTGCCCTTGGGGGTCCCGGGTGGGGGATTATCATGCAGCTGGCCTGGGGCTCAGAAAAACACCTCCCTGGAGGTCCCAGGAGCTTGTGGGGCCACCTCAGCTCCCCACTGTGGGGACCCTGTTTGACCAGCTCACCCCTGGAAGCCGCCTTCTTGGCTGGCCTCCCGGGACCCTGGTTGCACAGCGCACACATGCTCTGAGCTGCTGACCTCAGGTATGGCAGGGGCAAGGTGGGCTCAGGGCTGCCCATCTGGGCGCATCTCTGGGGGGAGTCCAAGGCCAGCCCTGGGTGCTTGGCCCCTTCAGGCAGAGGAGCAGAGGCTCTGCCCACACTCTCTGCGCGGGGCTAAGGGTGTGGCTCCTGGGGCAGCATCTGGAGGAGCAGGAAGCGGGGAGGGGTGCTGGTGGGCACTTGTTCACAGGCAGTTCACACCCCAGCCCTGCAAGGGGTCAGGGCGAGGGTCAGCTGAGGGTCACGATCAGGCGAGGGGAGGGTTGGGGCGCAGGTGTTCAGAATCCTCCAGCTTCTCCAGGGTACCTGGCTCTGAGTAGGGGCTGGCACGGAGGGGGCACCCCGCTTCCTGAGGGGGTTCTGCCCACAGGGACTTGGGGTGCTGAGGCCTGGCTCCTTCCAGACACAGAGGATCTGTGTCTGGGGCCTCCCCACACCTCACAGACCACAGCCTGGCCGCCTGCTCCCAGCTCACAAGTACAGAAGCTGCTGTGTGCTCACCTAAAGAAATTTCAGTTTTGTGGAATAGTGTTTAAAGGCAAGGGGGCGGGCAGGCGGGATGTTCTCTATCGTCTCTCCCCGCTGCTCTCCGCACCCTGTCAGGCGTCCCAGGACTAGGGGTGCGTGGGCACAGGCGGGTGGGGGCCTGCCTGGAACCTCCGTGGCTGTCCCTGCAGCCGCCTTTGTTCTGGGGGTGACTGGGTGCCCTTGGCCATCGGTCACGCTTTGCCAGGGGCCTCGGTGGGGGCTGCCCCGGGGCTGCTCCAGGTGAAGGCTCAGGGCAGGCTGACAGGTGAGGGCTGGGGTCCCTCAGGGGCAGGGGAGTGGGCCTGCTCTCAGGCCTCCGCCTAGCGGGGGCTCCAGGAGGGCGCATGCACCCAGATGAGGGGCTGCAGGGAAGCAGGGCTCTGACGACCACCGGACCACCCCCACCAGTCGGCCTGGGGCCTGGGTGCCGCCCTGGGTGGGCAGCATGAGGCTCCAGAGGGGGGTGGGGGGGCTGCGGTGGAAAAGAGCCCCAAGCCCTTCTCTCTCCTGGCACATGTTCCCTCCCCCTGCTTGGACCCTCCTGGGGCCCCCGAGCCACGTGCCCACCTGCCGCTCTGCCCCAGCAGGACCCTGCCTGGACCCTCCTGGGGCCCTGAGCTCCTCCATCGGGCCAGGTGCCCGCCTGCCCCCGAGCTCCCCCATCGGGCCACGTGCCCGCCTGTCCCTGAGCTCCCCCATCGGGCCACGTGCCCGCCTGCCGCTCCACCCCAGCAGGACCCTGCCTGGACCCCCAAGCTCCTCCGTTGGGCCAGGTGAACGCCTGCCGCTCCGCCCCAGCAGGTGCCCAGCCACAGGGCCTTGGCACCAGCTGCCTGAGTTTCCCATATGCAGCCCAGGGTGCCCCTCCCCCCCCCAGTCCCCCCTCCACCCAGACCGCGCCCTGCACGCTGGGGGCAGCTGCGTCTCCCAGCAGGCCCCTCGCCCAGGGCCATCCGCATGTTCCGTGTGTCCCAGCGCCTGGAGGGGCCACACGTGGTCTCGGGCCGGGGAGGGGGCGGGGCTTGTGGCAGGCAAGGGGTCCGCTCGTTGGGGTCCAGGGTCACCTCCCCGCAGCCCGAGGGGGCAGACGTCACCAGCCGGATGTCCGGTTGGATGTCAGCGGGTTGCAGTCGGCTGCGCCCGGGGCCTGGACCACAGAGGCCCGTGTGTGTGCACTTGTGACTCGGTCTGCGTTTCCTGGAAAAGTCACACGTGTGGCCCAGGCCCTGAAGTGAGTGAACGGCTCTGGCCTTTCAGCACGGCTGGCGCCCAGGTCCTGCTCCGTCCCGGAGAGGGTGGTGTGGGGCTGCTTGGGAGGGGTTTCCCTCTACACTCGGGAAATCAGAAAGCAGGACGTTGTTGCCGCTGCTCTGGGGGCGCGGGAATGTGCTGAGCAAACAGTGCGAGATAAGCCTGTGTGTGGCCATCTCGCCACTGTCCCGCCGGCCGGCCTTGGGGACAGAGCCCCAGACAAGCGGGCGATTGTCCGCGGCGGAGCCCTGCCTCACAGCTGCCACCCCGGCCTCCTGGCTCAGTTGGGAGGGTGGGCACCGACCGCTAGGCTGCAGCTCCCCGGGGTTGGGGTCGAGGGCTCAGGTGAGGACTCTGCACTCATGGCCTGTGGATGCTTCTAGAGGCTCCTGTTGGGGCCGCGTGTCACTCTGGCGGCCCTGAGGCTCAAGGGTGGTGGCTTCAGCACAGCTGAATTTCAGTCCTGAGGGGTCGGCCTTGTGGCTCCTGCACCCTGGCCTGTTTGTGAACTGGCCGGGTGGCAGAGGGGGCCGTGATGACCAGGAGCCCTGGGGAGCTGGGCATTCACGCAGGGCCAGCAGTGACCTTGCGCTGAGCTGGGGGCAAGGTTGCGACTGCCCTGGACCTGGGCTTCAAGGCCAGGGGTGAACAGCCACTGGCTGAGTCTTTCCCAGGAGAAAGGTGAGGTCATGAGTGGCCGTGGGACCAGGACCCTACGTGGCCTGAGAGCGGACGCTGGGGAGACGTGCCGACCTGGAGACCCTGAGCCCAGAGTGGCCCGAGCAGAGGCTCCCTGAGGGACCTCTGCTGGGGCGGAGTCGCCTGCCCTCTCCTGCCCGCCCCACCCCAGCGTCCTGTGTGTGGCCAGCTGGGGAGGTGCCCCCACTGTGGTTCTTGAGCCTACAGCTCCTTCCTGGGGACGCCCACCTGCAGCTAGCAGGAAGTGGCTGCGTGAGGCTTGGGAGGGGCCCGGGCCCTCCCTGTCACTCTTGGCCGCCTCACCTGTGGCTGTCTGGCCTCCTGTCCACTCCCCGGCCAGTCTGCTTCGAGACCCCCACCCTCAGCTACTGGGGTCGGCCCTGCATCCGGCAGCGGTGGGGCCAGTGAGCCAGGAGGGCCTGGGAGGGGCCCCCAGAGAGGGTGCTGCAAGGGGCTGGGGTGGACGTTCCTCCTGGGGGCCCAGGGCCTCCTTGCCGGCCCCCAGCACTGCCTTTGGGCCCCAGTTCTTCCTGCAGATTCCTGGGCCCAGATTTGGGGAGGGGGCTGTCCCTACAGAGCAGCCCCAGGGCTGCCTGTGGTCCCCAGCTCCCTCATGGTGCCGTCAGATGGACAGAACTTCGTGTCCATGGAGGGGGTTAGGTGTAGAACTGGCCTTGGCACAGGGTAGGGGGCCCTGGGGACGGGGATGCCACTGCCCAAGCCCACGGCTGCCGCAGGCCGGGTGGAGCTGTGTCCCTGAACAGGCTCACTGCCCACCCCTGCTGGCTGGGCCTGGGCTCCTTAGTGTCCGTTTTAGCGCCTGGCCTGTCTGGGGCCTCACCAGGAACCAGGGAGGCTTAGGGGCACATGAGCCGAGGTGGGCTGGGAAAGTGGGCCTGGGGCTGGGTGCCCACCCGCTGCCCAGGCAGCCCTGCAGGAGGGGCCCTGGCCGCCTGGCCCTCCTGCTGGGGAGGAGGGAGCTGGGTCCCAGAGGCTGGCTCCCAGGAGGCGGTGCTCACCCGCCTCTCTGTGAACCCTGTGCTCTGCACGGCCTGCCACTCACTCTGGTTGGGGGACCTCCGATCCCCCAGGGGGCCAGCACTGCCCCATCAGCACCTCCTCCCTGCCTCTGGGGACCTGGGGCACCCCCTCAGTTTCCTGGCTCCAACCCCCACTCCCGCCCCCTGTTTGAGGGTCTTGAAGGCTGCACTGGAAGATGGTGGGGGACACTGACGTCTGCAGCTTCTGGTCCAGATCAGAGGCCCCCTCCACAGCTGATCACGTCCCCAAACCTTCTATCCTGCCCCGCCCCTCCCCTTCCCCTCCCCCAACACCCTCCCATTCCGCCCCCCAACGCAGGCTTCGCTGTGCTGAGAGCTGGCGGATGTTGGTGAAAAGCAAACAGATAAGGCTGGCGGGAGGGATCCGCGGGGGGCCCGCGTCGGGGTTGGGGTGTTATCGGGCTGCTGGGGCCTCCAGACACGGCACTGAGTGTGCAGTGCTGAATGTTTGCTCTGCTGGTGGCTGTGAGGGGGCTTCGGGGAGGGTGGGGGTCTGTCGGCTGCTGCGGGTGTGACCCTGGGTGCAGGGGAGGGGGGAGGATGGGGCAGGGGGTGGTGGTGGGGGAGTGCATTCTTAGCAGAGGGTCTAGGTTGGGCTGCTGGACAGAGCCGGCCTGGCGGCTCCGAGCCCTGGCTGCCGGGGTCTGGGTCAGGTCCCGGGCTGGCTCTGGGGAGGGCCCCACCTGTGCCTGGTGGAGGGGGGAGGGCAGTTCCGGCATCTGTTCTTCTAGGGGCACTGAACCCACCAGAGGGCCCCATGGTCACGACCTCTGTGTGAATTTTGGGGAGACGCAAATACACTGCCCGAAATAAGTGGCCCTGGGTTGTGGGGCCATCAGGTCGGAGGACCCTGCTGCTGCTGCTGCTGCTAAGTTGCCTCAGTCGTGTCTGACTCCATGCGACCCCATAGACGGCAGCCCACCAGGCTCCGCCGTCCCTGGGATTCTCCAGGCAACAACACTGGAGTGGGTTGCCATTTCCTTCTCCAGGAGGACCCTGAGGGACCCCCAGAAGCACACATCAAGTGGTCTCTGAGGGCAGACACAGCGGGGAGAGCCCTGAGTAGCCCAGGAAGGCTTCCTGGAGAAGGTGGGCTAGAGGAGGGCCAGCCAGACCTTCAAGGCCAGGAGTAGGGCTTGGAGTGGGGAGAGGCCTTGGCCAGGCAGGAAGTGCCGCCTATGTGGCCGAGGGGACAGTGCTGAGGGCGGGGTCCAGCCAGAGGAGAAGGGGGTGAACTAAGAATGAAGGTGGGGGCCGTGACCCAGGTGCCAGCAGGAGGCAGGGAGGGTGGGCAGGCCGGGTGCGAAGGGCCCTGGGGCCGGGCTCCCGGGCTTACAGGGGCTGGTCTGCCAGGCTGGCCACGGAGACTCAGCACGTGCCACACGGGACCAGGTGGGCTTCCGGGGCCTCTTAGGCCAGGCCCTGACCCCGGGGAGCCTTGGGGCCAGGCTTGCTGTCCGGGAGTCATGGGTCCCTCTGGCCACCTGGGGGGGTGTCAGGCGGGTCCCTGCAGGCCTAGGACAGCGAGTGGCTGCAGGACTTGGGGCACAAAGGCAGCTGCTCGGGGCTCCAGAGCTTATGGGACTGGAGGGCCTGGCGTGGGCTGCAGGACAGGGGCCTGGGGGCTGGGTGAGGCACGTGGGCAGGGCTCGGGCTGCAGGGGTCCCGGCGGGTGGCACCAGGCACTTCAGATCCAGCCCAACGCAGAGGCACAACTCCTGGCACCCTGCGGCTGCCTGCTGGGGGCTGGGCGCTGGGGACTGTGACCCGTGATCTTAGCGCTCAGGGGCAGTTCCGAGCGAGGGGGCAGGGCACAAGACTCAGGACGGGTTTTTCTTCTTCCTTCCCTTCCTGCTTCTCCGGCTGTTGCTGCTGCTGCTAAGTCACCTCAGTCCTGTCTGACTCTTTGCAACCCCATGGACTGTAGCCGGGGGCTGCTCTGTCCATAGGATTCTCAGGCAAGAATACTGGAGTGGGTTGCCATGCCCTCCTCCAGGGGATCTTCCTGACCCAGGGACCAAGCCTGCGTCTCTTGCGTTTTCTGCACCAGCAGGCAGGTTCTTTACCACTGGTGCCCCCTGGGAGCCCCCTGCTTCTCCTTCCAGAGGTTAAAGGCGTAACTGGGGGGTGGTGCCGGGGTCCAGCCCCAGCTGATCCAGGGTATTCGAAGGAGAGACGGCATAGGCGAGGGTCAGGAAACAACTGCTTAATTACACTTTAATTAAGGATACAAAGAGTAATAGAATGAGGATAGCTCAGTAGGAAAATTCAGTGGAGAAAAGAGGCTGAGTAGCTTGGTTTACACGGGAGACCAATAAAACTTCAAGACAAGAAGTTTGCACCACTTACATAGGCCGCAGGCGTCCTTCCGTTCTCCCGAAGGAGAGGAGACACTGAGGCCTCCCCGGTCGGATCTTAGAAGCCCAGGCATAATTAGCAAGCATGGCGGGTTCCGCGCTCCAGATGGAGACTCAGCCAGAAGTTGAAAGAGAGAGCGACATGGGGAGACCAAGTTTCAGTGAACAAGGCCCGCACTTTATTTTCCAAAGTAGTTTTTATACCTTAAGTTATGCATAGAGGATAATGGGGGAAGGGGTGGAGTCATGCAAGGACAGCAGTTCCTGGTTCTAATCGAAGCCAGGCTTTCAAACTTATCATATGCAAAAGTTCAGGTGATTGACATCATCTTCTGGCCCAGAGGCCTGTTAACATTTTAAGAAACTTATTTTTCTCTAAAGGTGATTATTCCAAAGTCAGGCACCAGCCTCCCAAAAAGCATTGGACAAAGCTGCATTTTACATTTCTATACACCCATTATATCAATCAATACACTGCCAAGGACACAGTAGGTAAGGAGTATGGAGATTTAGCAGCAAACATTGGCCCAACAAGTGAAAAACCCTTCACCAATACAATTTCTAATCAATCTTTTAACTACTCAAAGGAATCTGTGTTTAGGCAGTTTAGAACATCTCCTGCCTCTCACAGTTGGGAGGCTCTGAACAATCACATGTGGCCGGAAAAACCTATTCAGGCAGGCTAGAGGATTTCCAAAGGAGTTTGTAGGTGGAAACACTGTCACACCCAGGAATTATTAACTGGAGCTGTAAGCTAACTCTTTTTTCAGAGAGAGGTAGTGGGGGACAGCCCCCTGTAAAGTCAGAGGTGTAGGTGAAAGCACAAAGCAGAAAGTAGGCAGACTCTGGTTTGAGGGGTAGATGCTCAAGAATTTCCAGGGGGACTCCTGAGGCTCGATCCCACCTTTGCGTATGCCGTGCCTCCTTCCTCATGACCTTTGTCATGGGCGGAGTTCCTCACGCTGGCTCCCGGCAGTGATAGAATTCCAGTTGAGCTATTCCAGATCCTGAAAGATGATGCTGTGGAAAGTGCTGCACTCAATATGCAATATGCACTCAATATGCAATATGCCGGCTCCCGGCAGGGTGGGTCTTGTTTTTAATAGCTCTGTGGGTATGGAACAAACACACACACAAAATGCATTAACAGGCAGACCTGGGAGACACTGCAGGTCAGTTCCAGACACAGCAGCGCCCAGATGGCATCATGACGGTCACGTCACGTTTTGTTTCCGGCTCATAGAAAAGTTATGTTTATGCTCTCCTGTAGTCTAGTAAGTGTGCAGTAGCACAATTTCTAAAACACACACTCTGGGACTTCCCTGGTGGTCCAGTGGTCAAGAATCCACCTTGCAATGCAGGGGGCGTGGGTTCAATCCCTGGTTGGGAAACTAAGATTCCCACACGCTGTGGAGCAGCTAAGTCTGTGCTCCACGACCAGACAGCCCGGATGCCACGACGAAGACCCGCACAGCCAAAAGACAAACCAACCAGCCCACACCGTGCATACAGCCTAGTTTAAAAATGCTTTATTGCTGGGAGAACGGATACGTGTATACACGGTGGGGCTGCTTTGCTGTGTGCCCGAAACTGTGGTTAACCAGCCATCCTCCGGCATAAAATAAAACGTTTAAAGAAAGAATGTTTCTTGCTGAAAAATGCTAACTGTCGTGGGAGCTCTTAGCAAAGATCACGGACTCCACAGGTCACCACAACAAACAGAAAGACGAAGAAGCTGGACGCACCGTGAGAACTGCCGGGTGTGACACGGAGACAGGAGGTGAGCAAAGGTTGTGGGAAAATGGTGCCTATGGACTCTCTTGGTGCAGGGTTGCCTCCAACCTTCAGTGTGTGGGAAAAAAGGCCAGATATTTGCCAAGCACCATAGAAGGAGCCTGCCCATCCTTGAAGAGCCCCGTTTGATCAGCTTCAACCCAAGCACACACCCGTGAAAACGCCACCACCTTCCAGGACAGCAGTCGCCTCCTTTGTCCCCAGAAGTGTCCTGTGCCCCTTTGGGATGACCTGTCCCAAGCCTGCAGCTTGAGAGCTGTGGACCTGCTCTCGGTCACCACAGATTCCTTTGCATTTTCTAGAATTTTACGTAAATGGTATCATGCACTATGTACTTTTTTGGTCTGGCTTCTTTCACTCAGCTTTTTGAGTGAAATGTTTTGAGATTCCTCCACATTGTAGTTTGATCCAGTTATTGGCCCCCTCTTGTCGCCGAGCAGTCATCCTGGTTTGGGTGAGCCCGTCTGCTCCTCCATCCCCCACTGGGGGCCACTGGGAGGCTTCTGGTTTGTGGTCATTACAAACAGAGCTGCTGGAACAGGTGTGTCTGGTCTCCTGTCTCTCTCGGGTAGACACCGGGACATGGCTGGATTGTACACTTGGCATACGTGTTCCTGTCTCTCTCGGTAGACACTGGGGCATGGCTGGATTGTACAGTTGGCGTCTGTTGGAATTTTCAAGCCAAACTGCTCTCCAGGGTGGCCCCAGCACCGCAATCCCGCCCATCACAGATGAGATTTCTGGTTCCTCCACGTCCTTGCCAGCACTTGGCACGGTCAGTCTCTCGAGTTTTAGCCATTCTTACAAGCAGTGGGGTCTCACACGCACATGCTTACCTGCCATCTGTGTGTTTTCTTTGGTCAAGTGTCCTTCAAATCTTTGCATGTTAAAAATAATTGGATTATTTGCTTGTTATTCAACTTTGAGAGATTAAAAAAAAAATCTGTTCTGGATACAAATTCTTTACCAGGTACAGGCTTTGCAAAGGTTTTTCTCCTAGTCTGTGGCTTGTCTTGAAAATCTATATTCTGACTTATTGCTGGCCGTGCTGTGTCTTCTCTGCCTGCAGTGAGCAGGCGGCTCTCCAGCTGTGGGGCACAGGTTTCCCGTGGGGCGGCCTCTCGTTTGGGGGCACGGTTTCTGGGGCTTGCGGACTTCTGCAGTCGTGGCACACGGGTGCAGCGCCCGCGGCACGCAGGGTCTTCCGGGCCCAGGGACTGAACCCGTGTCCCTGCCTGAGCAGGTGGTTTGTGTTTTTAATCCTGAATAGTACCTTGCAGAGAGTTGACGTTTTTTTTCTTTTAATTAATTTTTTATTGAAGGATAATTGCTTTACAGAATGCTCTTGTTTTCTGTCAAACCTCAGCATGAATCAGCCACAGGTATACACACGTCCCCTCCCTCTTGAACCTCCCTCCCCTCTCCCGCCCCGCCCCATCCCTCAGGTTGATACAGAGCCCCTGTTTGAGTTTCCTGAGCCAGACAGCAAATTCCTCTTGGCTATTTTACACATGGTGATGTAAGCTTCTCTCCATATGAGCTACTCTCTCCGTATATCTCACCTTCTCCTCCCCTCTCCCCGAGTCCATAAGTCTGTTTTCCATGTCTGTTAAAAAGCTCAAGTTCTTAATCTTGACAAAAGCTAGTTCACCAAGTTTTCTCTATGGATTGTGCTTCCAGGGGTGCGTCGAAGAAGTCAGATTTTCTCCTTACGACGGACGCCCCCTTTATCCCTAATGGTGTCCTTTGCTCCCAAGTCTACTTTGCTGGTGTTCCATCGCCACTGCGTTCTCTGCTGTGTGTTTTCCTATCCTTCTGCTTTGAGTGGGCTCACTTGTGTGTGGAGCTCACTTTCTTCAGGGCTCGCTCGTTCACGCAGCCTGGCCCGGGCCGGGTTTTCCGCTGGTCGTGGGGTTTCCGAGGCTGCGCTGAGCACAGTTACTGACCCGGGTCAGCTGCTGAACCTGCCACCTCGGGAGCTGCTTTCTCTTCCTCCGTCTCTTCTGCCTTGTGTTGATCCACTGAGCAGTTTTTCATGATTCAGTTTACCTCCTTTGCTGCTGCTTTGCTGTAACCCTTCATCTTGTTTTTTTGTCGCTTTCAGGGTCAGATCCACCTTCAGAGACACGCGTGTGAGAGGAGACCGCGCAGCGCTGACCTCCCGTCCCCCCCGCCCCGAACTCTGTGTGCGTTTCACTTTCACACCTTACAGACCCTCACTAACTACAGGGTTATTATTGTTGCTACTGCTGCTGCTAAGTCGCTTCAGTCGTGTCCGACCCTGTGTGACCCCACAGTCGGCAGCCCCCGAGGCTCCCCCGCCCCTGGGATTCTCTAGGCAAGAACACTGGAGTGGGGTGCCACTGCCTTCTCCATTATTGTCATTTAGTTCTCTTTTAAAGAGATTTAAAATAAAATGAGCAAAAAATCCTAAATAGCCTGTATTTATCCGTGTGACTGCCATCCCAGCCGCTTCCATCTCTGTGTGACCCATGCTACCACCGGGGATCATTTCCTTCTGCCCAGAGGACTGGCGTGAGCCTCTCCCATGATGGCAGGTCTGAGGACACCCTCACTTTGCCTCTGAGTTTGGTGCTTTGCAGGATGACCACTCTCTTTGTTCTGCTGGTTCCTCATCTTCTGTGTGCTCCCCCACTCCCTCACCCTGGCTTTTTATTTTGGCCGCATCATGTGGCGTGTGGGATGTTAGTTCCCTGAGCAGGAATCAAACCCATGCCCCTGCATTGGAAGTGTGAAGTCTTAGCCACTGGACTGCCAGGGAAGTCTTTTTCTTTAAAAAATGATTTATGTGGCGGTACCAGGGCTTGGTTATGGCACATGAGATCCCCTTTTAATGAATTAACCAGCCATGCTGGGGCTTCACTGCTGGGCGAGGGCCTCTCCACCCGAGTGGGGGCCGCCCTCGAGTCCCGCGTGTGGGCTTTTCACGTCGGCGGCTTCTCTGTCTTCTCCTGTGGCTCTGCGCACTCGGGCTTGGGAGCTGTGGCTCACGGGCTCAGTCGCCCTGCAGCACGTGGGACCCTCCCAGACCAGGAACCAAACCCGCTTCCCCCGCGACGGCAGGCAGGTCTTCGGGGAAGTCCCCGGCAGGGTCTCGGGTCTTTGCTGTGGCACATGGCGTCTTTGGTGCGGCGTGTGGGACCCCGTCCCCCGAGCAGGGACGAGCCCAGCCCCCTGCATCAGGAGCGCAGAGGCCTAGCCACTGGACTACCAGGGAAGTCCTTCCTTTTAGAACCTCTTTTCATCACTGGTTTTAGCAATGTGATGACTTGTCTCATATACTTTTCCTCATGTTTCTTGAACTTGGGGCTATTGAGTGTCTCGTATCTGGGCTTCTGTTTTCACTAATCTGAACAAATTTTGGCCATTATTTCTCCCGCCTGTTTCCTGTCCCTCTCTCCTTTGTAGAAACAGTTGCACATAAATTAAACTGATTAAAGTTTCCCCACTGCTCACGCATGAGCTGTTTATTTTTTGGATTCTTCGGTCTTTCTGTGTTTCGTTTTGGATAGTTTTTATCGCTGTTCTTCAGGTTCATGCGTCTTTTCTTCTGTAGGGTCTAATGGGTGTTAATCCCTCTGGCACGCTCTTCATCTCGTACGTGGCCACGGTTTTCATCCCTAGAATCGTAATTTGGATTATATATATATATCTTCCTTGTCTCTACTTAACATGGGCAATCTATTTTCTATGCTTTATGAATTGAACAGAGGGAGTATAATTTTTTACTTTAATTGGAGGCGACTATAGTTATAATACAGAGAAGGCGATGGCACCCACGCCAGTGCTCTCGCCTGGAAAATCCCATGGGCGGAGGAGCCTGGTGGGCTGCAGTCCATGGGGTCGCGAAGAGTCAGACACGACTGAGAGACTTCACTTTTCACTTTCATGCATTGGAGAAGGAAATGGCAACCCAGTCCAATGTTCTTGCCTGGAGAATCCCAGGGACGGGGGAGCCTGGTGGGCTGCCGTCTATGGGGTTGCACAGAGTCGGACACGACTGAAGAGACTTAGCAGCAGCAGCAGCATAGTTATAACAACCATTTTAACATCCTTGTCTGCTCATTCAGCAGCCCATTCATTGTCAGCCCAATGTCAGATTTGGGCTGGTTTCAAATGACTGATTTTTCTCCTGATTGTGGGTTGAATGGTCCCTTTTCTCTGCCCTCCTGGGATACATCTTGATTGAATGCCAGACGCCGTGACTTTTGCCCTGTGGGTCAGGTGCTTTCAGCCTCCTCTGCATCCTGGGCTCTATGCGGGACATGGTCCAGGCTCATGGGTGCCAACTGGTCCGGCAGGTCTTACTCTGGTGGGCCGCTGATGGGGCTGGCGCATTGCTCTGTGGTCAGGGCCAGGGCTGTCTGCCCACTGCACTGTGATCCTAGGGCTTGCCAGCATGGCCTGGGGGGCCTGCCCCTTGCCCGTGGGGGCCCTGGCTGCTGCTCCCCCGTCCTTGGTGGCTCCTCCCAGCCTGGGCACACCCCTCACTTGTGTGCCCTGCCCCGTGGGGCTCGGGGTTCTGCCCGCCCAGGGCTTGCTCTGTGCAGCCCCGTCTTCTCCAGCATCCCCTGAACCCCACCCACCTTGTCCCCAGGAGTCTCAGCCCCTCCCCGCACCTCGTCCTGGCAGCAGTTTCAGGGCAGTGACCAGGAAATTGTAGCTGCCACCCACCTCGTGCGTGCCCATCTCCTCTGCGTTCCCTGTTCTTCACTGCCTGATGCCCCGTGTCTTGACCACAGTCAACCTCACGTGTTTTTCCCCATCCTTTGGTTGTTAAACCTTGTCACGTGGTTCACAGGTGCTGACAGAACGTGCGGAATGCAGAGAAGGGCGGGAAGGAAGGCGCCGCCCCAGGAGCCCCGCCCACAGCCACGCTGCCAGCACGGGCCCTTCGGGCGCCTCCCCCTCCTGGCTGTTTTCCGAGTGAGGCATCGGGCAGCACCACGGGGAGTTCCGTTTTACTTTTCCAAAGGCAGCCTGAGTGCCTGGCGTTTATCACCTCCTGGTTCTAGAGGCTGACGTCTGAGGGCCAGGCCTCAGCAGAGCTGACTCCCGGAGGCTGGGAGGAGCGTCCGGTCCACGACCTGCCCCTCCCCGCAGTGCTTCCTGGCCACCCTTGGGGTTCCGTGGCCTGTGGACGCATCATCCCATCTCTGCCTGCATCTTTAGGTGGCGTTCTCGCTCTGTGTGTCTGAGCCACATGCCCCCTCTTTTTATGAGGACACTGCCACATGGGTGAGGGCCCGCCTGTTTCAGTGACCTCACCAGAAGCAGTTTCGTGCCCTTTGGAGACTCCGCTTTGGGGGCTACTCTGTGTGCTTTGCTCATCTTTTGGGGAGCCGGGGGCAGACCTATTCCTCCCGAAGCTCCGCCTGCACCCTCCATCCCACAGATGTCCCGGGCCACTGTCCCAAAGGAGAGGCCCGTCTCAGGGGTCCTTCCTGCCATTGCTGGGGGCCTCCAGAGGCTGTGGGTTCACCCTCTGAGCTGGAGCACTGTCCCCGCCCCCGCTGGGGGACCACCCCTGGGTAGGAGTCTCCCCCCACCTCCTTCTGGGCATCACTGAGATGAATGTAGCACCCGCAGGCCTGGGCCTGGCTGGCCTGAGCCGGCCCCCAGCCTTCTGGGCACAGCCTCACCGAGCACTCACAACTTGGAGAAAAAGGGTGGGCTTCCAGCCACAGTGACAAACGTGGCCGTGGCCGCTACTGCAGCCCGCGCTCACAGCCCCACTCCAGGCCCTGCCCTTCGCATGTCTGTGGTTGGTGGGGCTGCCTGGAGTCCAGAGCTGCCCACCGGGCCCCATCCCTGTGCGGCTGCCCCTGGGGTGACGCTGACCCACGGGTGACGGGCAGGGCAGGTCCCCCAGCTGCTCCTTGAGAGCTTTCTGTTGACTTTCCTGCTCACCTGGCTCAGTAATCTGCTGGTGCAAAGGCCACATCCGCTTCCTTGAGGCCCGCTCCCACCACACTGCGTCACCCAGACCTGGCTCTGGTTCCAGCCCTGGCCTCCTGGGGGGTCGCCCCTCCTGGGGGGTCACCCCTGAAGGCTGCGCTCCCCGCCATGGGAAGGCAGGACATCAGGGGCTCTCTGTACGGTCACTATGCTGAGGACACGTGGCCACGCCTGGGAGGACAGCTCCTCTCTGGGGGAAGCGGGGACAGATTCTAGTCCGGCTTCACCGCCTGGGGGGAGGGGGTGGTGCTGTGGCCGACTCCAGGCAGGGTCCCAGCCCTTCCCACCCCCAGAGCTGGGGTGGTCACTCTGCGTGCTTCGGAACCCTCACATGCCCTGCCCTAAGGACCAGCCAGCAGTGTGGGCCCTGCTGCCTTCATCCTGCCCCCTGGCTCCCCTGGGCTTTAGGCCAGGTGGGCTCCTGGTAGCCTGTTTGCAAAGGGCCTTCTAGGGTGGGGACTAAGGCCTCAGAGCCCTGACCATCCCCGGAGGCTGTAGGCAGAACCCCAGGATCACCGGGTGGGGGCTCTTCTCTGGAGGACGGAGGCCATCGGGGTGTCCATTTCCCCCGCACCGGCAGTCTGCCACCTGGCTCCCTGAGCAGGCGCAGAAGTGGGCGGCCCTCTGTGGGGCCGGGCCAGGCATGGAGGGCCCAGGGCCAGACCAGCAGGGCGGGCTGGCCAGCTGGGGAAGGGTCCCCAGCAGGTGTGATGCTTAGAGCGACTGATGATTCCCAGCCATCACTGCGCGGAGGCCAGTGACCTGCCCAAGGTCAGGCAGAGGTCCCTCCGGTCCAGCCTGTGAGCCCCGCAAGCTGGATGCTGACTCCGCAGGACGCGCTGCTCACCTGTCACAGGGCCGCGATGCGGAGACAAGTGGTGTCAGGGGACGGCGAGACGGCTTCGGGCTGATCCCTGCACCCGGTTGCAGGGGCCCTGAGGCCGGCGCAGACCCCGCGGATCTTCGGGTGGGCGAGGTCCACTCAAGCCACGCCCACGCGGGGGGCGTTCCTAGGGGGCGTGACCCGCTCACTGAACCACGCCCCCCGATCAGGCCCTCCCACGCCCCGGTCCAGAAGTGCACATGCGCAGACTTCCCTCTGGGCGGCTGTGCGGGCGACGCGCGCCACCTGCTGGCCAACGTCTGCATCCCGGTGCCTCCCGCGCCTGCGACCTTCCTTGGTCCGGTTGCGCTGACCAAGGCGCGCGCTTGCCTGGGATGCTGGGACGGGCTGGGGCGGGGGGCGGTGAGCTCCCTGCAAGTCTGGCTGCCGGAGCGCCCAGAGGAAGCACTGCAGTGGGCAACGACGAGGTGGCTCTGGGGGGCCCTGGGGCCTCTGGCTCCTGGGACCTCGGGGCCTGGCAGGGCCTGTGCGGGGCTCCGGGGTGGGAGGTGGGGCTCCGGGGTGGGAGGTGGCGCTCCACTGGACTTGATCCGAGGCACCTGGTGGTTGCCAGTTCACAGCTGTGCCAGGCCCCCGCCCACTCCCGGCCCATCCCTGTGAACGTGCAGAAGCGGCAGCTGCCGCCAAGACCCCAGACCCCAGATACGGAGGCCTGTTCCCCCCGCCGCGGCTGCTCATGGCCCTCCACCGTGATGTGCAGTTTCAGAGCTGACCCCCATTTGCCGCCAGGTCCCTGCAGCCCCCAGGAGGACAGTACCCCTTGCCCCTGCACCCCAGCCTAAGGTTCTGCCTGAGTCTGGGGGGACCACCCCCAGGACCCCACCCCTCCCAAGGCCACCCTCTGGCAGGAAGGTGCGGGGAGGGGCAGGAGGCGGCAGCCCACAGGGCCCGAAGTGCCACAGTGTGCAATGGAGCCGCCCTCCACAGAAAAACTGCAAGCTTTTACTGAGTGCCAGCTGTATGCACAGAGAAGGCAATGGCACCCCATGCCAGTACTCTTGCCTGGAAAATCCCATGGATGCAGGAGCCTGGTGGGCTACAGTCCATGGGGTTGCTAACAGTCGGACAGGACTGAGCGACTTCACTTTCACTCTTCACTTTCATGAGTTGGAGTAGGAAATGGCAACCCACTCCAGTGTTCTTGCCTTGAGAATCCCAGGGACAGGGAAGCCTGGTGGGCTGCCATCTATGGGGTCACACAGAGTCGGACATGACTGAAGCGACTTAGCAGCAGCAGCTGTATGCAGAGCGCGTTGAGGGTGGGGGGCCCGGGAATCAAAGAGTGGGCTGGCTCGGGGGGCCTGGGAGGACCTGGGGAGGACCTGGAACCCCGGGAGGGCTCGGTTCCAGACCCTCTTCCCACACATTCACTAGCATCAGGGGCGCTAGGACGGAGCTCTCCATGGCTGAGAGAACTCTCCAAGTTCGCCATGGCTGTGCCAAGCACCACCTCCCCGCCCTGTCCCTCCCTTACCCCAGCTGTTTGGGGTCCTGCAGGCTGCCTGGGTGAGCGACTTGCAGGGGCTTGTGGGGGGGCTACTGGGTAGGTGTGGACATTGCTCCCTCCCCCACCCTCCCCAGCCCATAGATGAGCCTGGAGGAAGTGATTTCCCAGTGATCTTACCTGTGGCTGGAGAGGTGGGCCCCAGCGTCTGCATCTCAGCGCCCCACCCTCCAGGGCAGAGCCAGGTGGGCAGCCTGGGCACCAGCTCATCAGCTGTAAGGGGCGTCTGGTGGCCCCACCTGGCAGCTCTGGGCCTGAGGGCAGTGGGTCCCCCTGGTGGTCCCCTGGGCCCTGACCAGAGGGAGTGGTCAGCGGCTGTGCCCGTGAGTCTCTGACCTGGGAAAGGGTGCAGGGATGAGGAGGCCCCCAGATTCTCCTGGAGGCTCTGCCGCACGGGGTGGGTGCCCTTGCTGCTTCCCAGGGCAGTGTGCCCGGCCGCTGGGTGGCTGACAGTGGTCTTGGGCTCCTGATACTGAGTACCGCCCCCGCAAGGCCCCTTGGTTCTGACATTCTAGTCCTCAGACCCAGCCCTGTGCCCAAGCTGTACCCCGACCCCACCCCTGCCCTAACCTGCCTCTTAGAAGCCCCCTGGGCCTCTGGGCTGACCCTGTCCCCCCTTCCTTAGCAGGTTTAACACACGAGGCTCAGGGGAAGCAAGCAGGTCCCCTTCGAGGCTACACCCCGAGTGTGTGGCCCTGTGCCTTGTCGGGGCGCACAGGGCAGAGGGCAGGCAGCCTGGGCCTCGGGGGCGCCTGTCCTCCACTCGCCCTGACCCCGCCCCCGACTCTGAGTTGGACCAGGTAGCAGCTGCCCATGTCCTGCTCTCTGGGGAGCTCCCTCCTGGCCTGCACCCTTGACGGGCCCCCAGAAGCCGCTGGAGGAGGAAGGGCGGGGTGCTGGAAAGGTGCCCCAACAGGACCTGGCCATAAACTGGGGCGGGGCGGGGCTGCGGTCTGGACCGCTGACCCTCCCTGCTGGACTTTCCCCCCAGCCTGGCCCCCAGCTGTCAGCCCTTCCCAGGAATGGGCACCTTTGTTTGTTCCTTGAGAGCTCAGGTGTCATTGACTGCCTGCCCAGGTCCCGGCGGGCTCCTCTGCCGGCCTGGGGAGGGGCCGGTGGGGGCTGGGCTCTCCAGGGGGCCAGGGGCTGCAGTGAAGCCCACCTACCCAACAGTGGGGTGCAGGCCTGGAGAGGCCACCAGTGGACCAAAGGCCAGGCCTCCGTGCATCCAGCCATCGCCCAGCCTGAGCTGGGAGTGTGGCCGGGGGTCGAGGAAGGCGGTGGTCGTTTGAGGCAGAAATAACCTCTCCTGGCTAGTTTTGAAAGCAGGGAGGTCATGGGGTTTCCGCCAGCTCCTTGCTGGCTGCCCTGCGGAGTCGCACCCAGGTGTCAGCCTTCAGCAGGCGGTTGTAACAGAGCCCTCGGGAAGGTGCCCTGTCCCACTCCAGCACGGCCCCTGACACCCCGGGAGAGGCCGGAGCGCTGAGCTAGTTTCATAACAAGACTGAGAAATCGTTCGCCTTTTCCACGGGGCTCCGGCGGGCACGGATGGTGCAGAAGCCCCGGGGGGTGAAGCTGTTGGCTCCTCGGCGAGGATCCCGGTGTGGCCATGGCAGGACCCCCTCACACACACCCCCGGGAGGAAGTGCCCGAGCGAGCCCGGGGCCTCGGGGTGAGCTGGCAAATGCTCCTGACGCAGCGGACTCCAGTCTGGGCCCTCGGTGAGAGCCCTCGGGTGCCAGCCTCCTGCAGCGCTCGCTCGGGCGACGGGTGAACCCCGACCCACGCTGGGCCGGCCGTGCTGTTCACACCTGGGGTCTTGGCAGGCGTTTGACCCCAAACAAGAGAAATAGCAGACAGTCTTTGTTGCCATGGTAAATTCGAGCTCTCTACTGGAAATTAGAGTTTTGGAGCCTGCCAGCATCAGCGAGACAGCTCCCCGACCTGCAGGCCCTTCTCCAAGCGTGCGATGCTGCTGTGAGTCCCACGTGGACGTGGAAAGGGAGGCTCTGAATCCGCATTTTCCAACAACTGTCGCGCGATGTTACAGCGTCACGGGGGCCAGAGACCCGTCCTTGGAGCAGGAGGGACCATGAGTCCCCGGGGCCCCAGTGAGCTGCACCCGGGGTGGGCTCCCCGTCCAGACAGCAGCCGCCCGGAGAGACGCCCCGAGCTGGGGTTCAGTGTCAATCGGGGGAGAACCTCCTTGATGACCCGAAAAGGCTGCTCACCGGCTCCTGGTTTCTAGCTGCAGGTCCGGGCGAGGCCGGGTTTTCTCTGGATGCTTCGACCAGGATGGTGTCCCCAGCAGAACGAAGGTGGGCACGGGGATGAGGTCCAGCTGCTGCTGGGAAGCCCGACGTCAGGGAGATTCGTAAAGACGCGTATTCACGCCGCTCTTCTCACTGCATTTTTGTTTTGGAAAACAGGGTTTTTTGGTAAAGAGCTTATGTCAGCATGCAGTGTATTTAATTTTTAACTGAAATAACAAACATTTAAAATTTTTCTCATTTTTATTGCCTGATATGGCAAATACTGAGAGATATCACCCTCATAAGCCGAGCTCTTTGTGGAGGGGTCTTCAGCTGGGGCAGTCTGTCCGGTCGTCGGGGAGGAGGGAGACCTCGTCCTCGTCCTCCTTGGGGACTCTGACCCTGAGGAGGGCGGGCGGCCCCGTGCGGAGGTGCGACTGCTCGGGAGCCCCGCTCAACAGACCCGCCCTTCTCTTCCCCCTTCCCCGAGGGTCTAAGATAGGGGCTGCTTTCCTGACCTGCTTTTATTTACTTATTACTTCAAATAAATTTTCTCTGAAAAAATTTCTTTTGTTTTGGTAAAATACACTTAACACAGAACTTCTGGGGGCACAGCCCGGGGCACCAGGACATTCCCCTGGCTGTGCCTCCCCCCATCGTCCCCAGAACCTGATCATCTTCCCGAACGGACCCTCCGTCCCCACTGGACACTCACTCCCCTCCCCCCATGGCTCCAGCCCCCGGCCCCCCATCCGCTTCCCGTGTCTACGGATGCGAGCTCTCCAGGGACCTCCTGTGGGGGAGTCAGACAGCTTCCGTCCTTCTGTGCCTGGATTATTTCTCCGAGCATCCCGTCCTCAAGGGGCAGCCACGCTCACAGCGTGTCCGGATGGCCTCCTCCGTGTGAGCGTCGTCTGCGGACGGACGCTGGGTTCTCCCCTCTTAGCCGCTGTGAACACGTGCAGCAGCAGGGAGGCCTGCCTGCTGGTCTCTGGGGTGCGGGAGGCAGGAGTGCCCGCTCAGGCGGCGGGCGGGTGGGAAGGGTTCTGAGGCCCCTCTGCGCTGTTTCCCACACGCTGCCCTGGGGGTCACACCCACCAGCAGTGCGGGGGGCGGTCAGGTTCTGTGCCTCCCCCAGCATGACTGTCCGGTTCTTGGACAACAGGCAGCCTGGAGGCTGCGCCGTCCTGGTCTCTAGCTCGGGTCCATTCTCAGCGGGCCCTGGGGCTCAGACACCCCTTTGCCGTGGGGCCAGCCCCCCGCCCGGCTCCTGCCCCGCCCTCGCGGTCCCCTCTTGCCCCCGGCAGCCCCTGGCCGTGGCGCCTGTCTGGTAAGAGGCCAGGGATACTGTTGGGACGGGTGTCCTGGGGTCTCTGAACATGGAGCCTCCCCCGGGGCCCAGGTGTCATGTCTGGGGTCTCAGAACCAAGGCTGGGACAGCAGCTGGAGTCCAGGCCCAGGCTTCCCTGCCCTGCCAGCGGCGGGCACCGGATGTGGGCCCTGGGCTGACGTCTGGTCTTTACTGCACCGAGTGCTTGCGTCAGGAGGTGCCCGCGGCCGGAAGCGGGCATTTATGGCCCCGGGCGGGCAGGCCGGCGGCTCTGAGGGCCGTGACGTCACCGTGCCCAGGCCGGCGGGCAGGCAGGGCTGGAGGGACGCCAGGCACCTGCCCCTCCCTGCTCACGGGCCGCTCTCAGCTCAGAGCAGTGGACACGCAGACCGCCTCCCTCCCCGCTCTGCCGTAACGCTCCGGGCTGCTGCTCTGCCTGAACACGGTGGGGACAATTTGCACCTGGTTTTCTTTGTTGAATAGCATTGACTTCTCTGAGCCGTCAGTGACCTGGGGACCCTGGCGCAGCTCCTGTAGAGGGGCCATGGCCCTGCTCAGCGCCCAGCCCTGCCTCCGAGCCCCCAGTTCCCGTGCCCACCTGCGTGCTCCTCGTGATGAGTGAGCAGTGATGTGGGCAGTGGGTGAAGAGAGGCTGCTCGCTGCCCACAGGCACCCGCCAGCTGGGGGCCGCAGGGTTTCTCAGAACGGGTCACCCACCCTCCAGTCGAGGGGTTGTGCCAGGGTCTCATGCTGGCCAGGGGCAGCTGGAGGGCAGGGTGATGTGACCTGTTCTCCTGGAGGCATGAGGCTGGTCTGCGGGGGGCTGGGGAGCCCTTGTGGGTCTGCTGAGGCTTCTAGGGTATTGGTCGGGGCCTGCTGGACCCCCCTGCCCTGGCAGTTGCCTTAGCTTGTTTTGTGGACTCTCTGAAGCGCCCGTGTGGGTACTTTACGTGATGCCCCGATTCGAGTGTGCTGCACGTTTCCTCGTGGTTGGGAGGGAGGCGTGCAGGAGGAGGGCCCCCCGAGCGCTGTGTGGGAGAGCGTGGCCGCGCTGTCCTGCCCCTGGGGTAATGAGAACCCCCCTTCTTACCTAGTGAGCCCTACAGGAAGGGTCTGTGACCGGCCGCAGCGGCAGAAGGCGCGGCAGTGAAGGCAGCGGATTTTTCATACGAGTGAGGCTTCCTTCCCTTTCGTTTATTTCTTCGATGATGGGAGTCACTCTGGACTTGATGCTTGTTTTATCCCGTGGGTTACAGTCACACATCACAGTTACGGCTTCGGTGGCTCAGCCTACCCATCTCTGCCAGCGGGGCCGTGTCCTGCCGCCCTGTGGCCTTGGACAAACCTCGAGCCACTGGCCACCTCCTCAAGTTCTGATGCCACAAACCAAGTAATGTCGACACTCTCACCCAGAAGCTCACCAGCTTCCCCAACGAGCCCCAGTTCCTTTTTTTGTTTGCAGGCCCCCTAGGTGGACAACATTAGGGCAGCAACTGCATACACATCTGTCACCCATCTATCTACCAACTATCACCTATCCATATCTATTATCATCTCTCACCTACCTAACATCTGTGTATGCATTTATCACCTGTGTATCTGTTATCTATCTATCATCTATCCATTCAGTTCAGTTCAGTCGCTCAGCCGTGCCTGACTCTCTGTGACCCCATGCACTGTAGCACGCCAGGCTCCCCTGTCCATCACCAGCTCCCAGAGCCTGCTCAAACTCATGTCCATAGAGTCAGTGATGCCATCCGACCATCTCATCCTCTGTCATCCCCTTCTCCTCCTGCTTTCAATCTTTTTCAGCATCAGGGTCATTTCCAAGGAGTCAGTTCTTTGCATCAGGTGCCCAAAATATTGGAGTTTCAGCTTCAACATCAGCCCTTACAATGAATAGTCAGGACTGATCTCCTTTAGGATGGACTGGTTGGATCTTCTTGCAGTCCAAGGGACTCTCATGAGTCTTTTCCAACACCATGGTTCAAAAGCATCAATTCTTCAGTGCTCAGATTTCTTTATGGTCCAGCTCTCACATCCATACATGACTACTGGAAAAACCATAGCTTAGACTAGACGGACTTTTGTCGCAAAGTAATGCTTCTGCTTTTTCATATGCTGTCTAGGCCAGTTATAGCTTTTCTTCCAAGGAACAAGGGTAAGTTCATGGCTGTCTATCTACTATCCACTGCCTAGGCATCATCTGTAGATCTGTGTACCTCTGTCTCTGCGTGTTTATCTATCATCTATGAATCTGTCTTGTGCTTATGGTCTGAACCCACTGGGTCTAAGGCGCTGTGTTGTGAGTGACAGCCGATTCACACTGTTGCTGGGACCTTGGAAACCGTGTTTCCAGCCTCCCTGGAAACGGCTTTTGGTTGAGGGGAAGGAGAAGCCGCGCCATCACCGTCACCAGGCCGGCTCTTGGGCAGGCGGTTCCAGCACCGGCTGTGCCCCCAGGAGGCCCTCCTCTCTGCCCCCCAAGCCCTGAGGCCTCCAGGGCCTCCTGTCCTCGCGGCTTCCAGCTCCTGAGTGACTGGCTCTGAATCACCTTCTGCGGTTTCC
Source organism: Bubalus bubalis (assembly GCF_019923935.1). NCBI lineage: Eukaryota > Metazoa > Chordata > Mammalia > Artiodactyla > Bovidae > Bubalus > Bubalus bubalis. The sequence continues at coordinate 131,821,158 of NC_059161.1, read as the reverse complement.
TTTTTCTGACGGGACAATAATTGGTATTGGATGGGTTTCTGAGGTCAGTCCTGGGTCCAATGGCAGGAAAGAGACTAGGGCAGGTGGGGCCCAGAGACACAGCCCCGGGTGGGGTGAGGATGCCGAGAAGGCAGTTTTTGGGGGACCCGTGTCGGCACGAAGCAGCTACAATAGAAAAGAGGACAGAAAGGTCAAGGCCTCAGACTCCACCGTCAGAAATCACAAGAGAAAAAGAGCAGATTAAACCCAAAGTAAAGGGAAGAAAGGAAGACCATTAATAAGATGAAGCTGAGAACAGAGCACTAGAGGGAAAACGAGGAGCCTGAAAGCTGGGCCTTGAGAAGACCAGTAACACTGATAAACCTCTAGCTGGCCTGACGGCAAAAAAGAAGACCTAAATTACAGACCTTAGGAATGAGGGTGGTGATACCACCAGAGTGTACAGATATTAAAGGGGAATAAGGGAATGTTGTGAACAATGTTCTGCCAATAAATATAGCAACTTGAGTGAAAAGGACATTCCTTGAAAGACAATTCACTCAAGAAGAACAGGACTTCCGGGCCTGTTCGGTGGCGAGGACTCCACGCTTCCTCTCAGGGGCTCCTTGTTTTTCCCTCCAGTGCTTTGTTCTCTGGTTCATCTTCCTAATGATCTTCCTTTCTTCCCTTTACTTTGGCAAAAAAAAAAAAAAAAAAAAAAAAAAAAAAAGAATAGCCCCATCTATTAAACAACTAGAAAACCAAACCAAACCAAAAACCTCCCCACAGAGAAAGCTCCAGGCCCAGATGACTTTAGTGGTGAAGTCCATCAAGCATTTAAGAAAGAAATAATACCAACTCTGTTCAGACTCTTCCAGAAAGACTGGAAAGGAAGGGATATTTTCAGCTTTTTCTTTGAGGCTAGCGTTACCCTGATGCCAAAATCACATAAAGATGCCCCCAAGAGGGGAAATCTACTGTAGACCCACCTCCCTCACGAACATAGATGCAAACAGTCTAAACAGAATTTTAGCAAATTGAATCCAGCAACAAATGAAAATCATGACTAAATTCTTTTTTCCAGGAATACAGGATAGGTTTGACATTCATGAGTCAATATAATTCACAATATTACCAGACTAAAGAGGAAAAACTATAGAATCATCTCAATGGATGCATAAAAAGACATGTAACGAATTTCGACATCCCTTCCTGATAAGATCTGTCAGCAAACTAAAAATAGCAGAGAACTTCCTCAACCTGGTAAAGGGCATCTACTACAGGCCTGTGGCCAGCGTCACACTTCAGCCTGAACGCTCTTCTCTGGAGTCGGAAACAAGATCAGGATACCTGTTCTTCCCTCCTAATCAACACCGTGCTGGGAGTTATTGCCTGTGCAACCAGGAACTCTGAGAAAAATAATTAGACTAGAAAGGAAGAAGTAAAACTGCCTTCATTCACGGGGAACATGATCTTCTATGTAGAATATACCTGGAATATCACAAAATAGCTACTGTAATTAGTGGGTGAGTTTATCAAGGCTGTTGGTACTACAAGATCAGTTACAAAAATCAATTACATTTTTATATACTAGGAACAATCAGAGATAAACAGCATAAAAAACATGAAATCCTCAGACACAAATCTGACAAAAGAAATGAAAACCTGTACACCAAAAACCATGAAACGTCGCTGAGAGAAATCAAAGGTCCAAATACGTGGAGAGACAGACCTTGCTCGTGGGATGGAGGGCTCAGTATTGCTAAGATCTAAGTCTTCCAATAAGTCTTATTGGTCCAGATATTCAATGCAATCCCAGTCAAAATACTATCAGGATTGTTCTTGGTAGAAATCAATAGATTCTACAATTCAGAGGGAAATGCAGAGGACAGATAGCAGCCAAAGAAAACAAAAGAAAACAAAAACCACAACTTTGGAAAAGAAAAACAAAATTGGAACATGAACATTAGGTGATATTACAGTTATTACAAAGCTCCAGTGGTCAGAGCAGTGTGGGATTAGCATGAAGATGGACAAAGAGGTCAGTGTAACAGAAGACAGAGTCCAGAAATAAACACACACATATATAAAGAACTAACTTTTTACAGGAACAACGCAAGGAGGCAAGGCGGGCCTTGTCCAGAAGGAGCTGCAACAGCTGGGTTAAGAAAGGAAAGGAGACTTCCGTTCATGCCTCACACCGTATGAAAAAATAACCTCAACTCATCGTGTAAAACCTAAAGGTTAGGGCCCCCCGGGGGTCCAGCAGTAAAGAATCCGCCTGCCAAGGCAAGGGACACGGGTTCGAGCCCTGGCTCTGGGAAGATCCTGTGTGCCTTGGGGCAGCTAAGCCCACGCGCAACTGCTGACCTCACGCGCTAGGGCTCGCGCGCTACGAGAGAAGCCCTGCCCCAGAGGCCGCAGTGGAGAGCAGCGCCCGCCAGCTGCGACTGGAGAAAGCCCATGCAACAAAGCAGACCCAGCGCAAACAAGAGAAAACAGAGGAAGCAGACAAACCCCCTCAAAACCTAAAGGTGCAACACTTCTAGAGGAGAACTCAGCAGGAAACATTCCTGACCTCGGGTTGGCCAGAGCTTCCTGCTACATCTCTGTAGTCGTGTCTGACTCGGTGCAACCCCGTGGCGGGCTCCTCCGTCCATGGGACTCACCAGGTGAGAATCCTGGAGAGGGCTGCCCTGCCTGTATTCTATCATCCATAAGATACCACAAGGTACCATCCATAAAAGAGTAAACGGATGGCCTGGACCTCATCAGAATGAAAACTTCCCGCTCTTCCAAAGACACTGTTAGGACACTGAGCAAAACAAGCCACAGAGGGGAAGAAAAATATTTGCAAAGGGTAACTCTGGTACTGGACTGGTATCTTGAATAGATAAACCAGTCTTGGAGCTGAATAAAAAAATCCACCCAAATAACCCAATAAATTGGCAAAAGATCTGAGCAGACACTTCACCAGAGAAGAGAGGGAGGTGACACAGACTTCCTGACATGGACACGTTCTCAACTTCAGTAGTGGTTAGAAGGCAACTCACACCAGGGGCTGGTATCACCATGCACCTGTCAGGACAAGTGTGGCTGGGGTGGGGTGCATGGGGGGAGTGGGGGCTCGCCGCCGCTGGGGGGATGGGATGCACGGCCCCTGTGGAGAATAGCCCGCTGTCCTGAGACTTCGGAGCAGTGTGGCCCAGACACCGACTCCCAGGATCACAGGTCCGGCACAAGCTCCTGGTGGTGCGGTCTGTGCTGCTGTCAGACTGGAAACAGCCCGAGGCCACCAGCGGCAGGAGAAATGAACGCTTCTGTGTGCTCAGCAGCTCAGTCACGTCCGATCCTATGGACGGGAGCTGGCCAGGCTCTTCTGCCCATGGGATTTTCCAGACAAGAATACTGGAGTGGGGTGCCATTTCCTCCTCCAGGGGATCCTCCCGACCCGGGGATCGAATCTCTTGCCTCTCCTGCAATGGCAGGCAGATTCTTTACCTCTCCTGCGACCTGAGATGCCCCAAACACACTTTCATTTCCACACAAAAGAAAGCCACTCAGTCATAAAAAGGAATGGATGGTGCACGCAAGTGAGATTGTGGATGGACCTCAAAATAATTATGCTGATTCTGCGAGGAGCCAGCAGCAGTAATGGCAGCAGAGGAGGTAGCCAGAGACCAGAATCCAGAAAATCAGAATGACGAGTCGTGGGGGTCTTCCCTGGCGGTCCAGTGGTCAGAGTGCCGCACTTCCACTGCGGGGCGTGTGGGTGCCACCCCTGGCCCAGGAACTGAGGTCCTGCAAGCTGCATGCTGCGGCCAAAAGGTAGGAAATAAACGAAACGAAAGCCGCTGATGACCCCCGAGAAACTGGCCACCCGCGTCCAGAAGCCGGTCCTCCCACAGTGAGCTCTCTGTTCCCCACCACCGTGCGTGAGGAATACGGATGGAATGCCTCCACTCCAATGAATGCAGGTAGCGGGGAAATTAGTTCAAAGTTTAGACACAAGTACAGAAGGGCTCTCAGAATTAATAATGGCCAAAAGATAGCGATACACCCAGAAAATCAGCAGGTTCCGTGATTTGGGAGTGGTGCTTCCCGAGGGTGATTGCTTCTATAATCTTTCCAAAATAGAAGTCTCTCTTTTGGGAGAAAAACGATCCCGAGTGAAAGAAACCAAACCAACAGATAGTGCGTGTGTGGAGCTGTTTGCATACGATTCCAGAAAACACAAACTAACCCAAGGGGCAGGAAGCAGACCGAGGGCAAGGGGCGTGAGGTTTCCTGGACCGCAGCTGTGCACACATCCCCCGTCTCGACTCAGGTGGCGATGGTGTCAGGTGTGTATTATGTCAAAACTGGTCAGATCCGCACTTAGACACATGCTGTTCATAGTATATCAATTACACTTCTGTCAAACTGAAAACACGCTTCAGATCAGCACTGTCAGACAAAACTCTACGTTTTCCAGACCAGAGAACCGTGTTTCCCTTCTAGCAACAGAAGCTCATGGCCATGATCTGTAATGGCTGCACAGCAAAGAGACGGCCATGACCCAGCGGCTCCGCACGCGCGGCCTACGGCATGGCATGCTAGAATTGTTTTAGCAGTTAGAGATTTAGGATTAATCATAAAAATATATTCAAGCCAAAACTATGGCGACCTTGAAAAAGATCATTGGTTGCAGGGGTTTGCTGGGGAGGGTTGAAGAGGTGGAGAAGGGATTCGATACTGTGCTGGGGCACGTGACACTGTGTTTGTTGAAACTCATAGAGCGCTGCAGCTCAAAGACTGAGCCTCAGGGTGCGCAAAGTACAAGAGTTAGCTAGGAGGCCGGGGGATCCCAGGATGGCGTGCAGACATGTGAGAAAGCAATCTAACTGTACTCTAAAAGCATGAGACGCCCCACTGGGGGCGGGAAAGAGGGGGCCGTGTCCCAGGACACCACTCCGGGAAGGAAGGGGAGGAGACTCCTCTCCTGGGCTGTGGGCTCGCAGGAATCGGGTTTTCTGTTACTCATTCTGAGTTTCACAGAGAGCAACAGTCGACCTTCTGCAAACAATGGCCACACCATCGCTAAGCGGTGGGCAGTGTGGGCTGAGGGCAGCGAGGACCACTGTGAGCAGCCTCAGGCGGGGCAAGCGCAGGGGCGCTTCACACTTTCTGATCATTGGTCCAGAATGAAGCAATGTGAGTGCCCTCCTCTCAAGGTTGTGGAGGGCTTTAATGAGGCAGGCTGACTGAGTTCCTGGCGACTGCCTGCACACACCATGCCCTTGTGAGGTGGTAGCCCTGCAGAGCTGCTGCAGAAGGCACACCCCATCCCTCCTAGAGACTGTTTGTCCATCTATCCATCCATCCCCCCACCCACCCCCCCACCCAGCCACCCATCCATCCACCCACCCACCCACCCACCCATCCACCCACCCACCCATCCACCCATCCATCCATCCATCCACCCACCCACCCAGCCATCCATCCACCCACCCACCCATCCACCCACCCACCCATCCACCCATCCATCCATCCATCCACCCACCCACCCATCCACCCCTCCACCCACCCACCCATCCACCCACCCACCCATCCACCCATCCATCCACCCACCCAGCCACCCATCCACCCACCCACCCAGCCACCCATCCACCCACCCACCCACCCATCCACCCACCCACCCAGCCACCCATCCATCCATCCACCCCCCCACCCACCCATCCATCCATCCACCCATCCACCCACCCACCCAGCCCCTCATCCCCCCCCACCCCCCATCCATCCCCCCATCCCCCCACCCCGCCAGAAGCGAAGTTTGTAAGTGTCCACTGTGACGCTAGTCCCTGGAGGCGCCCACGCCGGCGAGCCCTCAGGCGCTCACTGAAGGCAGCAGCGGTCCCACAGTGCAGTCGGGGCAGTGAGGACGATGCTCAGGGTGAAATGTCGGATCTCAAGGTGGGAGACACGTGAACTGGTCTCTTGAACTGCAGAGGCCCTGTACCCCCAGGGAGGCCATGCCTGTGCCCGCCTGCTCCGGGGAGCCTGGGTGAGGAGCCCAGCCCACTGACCTGGCCCTGCCCCACTCACACCTGAACAAACACCTGTGTGTGCGAACCCGCCCCCCTCACACGGCGCAGGGTGGGGGCGGCGGGGTGGGGAGGTAACGTCCTCTCGTAAACCCTCGCAGGCCCAGGGGTGGCGTGGGCCCGCGCGTGTGCACCAGGTCTTTCAGATCCTTGGCGGGTGTCTCCAGGCCTGAGACTCCCCTTCCGACGTCTCGGGGAGCACTTGGGGAGGGGGTGGGCACAGCTGATGCTTTGTCAGCCCCTCACCGAGTCTTCAGACACTTAACTACCAGGGACTCCGTCTGGGCCTGGCTGGGGCTGGGGTCTCCCTAGGGTGTTCAGAGGGCTTCCCTGGGTGCACCCTCCAACTGCCCATGGAGGCTGGACCAGAACTGAGGGCCCAGGGTCTGAGCAGGGTCCACACATACGGAGGGAGCCCCTGACCTCCCATTCCTTCCCTCCCCCTCCCCTCCCTTCCTGATGAGTCAGGGTCTGTGGACCTGACTCATCCGTCTTGGGCTGTGTTTCGTGACGTCTCTGGGCCCCTCCCTTGGTCAGCGGTGACCCATGCGGTCCTCGGGAACAGTGTCTTGTCAGGGTAAATACTGCTGGGTGTGGGGCCTGCAGGAGGAGGGCCGTGACTGCCTAGGCTGCTGGCGCGTCTGTGTTCTGCAGGGGTCCGCCCGGCGGGCGGGCACTCAGGCCCCGCAGCCCCAGCTGGGCAGAGTGCTGTCCTGGTGGCCTGGGGAGTCACAGCTTCATCAGAGAGGAGCGCTGGGTGGTTTGCTCAGCCCTCTCCCAGAGAGGAATGGGGGTCCTGCTGGGGCGGGGACAGGGCTCCAGCCACACCGAGGGAGCCTCTTCCCGCGTCCCCGAGTCAGCGTGATGGACGGGTGGATGTACCCAAGCACCCGGGGGTCCGCAGCCCTGCTCAGGGGCTGGAGCCCGCCCCATGCCCGCCCCAGCCAGTGGGGCTGACGCCACTGCCCGTGGGCCCGCCTGACAACCTGCGACTCTGCCCAGAGGTGGGGGCCGGACACAGGGGTCTTGGGCAGCCTGGTGCCCACTCAGAGGGTCCACAGGGCTGACCTGCTCAGACGCAAGGGGACCCCACCTCCTCAGTCCCAGGGGGCCCTTCCTTCTCAGACCAGAGGCTGTGCTGGGCACCCTGTGTCTGGCCAGGAATCCCTGAACCCACCAGGGCAGAGGGAGTCTGGCAGGGAAAATGACTACCCTTGGGGCCCACGGCGGGCCTGTCCTCGGGTTTTCCCAGGGCTCAGTGCCAGCCGTGCCAGCCCCACGGGAAAGTGGCACGGCCGGCCTGCTGGCCCTGCTGCTCTGGTTCCCTAATCCCTGGGCCTTCTGCTTCCAGCCCTGCGCTGTGCGAGTCCCTGAGGCCTGCGGGGAGGCGTGTTCCCAGGTCTGGAGAGGGCGGGATGAGGGGCTTCCCCCTCAGGAGGGCTGGGTCTGGGGACTGTGGCTCCCAGTCACCCTCTCAGACTCTGGGGTGCCCACCCCTTGATGTCCTGGCCCTGCGGGGGCCCTGGGAGTCATCGCCTGTGCTGGGGGAGCTCGAGGCCCTGGGCGCTGCCGGGAGAGGATTGGGTGTCAGGAGAGGAAGGCCCGTGAGAGGCCTCTGTGGGGGTGCCGGGCTCAGGGGCTCAGGGGTCCCGCGGCCCCCTCTTCCAGAGTAACCACTGAGATGAGCCCCTCCCGCTCACCCTGAAACCGGGGACCGTGAGGCTGGAGCCTGCATGTCCCCCTCATCCGAACAGTCGTCCACGCTTGTGTGGGCCAGAGTCAAAAGCTGAATCCAGGATGCACGTGTTTTCAGGACGGGCAGACTGCTTGGAGGGGAGGCCCGACCTTGGTTTATCCACTAGTAACGGGGGCTGCCCAGAGGTTGCTAAGGTTCGGGGCCCGTGCAGCCCAAACGCCCCTTTCTGAGGCATTTCCAGACGCGCTGGGCTCAGCTTGGAGGGTCTGGGATGCGCCTGAGGCCACAGCTCCTCTCCGGGGCGGGACCCTCTGCTGTGGGAGGCCTGATCTGGGAGCACCTGTGGGCCGCCTCCCCTAGCCCTGGTCCTCCCCACTGTCCTGGGAGGCGGCAGGGCCAGGCCTGTGCTGGGCTGAGAGCCGCCTCCCTGCCGGGACCTGGCCCCTTCCCCTGGGGGATGGCCACTCTTGGCCTGGGGCCAGGTGCCCTGTGTCCCAGAGGATGCTGGGCTCCCCAAGTTCCAATTACATGTAATTCCAGAGGTGGGCCGGGCTGGGGGAGGGGAAGGGATTAGCACGTGGGCTGGAGCCAGGACCTCACGGAGCTTGCAGGCTCCAGGAAGGAACTGTGCTGAAGTGGGGGATCCCTGGGCCCCCAGTAGCCCACGCCTGCCCTGCCTCAGGCAGCAGGGTTCAGGGAAAGCAGGGCCCCTGGTGGGGTAGCTGTGGCCCAGATGACCTCTGGGAGGTCCCCAGGTGGGAGGGGGCGCCCACCCCACAGACTGGCCTATCCGGGCCCCTGGGGAGGCCCCCACTGGACCTCACTGTGCCGGGGGTGCTGGATGGGTGAGGTGGGGACGAGGGAAGCGCGCTGTCTGCTGGGACAAGCTTCCAGCAGGACCCCTGGCCCCAGGCTGGTCCAGCAGCAGGAGGAACGGAGGTCCGCCTTGGGTGTGTGCTGGAATCGGGTAGATGGTGCTGCATCGGGTAGATGGTGCCGCATCCCGGGCACGGCCAGCTCTACCGGAGCAATAAAAGATAAACCCCAGATAACCTGAGTCAATATTTCCCCAGCGGGCCCTCGGAGCCCCCACAGCTGTTTTCCTGATGACCTGGGGGGCGCCCCACCCGTCCCGCACCCTCCTGCCCTCCCCGCCCTCTGGCGGCTCTGCAGGGCATATAAGGCCTGGCCCCTGCCCCGGGCGCTCTGCCCTGCCTTCCTTCTGGCCACCATGGGGCTGCTGCTGGCCCACCTGGCGGCCCTCTGCCTGGCTCTGACCTGGGCCGGGGGCACGGAGCTCCAGAGAGGTGAGAAGGCTGCGGGATGCCCGGAGCGGATGGTCCTGCCTGGAGGAGAGGGGGTCTTCCTCGGCCCAGGCTTTGGGGTGGGCGACCTGGCCTGGCATTTGCAGCCCCACCCCTGCTGACTGGGTGTGGAGAGGAAAGGAGAAGAGAAGGGGGAGTCCCTTTGAAGGTGATGGTCCAGCCAGTGTGTCCAGGGGGCAGTCCCAGGTGGACATACTGGGCCAGGCAGCTGCCTGTGGCTCTGAGGGAGGCAGGGGCCCACCAGGAGGGGCCAGGCCCTCAGTCCTGGGTGTCAGGGGCCCTTGGAGGGTCAAGACCAAGACAGTCCTCTCTGCAGAGCCGGCTGTTTGCGCCTCTGCTCAGGGGCGGCTTCAGCCAGAGAAGCCCGTGTGAGTGCAGGACAGCGGGCTCTCCATCCAGCGGAGCCACTGGGGACGGGGGGGCGGGGGTGAACCTGGGGGCCCCCTCTGAGGGGTCTGGCACCGCCCCTCTTCTGAGTGTGCGCAGGCTGGAGCCGGGGGAGGGGGCACTGGCTGGGGCATCAGTGGACAGAGTGTGGCAACGGCCAGGGTAGGGGCCCGGGGCCAGGCTATGGCTGCAGCCCCCGCAGGGTACGAGCGTGAGGGCGTGGCAGCTGCAGAAGCCCTTGCGGGGGCCCGAGACCGTGCGGGCGGGTGACCAGGGGCCAGCAGAGGGCCCCGCAGGGCGACCTCCCCAGGGCCTGGGCCAAGACCCCAATGGCTCTGAGCAGCTGGCGGGCGCCTCCGGAGCAGAGGGTCCTTGAGGGAGGTGGCCAGGCCACTCACGCCTCCCCCCGCGGCCCCCAGAAGGCAGAACCCGGAACCATGGCCATAGCGTGTGCAGCTCCTGGGGCAATTTCCACTACAAGACCTTCGACGGCGACGTCTTCCACTTCCCTGGGCTGTGCGACTACAACTTCGCCTCCGACTGCCGCGACGCCTACAAGGAGTTCGCCGTGCACCTGAGGCGCGGCCCCAGCAGCAGTGGGGGCCCGTCCCAGGTCGAGTACATCCTGCTGACCGTCAAGGATGACACCATCTACCTCACCCGCCAGCTCGTCGTGCTGAATGGGGCCATGTGAGTCGTCAGGCCCGTGCACGCCTGAGTCCTGGTGATAGGGCTGCAGCCCCTGCCCCTCAGCCTGACCCACTCCCCCGGCCCGCATCTATTCTGGCCAACGGCTCAGAAACAGAGTGTTGGGTCTGAGTCCGGGTCATCGATTCATTCAGCAAATGCTGATGAGGCCCTGGCAGGAACTCCCAGGGGTGCGAGGCTGGGGAGGGGGCTCAAGGGATTTATTTATCCCGTGCGTCTCTGCGAGCCCCTCTGCTGGGAGCCCACCAGGCTCTGAGCTCGCCGTCCTAGCGGCCCGGCGGGCTAGGGTTACGCGGGGCCCACAGGAGGCCGTTCCTCCCCCATGTTGTCCAGCATTGTCTGGGGAACAATGGGGCTCTGAGCGCACTCCTGCCCAGCGGGTCCCCACCTGCAGGCTTCGCCCTTTCCCTGCTGCTCGGGGTTTAGTTTCCCACAGCCCAGGCTCAGCGTCAGGGTGGGCACGGGGCCCCGGAGGCGGTGCGGGGTGGGCACAGGGCCTGCCCTCGGAGGCTGGGTGAGGCTTTCCCAGTTGGCCTGCCCTCCTCCCAGGGCTCCTGGGGATTCCTACCAGGAATGGAGCCTGAGGTGGGGGTGTGGAGAGGGCCCTGGGCAGGCGTGTGTGGCCCCACCTGGCCAGGCAGGTGGGCAGGGGCTCAGCCACTGCTTGAGTGTCCCCAGAGAGCGGCCACCCCACCCAAGCCCACAGCCTCGGCCCCTCTGCGGGGGGAGCTGCATGGGCCAGCGTGACCCCCGTGCCCACCCCCAGGGTCAGCACGCCCCACTACAGCCCGGGGCTGCTCATCGAGAAGACTGACGCCTACACCAAGGTCTACTCCCGTGCTGGACTCACACTCATGTGGAACCGGGAGGACTCAGTCATGGTGCGTTGCGGGGGAGGGCCGGGGGGCTGGGGCGCCATGTGGGGAGCGGGGGGCACCCTGTGAGGGTCCCTCTGGGCCGCCAGAACTGCCCCCGGGTCTCCCACCACAGCTGACCAGGCTCTGAGCCCCACTTGGCTGTAGGGGGGGGCGACCCTGTGGCCTGCTCACCTGTGCCCTCCCCCGGCAGCTCGAGCTGGACAGTAAGTTCCGGAACCACACGTGCGGCCTCTGCGGGGACTACAATGGCCTGCAGACATACTCGGAGTTCCTCTCCGAGGGTGAGCACCTCCTTGGGGGCCTCAGTGGGCGGGTGCGGGTGGCCCCCTGGCGCCCTCCAGCCCTGCTGAAGGCCGTGACCCCTCTAGGTGTATCCTTCAGTCCTGTCGAGTTTGGGAACATGCAGAAGGTGAACAAGCCTGACGTGGTGTGCGAGGACCCCGAGGAGACGGTGGTCCCCAAGTCCTGCTCCGAGCACGTGAGTCCCCAGCCGCGGTGGGGGTGGGGGCTTTGGGGGGGTGGGGAGAGCTGGGGGCGTGAGCAGCCCCACCCATGCCCGCCTCCTGCATCGCCCCCCAGCGCGCCGAGTGCGAGCGGCTGCTGACGGCTGCGGCCTTTGCGAGCTGCCAGGGCCTGGTGCCCGTGGAGCTGTACGTGCGGGCCTGCACGCAGGACCGCTGCCGCTGCCCGCGGAACGCCTCCTGTGTGTGCAGCACCATCGCCGAGTTCTCCCGCCAGTGCTCCCACGCCGGCGGGCGCCCGGAGAACTGGAGGACCGACGCGTTCTGCCGTAAGCGGCATGCCGGGACAGCGGCGGGAGGACGCAGGGGGCTCACGGGGGTTGACCCCGGGGACTGTGCTGGCCTTTGTGGGTGTCGGGCAGGGCAGCCTGGTGTGTCCAGGGCTGGGGGCCACGTGTGTGCACCAGACCCTTCATGGTGTCCGCCGCGCATGCCCCTTGGCTCAGGGGTCTGCCTTTGCTTGTCCAGCCAAGAGCTGCCCTGGGAACATGGTCTACCTGGAGAGCGGCTCACCCTGCATGGACACCTGCTCACACCTGGAGGTCAGCAACCTGTGTGAAGAGCACCGCATGGATGGCTGCTTCTGCCCGGAAGGTGAGGACGCAGGCGGGGAGTGGGGAGGCGGGATGGGGGACAAGCGGGAGAAAGAGCACAAGCGCTGAGACCCTCCCCACACACACGCACACATGTGCGCACACACGCACATGCGTGCACACGTGCGCACACGTGCACACGCACACACACTCAGCGTCAGCTTCCTGCTCCTCACCCCTGGACAGTCCTTCTCCAGCCTGGCCCGTGACCCTGAGTCTGGAGGCAGGTCCCTCAGACACAGTGTGGGTCCACAGCGCCCCCAGAGAGGGCTCTGTGGGCGGGAGGCCGGTGCACCTGCGGCCCTGGGAACGGCGGGATCGGGGCGGCTGAGAGGCTCGTGTCCTGCTGCAGGCGCTGTGTACGATGACGTTGCGGGCGGCGGCTGCGTCCCCGTGAGCCAGTGCGGCTGCAAGCTGCACGGACACCTGTACACGCCCGGCCAGGAGATCACCAACAACTGCGAGCAGTGGTGGGTGCCAGGGCGGGGGTCCCGGCGGGCGGTGGATCCCTGTGGGCTGGGAGTCCAGGTGGGCTGGGGGGTCCGTCCCGGCGGACTGGGAGTGGCAGTCGAGCCTGACACTGGGCCCTCTGCCTCACAGTGTCTGCAACGCTGGCCGCTGGGTGTGCCAGGACCTGCAGTGCCCCGGGACCTGCACTCTGGAGGGTGGTGCGCACATCTCCACCTTCGACGGGAGGAAGTACACCTTCCATGGGGACTGCTACTACGTGCTGACCAAGGTAGGCTGGCGCTCAGGGCGTGTGGGCGCTGCCCCTCGCCCTGTGGCCTCGAAGGGGACCCTGCCCCACCCGCCGTGTGACTACAATACCCTCTCCCTCCACCACCACAGACCCAGAACGACTCCTATGCCCTCCTGGGCGAGCTGGCCCCCTGCGGCTTCACGGACAAGCAGACCTGCCTGAAGACAGTGGTGCTGCTGGCCGACAACAAGAAGAATGTGGGTGTCCCTGCCTCCCACCCTCCCAGCTCCCCCGGGGCCCACGGTCCTTCTCAGCCCCTGTGTCCCCTTGGCCTTGCCTGCAGGTGGTGGCCTTCAAGTCGGATGGCAGTGTCCTGCTGAATGAGCTGAAGGTGAACCTGCCCCATGTGACGGGTGAGTCCTGCTCCGGGTGCCCCGACTTGGGGGGAGACGGGGGAGGGAGGAGGAGATGGGGGATGGGCAGACCCCCCACCCCTCACCGCCCCTCACACCCCCCCTCATGCCCCCCCACTGCCCCTCACGCCCCTCCTCACCGCACTTCATGCACCCCCTCACGCCCCCCCTCACTGCCCCTCACGCCCCCCCTCACTGCCCCTCACGCCCCCGCCACCGCCCCTGACGCCCACCCCCACCGCTCCTCACCGCCCCTCACGCCCCACCTCACACCCCCCACCGCCCCTCACGCCCCCCCTCATGCCCCTCCCTTGCAGCGAGCTTCTCCATCTTTCAACCGTCCTCCTACCACCTCGTGGTGATCACCACCTTCGGCCTCAAGCTGCAGATTCAGCTGGTGCCGGTCATGCAGCTCTTCCTGACGCTGGACCAGGCGGCCCAGGGCCGAGTGCAGGGTGAGTGGCCCCGCCCGGCTCCCCCTCGCGGCCGCCGTTGTGCCTCTGCGGCCCCTGCCTTCCCAACCCTGTCCTGGCCCCTCAGGCCTCTGCGGGAACTTCAATGGCCTCGAAGGGGACGACTTCAGGACGGCCGGGGGGCTGGTGGAGGCCACGGGCGCCGGCTTCGCCAACACCTGGAAGGCCCAGTCGAGCTGCGATGACAAGCTGGACTGGCTGGAGGACCCCTGTGCCCTCAACATTGAGAGTGGTGAGGCTTGGCCGCCGGGCCCTGGCCCCAGGCAGACGGGGCTCCTGGGGGGACGTGGCAGGTGGGTGAGGCGTGGCTGGCCGGCTGCCTGCTGCCTTCTTACGGCTTACGGTGGCCCAGGGTTGCAGCTGGCCTAGGGACCCAGCAGAGAGTCTGCTAATCCATGGGTGGTGGCCTTGACTGGACGCCCTCACACCCACTGGCCGCCTGCCACGTCCGGGGAGCTGGCGAGAGGCAAGGGGCACCTTGCCCACCTGCCCTGAAGGGAGGGGCCTGTTTTGGTCCACCGAGGGGCAGTGTCTGCTCCAGCCTGGGTGATGGGGAAGTGGGACCCAGGGACCTGCTAGAGGGGCCATCCCACTGAGGGGCTGAACCCTCCACAGCCAACTACGCTGAGCACTGGTGCTCCCTGCTGAAGAAGACTGAGACCCCGTTTGAGAGGTGTCACTCCACCGTGGACCCAGCCGAGTATTACAAGGTGGGTGGGGCACGCAGCGGCCCCCACCCCTGGCTAAGCCCCACCCCTCCTGTGGGAAACTGCTGTGTGTGCACAAGCACATGTATATCGCTGCTTGTGTGAGTGTGCACATGTGATGAAGGGTGTGTGTGTGCATGCGTGTACGCGCTGTGTCTGAGTGCTGTGCATGTGTGTACGGGCTGCATGTCTGAGTGCTGTGCACGCGGGTACGGGCTGCGTGTCTGAGCGCTTGTGCATGAGTGTACGTGCTGTGTGTGACTGCTGTGCACGCGTGTACGGGCTGCGTGTCCAAGTGCTTGTGCATGTGTACATGCTGCGTGTCCAAGCGCGTGTGCACCAGTGTACGTGCTGTGTGTGAGTGCTGTGCACAAGTGTACATGCTGCATGTCTGAGCGCTTGTGCACAAGTGTACGTGCTGTGAGTGCTGTGCACGCGTGTACGGGCTGCATGTCCAAGTGCTTGTGCATGAGTGTACGTGCTGCGTGTCTGAGCGCTTGTGCACGAGTGTACATGCTGTGTGTGAGTGCTGTGCACAAGTGTATGTGCTGCGTGTCCGAGCGCTTGTGCATGAATGTACGTGCTGCACGTGAGTGCTGTGTATGAGTGTAAGGGCTGTGTGTGCGAATGCTTGTGCACACGTGTACGTGCTGCATGTCAGTGCTTGCATGGGCGTGACGCTCCCTAGCCGGCTCCCACCTCACAGCCCATCTGCCCCCCAGAGGTGCAAGTATGACACGTGCAACTGCCGGAGCACGGAGGACTGCATGTGTGCGGCCCTGTCCTCGTATGCCCGCGCCTGCGCCGCCAAGGGCGTCATGCTGTGGGGCTGGCGGGAGCACGTCTGCAGTGAGTCTCGGGCTCCGGCCGGCCTTCCGGTCCCTGCCGTCCCACCCTGGCAGTCGAGTGGGGAGGGGATGGGGGTGACATCTCAGGGGCCAGTGGCAAACCAGCCTGGGCCTCTGCTTGCGTGGAGGAGCTTGGAATCCCTCAGCCCAAAAGGTGGGGCACGTGGCCCCTGCGCGGCCGGGATGCGCCCAGGGCGACTGCTCTGCTCGGCCCTCGGCGGGCGGGTGTCCCGCCGGACACGGCTTGGGGCTGGCCTTCGGGGAGCGGGAGCTGGGGCTGCCCCGCCTCACACAGGCCCCTCCCCTCTGCAGACAAGGACCTGGAGTCCTGCCCCAAGTCGCAGGTCTTCCTGTACAACCTGACCACCTGCCAGCGGACCTGCCGCTCGCTGTCCGAGTCCAACACCCACTGCCTGCAGGGCTTCGCACCCGTGGATGGCTGCGGCTGCCCTGACCACATGTTTCTGGACGAGAAGGGCCGCTGCGTGTCCCTGGCCAAGTGCTCCTGCTACCACCGCGGCCTCTACCTGGAGGCAGGGGACGTGGTCCTGAGGCATGAGGAGCGATGGTGGGTGTCCTGGGGTGGGGGAGGGGTGCACCCCATCTGCTCGGGGGGCCCACCCCCTGCCCGCCCACCCCACGGAGCCGCTGGGCCTGGCTCACCCCACCTCTCCCTCTCAGCGTCTGCCGGAACGGGAGGCTGAGCTGCATACAGGTCAAGCTGATAGGCCAGGGTAAGTGGCCGCCACCTCATGCGCAGCCTCCCGCCCCCCACACTGCTCCCTTGCCCGCCCGAGCCCCCACCCAGCTTCAGCTGGGCTCAGCGGCCCCTTCCGTCCCGCAGCCTGCGAGGCCCCGAAGATCCATGTCGACTGCAGCAACCTGACGGCACTGGCCACCCGGAGCCCCAGGCCCGTCAGCTGCCAGACACTGGCTGCCGGCCACGTGCGTTCTGGGGGTGCCGCTGAGGCGGGGGGCGCGGGGGGCTCCTGCGTGGCCCTGAGGCTCCGGATCCTGGGCCTCGGATGCTCGGGCTTTGCTGCCCTCTCATCCCTTGAGGGAGTAGCTGCCCGCGGGCCCCTGTAGGGAGGGGCCCCAGGCAGGCCGTTCTCACTTGTCTCCCAGCCCCACAGGGAGCCTGAGGGTGGGGCTCTGGAGGCTGGACCAGGGCGCGGGGTCAAGGATCGGAGGGTGGGGTGGGAGACACGAGTGAGTGTCTGCAGTGTCAGAAGAGGGGCTGGCCATCCTGGGCCTGGCATCTGGTCCTTGAACCCCACTCTCCAACCACCCCCCAGTACCAGACAGAGTGCATCAGTGGCTGCGTGTGCCCCGAGGGGCTGATGGACGATGGCCGGGGTGGCTGCGTGGTGGAGGAGGCATGCCCATGTGTGCACAACAACGACCTGTACCAGCCCGGGGACGAGGTCAGGGTCGACTGCAACACCTGGTGAGAGCCCGGCCCCGCCTCTGACACCCGAGCACTCCAGAGCCTGCCCTGGGGCACGGCCTCCTCCGTGGGTCCTGGTCCCGATGGGGGCTGCGGTAGGAGGGCTTGGAGGTATGAGCTGCTGGGAACTTTCTGCAGGGCTCCAGGCTGCTCTCTGAGCAGGGCTGGGGAGCCCGGGCCCCTGCAGCCCCTCCAGCCCCCATCTCCCTCTCCCCAGCACCTGCCAGAAAGGGCGCTGGGCGTGCACCCAGTTCGTGTGCCATGGCACCTGTGCCATCTACGGGAATGGCCACTACATCACCTTCGACGGGAAGTACTATGACTTTGACGGACACTGCTCCTACGTGGCCGTTCAGGTGAGGCCGAGGGCACGGGCAGAGCCCGCCTCTGTTCTGTGGTCCCTGGGCTGCTGGCCCTGGGTTGCCCCAGCCCAGTGAGGAGGCTCCGAGCAGACGGGGTCTGGGGTCAGAGGGGAGCCCTTCCTTGGCCCTCCCATTCCACGACCTCCCGCGGGTGTCAGGGGTGTGGGGTGCCCAGGGGTGTGTGTGGGGGATGGTTAAGCCGCCTCTCAGCAGAGGAGGGGCTGAGGTGGGGCCCAGCTGGGGTGGGGTGCCCCTCACCCCATGGCTGGGTCAGCCTGGCTCACGTGCCCCTGGGTCCCCAGGACTACTGCGGCCAGAACACCTCCCTGGGTTCCTTCAGTATCATCACCGAGAATGTGCCCTGTGGTACCACGGGGGTCACCTGCTCCAAGGCCATCAAGATCTTCATTGGGGTGAGTGCTGCCCACCCCCCGGGGGGTGCATGGTCCCTGGGGAACCCTTGGACCACGCCAGTGATGGGCCTCTCCCCTGGGCACAGAGGACGGTGCTGAAGCTGGAGGACAGACACTGCATGGTGATCCAGCGTGACGTGGGCCACGACGTGGCCTACACCACGCGGGATGTGGGCCAGTACCTGGTGGTGGAGGCCAGCATCGGGGTCATCGTCATCTGGGACAGGAAGACCACCATCTTCATCAAGCTCGACCCCTCCTATAAGGTGCGCAGCTCCCTGCCTGCCCGGGCCGCCCAGGCACGCCCGGGGCCAGCCCCCTCCCTCCCGCGGGGCCCCCGGGCAAAGCCCCCTGTCCGGCTTGTCTCTGCAGGGCGCGGTGTGTGGCCTGTGCGGGAACTTCGACCAGCGGTCCAAAAACGACTTCACCACGCGGGACCGCATGGTGGTGGACAGTGAGCTGGACTTCGGGAACAGCTGGAAGGAGGCCTCCACCTGTCCGGACGTGAGGACGGCCCCGGACCCTTGCACCGTGAACCTGCACCGCCGCTCCTGGTCGGTGAAGCAGTGCAGCATCATCAAAAGCAGGGTCTTCGCGCTCTGCCACAGCAAGGTGGGCGGGGCGTGGGTGTGGGCGGAGCCACCGCAAGGCGGGCGGGGCGTGGTGTGGGCGGGGCCACCGCAAGGCGGGCGGGGCGTGTCGGCCTGTGGGCGGGGCCATGGGCCAGGTGCTCTCCCTGCAGTGTTACCCCTCAGCGCCGTCCTGTGTGCCTGGACACATGACCAGAGGTCCAGTCTTAACTTTGAGAGACGTGGCTGGAGCCCCAGGCTCTCCTAGACCTTCCAGGAAGGGAGACAGGGCACAGCCCGCCCAGACAGCCGTCTGCTCCGGGCAGTGGGCGGGAGCAGTGGTCGGTGGGGGGTGGGTGTGGTGGGCACCATTGTGGGACCCCCCTGGCAGGCCCCTGAGGGGTGGTGCTGGGTCACCTTTCCCTGTCCCGGCCTCGGGGCCCTGAGCTTCTCGGGCCACAGGGGAGGGCCTGGCCCCGGGAGGGCAGCGTGGACCCTGGCACATGGAGGCCCCTCCCCAGGTGGACCCCATGCCCTTCTACGAAGCCTGCGTCCAAGACTCCTGCTCCTGCGATGCCGGCGGGGACTGTGAGTGCTTCTGCTCCGCCGTGGCCTCTTACGCCCAGGAGTGCACCAAGGAGGGCGCCTGCGTGTTCTGGAGGACCCCCGACCTGTGCCGTGAGTGCCCACCCGCCCTGGCCCCGGGCAGCCGTGGGGCGGGTGGCAGCTGCTGAGTGGGGAGGGGCGTGTCCGTGATCCCCTCCCCGCCTCCGCCCTCCCCAAGTCTGACTGCACCTCTACCCCCAGCCATATTCTGCGACTACTACAACCCCCCGGGCGAGTGTGAGTGGCACTACGAACCCTGCGGGAACCGCAGCTTCGAGACCTGTCGGACCGTCAATGGCATCCACTCCAACATCTCCGTGTCCTACCTGGAGGGTGAGGGGCCCCATGCGGTGTTGCTCTGCGTGCCAGGCGGGCCAGGCTCGCCCTGCTGCAGTTTGTTCATCAGACAGTCTGCTGGGAGTCTGAGCTGAGACCCTGCTCTCAAGGGGAGAGGCTGAGACCCCGCTCTCAAGGGGAGAGACAGAAAGGGGTCAGGTTAGCACACCACGAAGTCAGGGGGCCTCTGAGTCAGGAGCGAAGGTGCCATGGGAAAAGAGCAGGTCAGGATGAGGTGGGGGCTGAGGAGGCCTCTAGCTGAGAAAAGCTGGCAACTAGAGGACCATCTGGGGAGGGCGCAGGGGCTGTCCCCCCAGGAGGCTGGGCGGGCCCTGGCTGTCCCTTTGGCCAGGTGTCAGCGCCAGGGCAGTAGCAGGGGCATGGTCCAGGCCCCCCTTCCCAGAGGGCGTCCTGGAGAAGAGGCCCTGCGGGGCGGGGAGGGTGGGCAGGGTGAGGTGGACAGGGTGGATGTGCATCCTCTGTGCCGGTCCAAGCCCAGCGCCCTGTGCCCACCAGGCTGCTACCCCCGGTGTCCTAAGCACAGGCCGATCTACGACGAGGAGCTGAAGGCGTGTGTCACCAGGGACCAATGCGGCTGCTACATCGACAACACTCACTACACACCGGGCACGCCCGTGCCCACAGGGCACATCTGCCACACTTGGTACCTAAGCTCACGTCACAGGGTCCTGGGGAGATCAGCGCACACACACAGACATGCACGCCCATTCACACGCACACACATGGCAGGAGGGGGGGTGTGGCCCGTGTTGCCTCTGCACCTCGCCTCGTCCCTGCTCTGCCCACACTGGGAGCCCAGGTGGGGTCCCGAGCCAGCCTTTGGGGCAGCGTCATCCTGAGGCTGCAGGCCTGTCGTGGGGTGTGGGGGGCGGGTGAGGGCACAGGCCGGTGCCTCCTCGGGCCTGCAGCCTCACGCTTGCTTTTCAGCATGTGTACCAAGTCCTCGAAAGTTGTCTGCCAGGTTGATAAAGGTAAGCTGCCCACCCCCAGACGCTCCTCCTGGACCCACCTGGGTCCTGGCTGGGTGCAACCTCCTGTGCTTCCGTCCCTTGCCCCCCCGAAGGTCCGCGTGGCTGCCCTGAGCCCCTGTCAGCTCGGAGGTGCCTCTGGTTTGCAGCAGCCCCTAGGGCTCACCCGAGACATCTTTGTTTCTCCTGATGGGGAGCGAAGCCCCTTCTGTGACGCAGCTTCTATGTTCCGATGGGCACCGCTGAGGGTCCTGGGTGCGGGGTCCCGGCGGGCGCTGGCTGGCTGTTGGTTGGTGGTGGGGGACCCGTCTCCCCTGTGTGGACGGGCTGAGGGGCCTTGGGAGCCTCTTTCTTGTTCCTGATGGGTAGATATTGGCCGCCCGCAGGGAAGATCATCAACGTGACGCAGGACGGCTCCTTCTGCTACTGGGAGTTCTGTGGCCCCAACGGGACGGTGGAGAAATACTTCAACGTCTGTGTGTCCACCTCAGCACCCTCAACCCCCGCCACGACCACCCCCACCACGACCACCCCCACCACGACCACCCCCACCACGACCACCCCCACCAGCACCACTCCGACCCCCAGCACAGGTAAGGCCCCCTCCCCTGCAGGGGGCCTGCCTTCCCCTGAGCCCGGCAGGGACGGCCCTTCTAGGCAGGCGGGAAGTAATGACCTGTCTCTCAGCTCGGGGCGTGTCCCCCGCCCCCTCCCACATTTCAACCACAGTCCCAAGCCGAGAGCAGGGTGACGGCCACACGGAGCTGCAGGAGCCGGGGCTGGAGGACGCCGCCAGTGCCCTGGGCCCCTCAGCTGGAGTTGTAGCTAGTGCTGAACAGGCCGCGGGTGTATGACAGCCACCGGGAAACAAAACGTGAAAATGAAGAGATTTAACAAACCTCGAACCTGTATAATGACATTCTCTCTCCTCCACGTTTTACCGCAGCGCCACCTTCCTCTTCACCCACGACTGGTAAGTCACGGTAGCAGCTGGTCCCGTGATGCAGGGCGAGGAGCAGCAGAAAGCGTGCCTCCCTCGAGACCCCAATGGCGGGCTGGGCTGGGAGGCCGGACCACCGGCTCAGGGACTGGAGGTGGTCTGTTTTGGTGACCTGATTCCTGATTTGCTGAGCCCAGGGACTCGTGCAGGGGACTTGACCAGCTCTGGGAGAAAACACTGGTCAAGAGTCCAGCCTGAGCCCCGCCAGCGGGCTTCTGCGCTGGGCTGGGTGGCCCTTCCTCGTTCGTTTGTTTGGCTTATGGATTTGAAGGTAGCTGAGGAAGGGGCACTAGGCTGGTGTCTCAGCCTGGGTCTGTCACTGGCGGGGAATGGGGGTCTCGGGTTTTTAGCTGCAGAAAGAGGAGAGAAGTAGAGGGTGGAAGTTTAGGCTCAGCCTGAAGTCTCTGAGCCTGCTCCGGGCCCTTTGGTGGTGATGGGGACAGCTGGTCATGAAGGTCTCTGGGTTCTCTGAGCCTGTTGACCTCCCGAAAGGCGCGCCCCCACCTGACTGGCCAATGCTGGTCTTGCTCGCCTAGTTTCCTGCTGCTCCTGGTCCGACTGGATCAACAACGACCATCCCAGTACCAACAGTGACGGCGGGGACCGAGAGACGTTCGACGGCATCTGCAGGGCCCCCCGGGACATCGAGTGCAGGGCGGCCGTGGAGCCCTTCCTCAGCTGGGACACGCTGGGCCAGAAGGCTCAGTGCAATGTCTCCTTCGGGTTCATTTGCAAAAAAGAAGACCAGTTTGGAAACGGACCTTTTGAGGTCTGCTATGACTACAAGATACGGGTCTATTGCTGCAAGCAGAGGGATGAGTGTCCTACCTCGACCCCAACCACCACCCCGCTGACCACCACCCAACCAGCCACTACTCCACCGACCACCACCCCGCCGACCACCACCCCTACTCCCACCCCGACCACCACCACACAAACCACCACCCCGCAGACCACCACCCCTACTCCCACCCCGACCACCACCACACAAACCACCACCCCGCAGACCACCACCCCAACTCCCACCCCGACCACCACCACACAAACCACCACCCCGCCGACCACCACCCCAACTCCCACCCCGACCACCACCACACAAACCACCACCCCGCCGACCACCACCCCACAAACCACCACCCCGCCGACCACCACCACACAAACCACCACCCCGCAGACCACCACCCCAACTCCCACCCCGACCACCACCACACAAACCACCACCCCGCCGACCACCACCACACAAACCACCACCCCGCAGACCACCACCCCTACTCCCACCCCGACCACCACCACACAAACCACCACCCCGCCGACCACCACCACACAAACCACCACCCCGCAGACCACCACCCCTACTCCCACCCCGACCACCACCACACAAACCACCACCCCGCAGACCACCACCCCTACTCCCACCCCGACCACCACCACACAAACCACCACCCCACCGACCACCACCCCAACTCCCACCCCGACCACCACCACACAAACCACCACCCCGCAGACCACCACCCCACAAACCACCACCCCGCCGACCACCACCACACAAACCACCACCCCGCAGACCACCACCCCAACTCCCACCCCGACCACCACCACACAAACCACCACCCCGCTGACCACCACCCCAACTCCCACCCCGACCACCACCACACAAACCACCACCCCGCAGACCACCACCCCTACTCCCACCCCGACCACCACCCCACAAACCACCACCCCGCTGACCAGTACCCCAACTGCTACCCCAACTACCACCTCACAAACCACCACCCCGCCGACCACCACCCCGCTGACCACCACCCCACAGAGTACCACCCCAACCATTACCTCAACCCCCACCACAACCACAGTGACCCCAACTCCAACACCCACTACCACAGAGACCACCACCCCCACCACTACCCCAACCACCAGCCCACAAACCCCCACCCCGCTGACCCCCACCCCGCTGACCCCCACCCCGCCGCCGACTGTCCCAACTGCAAACACTACAATCACCACGGTCACCCCACCCCCGTGTCTGCCGGACTGCAGGTGGACTGGCTGGCTGGATTCTGGTAAACCGAACGATACCGAAGCAGATGGAGACGTTGAATCCCTTGAGAACGTCTGCAAGAGCGGCTGGGTAGCCAACATCTCCTGCAGAGCCGCCGTGTCTCCCAACACTCCTCTCCAAGAGCTTGAACAAACTGTGGTGTGTGACACCTCGGTTGGGCTTGTGTGCAAAAACCAGGACCAGAAGCCAGGGGGAGCCACCCCGACGCCTGCCTGCCTCAACTACGAGATCAACGTCTATTGCTGTTTTGTTAAACCTCACTGTGTCTCCACACCATCGCCGACCACTACCCCTTCGTCATCTACCACCCGATCAACAGAGATTCCAAGTCCTACCACTACAGAGACCCCAGCTACAACAACCCCCACAGCTTCAACTGGGACTCCGATGCCAACCTCTAGCACCACCTCAAGAGAGACAACAACCACCACACCAACAACCACAGTGACCCCAAGCCCGCCATCTACCACCACAACAGAGACTCCAACCCCAACACCCACCACCACAGTGACACCACACTCTCCATGTCTGCCAGACTGCGGATGGACTGGCTGGCTGGATTCTGGTAAACCAGATTATACCAAAACAGGCGGAGATGTTGAATCCCTTGAGAACGTCTGCAAGAGTGGCTGGGTAGCCAACATCTCCTGCAGAGCCGCCATGTTTCCCAACACTCCTCTCCAAGAGCTTGAACAAACTGTGGTGTGTAACACCTCGGTTGGGCTTGTGTGCAAAAACCAGGACCAGAAGCCAGGGGGAGCCACACCACCTGCCTGCCTCAACTACCAGATCAACGTCTACTGCTGTGTTGCTCAACCTGACTGTGTCTCCACACCATTGACAACCTCTACGGAGACCCCAGGCTCATCATCTACCACCCCAACCCCAGCACCCACCACCACAGAGACCACCACCCACACCACTACCACCACCACAGGGACCCCAACCCCAACACCCACCACCACAGTGACACCAAGCCCGCCATCTACCACCACAACAGAGACTCCAACCCCAACACCCATCTCCACAGAGACCACCACCCCCACCACCACCACAGAGACCACCCCCCCCACCACCACCACAGAGACCACCACCCCAACCACAACCACAGAGACCACCACCCCCACCACCACCACAGAGACCACCACCCCCACCACTACCACAGAGACCACCACCCCCACCACCACCACAGAGACCACCACCCCCCACCACCACCACAGAGACCACCCCCCCTACCACCACCACAGAGACCACCACCCCAACCACAACCACAGAGACCACCACCCCCACCACTACCACCACCACAGGGACCCCAACCCCAACACCCACCACCACAGTGACACCAAGCCCGCCATCTACCACCACAACAGAGACTCCAACCCCGACACCCATCTCCACAGAGACCACCACCCCCACCACCACCACAGAGACCACCCCCCCAACCACCACCACAGAGACCACCACCCCAACCACAACCACAGAGACCACCACCCCCACCACCACCACAGAGACCACCACCCACACCACTACCACAGAGACCACCACCCCCACCACCACCACAGAGACCACCACCCCCACCACCACCACAGAGACCACCCCCCCAACCACCACCACAGAGACCACCACCCCAACCACAACCACAGAGACCACCACCCCCACCACCACCACAGAGACCACCACCCCCACCACCACCACAGAGACCACCACCCCCACCACCACCACAGAGACCACCACCCCCACCACCACCACAGAGACCACCCCCCCAACCACCACCACAGAGACCACCACCCCAACCACAACCACAGAGACCACCACCCCCACCACCACCACAGAGACCACCACCCACACCACTACCACAGAGACCACCACCCCCACCACCACCACAGAGACCACCACCCCCACCACCACCACAGAGACCACCCCCCCAACCACCACCACAGAGACCACCACCCCAACCACAACCACAGAGACCACCACCCCCACCACCACCACAGAGACCACCACCCCCACCACCACCACAGAGACCACCACCCCCACCACCACCACAGAGACCACCACCCCCACCACCACCACAGAGACCACCCCCCCTACCACCACCACAGAGACCACCACCCCAACCACAACCACAGAGACCACCACCCCAACCACAACCACAGAGACCACCACCCCCACCACTACCACAACCACAGGGACCCCAACCCCAACACCCACCACCACAGTGACACCAAGCCCGCCATCTACCACCACAACAGAGACTCCAACCCCAACACCCATCTCCACAGAGACCACCACTCCCACCACAACCACAGAGACCACCGCCCCCACCACTACCACCACCACAGGGACCCCAACCTCAACACCCACCACCACAGTGACACCAAGCCCGCCATCTACCACCACAACAGAGACTCCAACCCCAACACCCACCACCACAGAGACCACCACCCACACCACTACCACCACCACAGAGACCCCAACCCCAACACCCACCACCACAGAGACCACCACCCCAACCACAACCACAGAGACCACCACCCCCACCACCACCACAGAGACCACCCCCCCAACCACCACCACAGAGACCACCACCCCAACCACAACCACAGAGACCACCACCCCCACCACCACCACAGAGACCACCACCCCCACCACTACCACAGAGACCACCACCCCAACCACAACCACAGAGACCACCACCCCCACCACCACCACAGAGACCACCCCCCCTACCACCACCACAGAGACCACCACCCCAACCACAACCACAGAGACCACCACCCCAACCACAACCACAGAGACCACCACCCCCACCACTACCACAACCACAGGGACCCCAACCCCAACACCCACCACCACAGTGACACCAAGCCCGCCATCTACCACCACAACAGAGACTCCAACCCCAACACCCACCACCACAGAGACCACCACCCACACCACTACCACCACCACAGAGACCCCAACCCCAACACCCACCACCACAGAGACCACCACCCCAACCACAACCACAGAGACCACCACCCCCACCACCACCACAGAGACCACCACCCCAACCACAACCACAGAGACCACCACCCCAACCACAACCACAGAGACCACCACCCCAACCACCACCACAGAGACCACCACCCCCACCACCACCACAACCACAGGGACCCCAACCCCAACACCCACCACCACAGTGACACCAAGCCCGCCATCTACCACCACAACAGAGACTCCAACCCCAACACCCACCACCACAGAGACCACCACCCACACCACTACCACCACCACAGAGACCCCAACCCCAACACCCACCACCACAGAGACCACCACCCCAACCACAACCACAGAGACTACCACCCCCACCACCACCACAGAGACCACCACCCCCACCACCACCACAGAGACCACCACCCCCACCACCACCACAGAGACCACCACCCCAACCACCACCACAGAGACCACCACCCCAACCACAACCACAGAGACCACCACCCCAACCACCACCACAGAGACCACCACCCCCCACCACCACCACAGAGACCACCACCCCAACCACAACCACAGAGACCACCACCCCCACCACCACCACAGAGACCACCACCCCCACCACTACCACAACCACAGGGACCCCAACCCCAACACCCACCACCACAGTGACACCAAGCCCGCCATCTACCACCACAACAGAGACTCCAACCCCAACACCCATCTCCACAGAGACCACCACTCCCACCACAACCACAGAGACCACGGCCCCCACCACTACCACCACCACAGGGACCCCAACCCCAACACCCACCACCACAGAGACCACCCCCCCTACCACCACAGAGACTACCACCCCAACCACAACCACAGAGACCACCACCCCAACCACAACCACAGAGACCACCACCCCAACCACAACCACAGAGACCACCACCCCCACCACCACCACAGAGACCACCACCCCAACCACCACCACAGAGACCCCCACCCCCACCACCACCACAGAGACCACCACCCCAACCACCACCACAGAGACCACCACCCCAACCACCACCACAGAGACCACCACCCCCACCACTACCACAACCACAGGGACCCCAACCCCAACACCCACCACCACAGTGACACCAAGCCTGCCATCTACCACCACAACAGAGACTCCAACCCCAACACCCATCTCCACAGAGACCACCACTCCCACCACAACCACAGAGACCACGGCCCCCACCACTACCACCACCACAGGGACCCCAACCCCAACACCCACCACCACAGAGACCACCCCCCCCACCACCACCACAGAGACCACCACCCCAACCACAACCACAGAGACCACCACCCCCACCACCACCACAGAGACCACCACCCCAACCACAACCACAGAGACCACCACCCCCACCACTACCACAACCACAGGGACCCCAACTCCAACACCCACCACCACAGGGACCCCAACCCCAACACCCACCACCACAGTGACACCAAGCCCGCCATCTACCACCACAACAGAGACTCCAACCCCAACACCCATCTCCACAGAGACCACCACTCCCACCACAACCACAGAGACCACTGCCCCCACCACTACCACAACCACAGGGACCCCAACCCCAAAACCCACCACCACAGTGATAACACACTCTCAGTGTCTGCCGGACTGCAGGTGGACTGGCTGGCTGGATTCTGGTAAACCGAACGATACTGAAGCAGATGGAGACGTTGAATCCCTTGAGAACGTCTGCAAGAGCGGCTGGGTTGCCAACATCTCCTGCAGAGCCGCCGTGTCTCCCAACACTCCTCTCCAAGAGCTTGAACAAACTGTGGTGTGTGACACCTCTGTTGGGCTTGTGTGCAAAAACCAGGACCAGAAGCCAGGGGGAGCCACCCTGACGCCTGCCTGCCTCAACTACGAGATCAACGTCTACTGCTGTTTTGCTCAACCTAACTGTGTTTCCACACCGTCGCCGACCACTACCCCTTCGTCATCTACCACCCGTTCAACAGAGATTCCAAGTCCTACCACTACAGAGACCCCAGGTACAACAACCCCCATGGCTTCAACTGGGACTCCGATGCCAACCTCTAGCACCACCTCAAGAGAGACAACCACCACCACACCAACAACCACAGTGACCCCAAGCCCGTCATCTACCACAACTACAACAGAGACTCCAACCCCAGCACCCACAACCACAGGGACCCCAACCCCAGCACCCACAACCACAGGGACCCCAACCCCAACACCCACCACCACAGAGACCACCCCCCCCACCACAACCACAGAGACCACCACGCCCACCACCACCACAACCACTGTGACCCCAAGCCTGCCATCTACCACCACTACAACAGAGACTCCAACCCCAACACCCACCACCATAGTGACCACAACCCCTACCACAACCACAGGGACCCCAACCCCAACACCCACAACCACAGGGACCCCAACCCCAACACCCACCACCACAGAGACCACCACCCCCACCACTACCACAACCACAGAGACCCCAACTCCCATCACCACCACCACAGGGACCCCAGCCCCAACACCCACTGGCACAGTGACGCCAGGCTGGCCATCTACCACCACCAGCACAGCTGTGGGGCCCTCTAGCTCACCACTGACCCCGACGTTGACAATGCCGACGGTCACTCCAGTGGGAGGCTCCACCCTTCCAGGTACTTGGGCACCAAGTGTGGTTTGTACTCTTGGTTCTTCCTCTCATCAGGGGTGCATCACAGCTCCTGGGAGTTCAGACAGGTACCTCCACTCTTCCCAGGGAATGCAGTTCCCAGGAAGGTTTTAGAAGGGCTCACTGGCCGTTCCACCAAGACCTACGGCCAAGAGTTCATGGAGGTGCTGACCCTCAGCCTGTCCTGCCCCCACGGGATGTCTTTCCTTGGGCATGGCTGCCCGTGGCCAAATCCTCAGCCTATAGCTGTATGATGGGTTCTGTGGGCAAAGCCCCCCTGCGGGAGCCACCAAAGGACTTGGGGCCTCGTGGGGAGTTGAGGCTGCTGGCCGGGCACCCTGGGAGACCCTCCTCTGTCCCCCCCACTCCCACCGGTGCTTCCGCACTGGGGCTTCAGGGGCCAGTGGCCAGCCCCTCCGGGTGGAGCAGCGTCCCGTGGTAGCCTCCCCATTACACACCCCGGGGCCCATGGGCCTGACGCCCCTTCCAGCCCTGAGGCCTGGAGCTGGGACGTGGATGGGAGGCCTCCACACCACATGCCACACCTCCAGGGGGCTGCCTGTGTGTGTTTGCTGCCATGCCGCCTGTGCGCTGAGAGGAGTGGACCCCCTCAGCCCTCTCCACACCCTCCATTCTTACAGGCTCGCCGACCCCGGGTCCCACCTCCTCGAAGACCACCCCCACCCCTGGATCCACGACGGGGCCACCTTTACCCAGCACAAGCCCTACCTCCAGCCCCACGTCAGCAGGACGCCCGTCGACCACGCCAGAGTCCACCAGCACCTGGACCTCCAGTGTGTCCACCTCCACTGTGACCCCAGGAACCTCCCCCCACATTACCATGAGCACCAGTGGGGTCAGCCCCTCCCCCATATTTCCATGCTGCTTCTTGAATGAGACCTACTACGCCCCAGGTATGCAAGCTCTTCATTCTGATTCAGCAGCTCAGGCTGGTGGTGCTCTGGGTTCCCGGTGCTTGGGGGTCACAGTGAAGGTCTGCACTGGGAGCTTGCTTGGGAAGCTGGGTGCTGGGCCTGGGTGGATGTCTCCATGGCCGGCCCCACATGCTGCAGCCACAAATCGGGGCAGTGGGAGGTGTGGGCTTCTCTCTCGTGGCCTCTGGGGGAGCTAGCCTCAGTGCTCGGGGTGGCGTCAGCATTGGTCTCTCCCCTTGCAGGCGAGCTGGTGTACAACGGCACGCATGGAGACACGTGCTACTACGTGAACTGCTCGCTGGGATGCACGCTTGAGTTCTTCAACTGGTCGTGCCCGTCCACACCCTCCCCAACACCCAGCCCGTCCACACCTACCACCCACGAACGCAGCACATCCAGCACCCCACCCTCCAGGGTCCCCGGGTGCCCGGACTTGGATCCTCCCAGGCAGGTCTGTGTCTGTGGCGGCTTTTGTCCCCTCTGGCATCTAAACCCCACATGCTGCCTTCCTGTAGGTCATGCCCCTGCCTCTGTGCCCCACACCAGCCCGTCAGGCCAAGGCTTCAGGCAGCCTGCTGGGCGCAGGGTGTGCGGGGGCCGTCCTGCCTTCTCCCCCTGGCTGGCTGCCCTCCTGGACAGGGTCGCCCTTGGCTTTCAGCCTCCTGGGCAGGGCCTCGCCAGCATGGCCCAGCCCTCCCGTGTGGGCCAGACCGGCCGCGCCCACCCCGCGTCCTTCCCGCCCCCGCAGGAGAACGAGAGCTGGTGGATGTGCAACTGCACCAGGGCCACGTGCAAGTACAACAACACCGTGGAGCTCGTGAAGGTCAAGTGCGAGCCCCCGCCCATGCCCACCTGCACCAACGGCCTCGCGCCCGTGCGCGTCGAGGACCCCGACAAGTGCTGCTGGCACTGGGAGTGTGACTGTAAGCCCGACGCGTGGGCACCCCCGCCTGCTCCCCGGGGTGCTGCAGACCCCAGGCTGTCGTGCTGGCTTTGGTGGCTGGGTGCCCGAGGAGTCAGGCCCCCGTCGGGAGCGGTTTCTCCTGCCTCCTGCTGGCTCCTCCTCTCGGCCAGGGTCCAGGAAAGGGCAGGGCTGGCCTGGTGGAGGGTGGCCACCACCGAGAGTGGGGCACAGAGGAGGCGTCGGGACTGAAGCTGGGCCGCTGTGGGCCGAGGGGCACGTGCCCTCTCGGGGCCCAGATGCCCTGAGTGCCCCGGGAACCAGACTGCAGGGCCTTCCGCAGTTTCTGCTTGCCCTTCCCACCCGAGCCTTGAGCATGTCCTGTCCCCGTCCTGCCCCCAGCTGGGGGTGCGGCACGGGCTCACCCCACTTCCTCCGCAGGCTACTGCACGGGCTGGGGGGACCCACACTACGTCACCTTCGACGGGCTCTACTACAGCTACCAGGGCAACTGCACCTACGTGCTGGTGGAGGAGATCAGCCCCCGGGTGGACAACTTCGGGATCTACGTCGACAACTACCACTGCGATGTCAACGACGAGGTGTCCTGCCCCCGCACGCTCATCGTGCGCCACGAGACCCAGGAGGTGCTGATCAAGACCGTGCGAATGATGCCCATCGCGGTGCAGGTACGCTGGCGGGGCGGGCGTCCTTATGCAGCGGGAGGCTGGGCTGCCCCCGACCCAGAGCCAGGCTTGGAGAGGCGCTCCGAGGACACATCTCACGGGCCCTCTGGAGGCCTTCAGGGCCCCTTGACCTCCGCTGCTCACCCCCTACCACTCACCCTGGACACAGGTCTCTGTAGCAAGTGCCCCCTCCCTGAGGACAGGGGCTCTCTACACACCACGTAGGGAGTCCTACCCACTTTCGGGGTCCCCAGGCCTCCAGGGGGGACCGTGAGGACGGTGCCCCTGCCACCTGGCCCCTGGGATTAGTCAGGACAAGGATCTGGCCCAGTGTGATGGGAAGGAAGCGGGGAGGGGGAGGGGTGGTTTCCATGGCTCGCCCCACCCCCTGACCCCTCGCCCCGGGGTTCCTGCCGCAGGTGCAGGTCAACAGGCAGGCCGTGGCGCTGCCCTACACCAAGTTCGGGCTGCGGGTGTACGAGTCGGGCATCAACTACATGGTTGACATCCCCGAGCTGGGCGCCCTTGTGTCCTACAATGGCCTCTCCTTCTCCATCCGGCTGCCCTACCGCCTGTTTGGCAACAACACGAAGGGCCAGTGTGGTGAGCCCCTGGGGGAGGATGGCCTGGCAGGGGCTGGCTGCGGGAGCTGCTCCCCAGGGGTGGCTCTGCACACTGCTCAGGCCCCCACGGGCCCCCGGCCGCGTCTGGGTCTGGCCCCTGTGGGAGGCCAGTCGGAGCCGCGTCTGTGCCCTTAGGCCCGGCCAGGGGCCCTCCAGGGACACGGGCTGGAGCAGGGGGTCCTGGGGGCTTGCCCTGCTGGACGGCCGGGCCTGGTGTGTGTTCACGTGGCCTCCCCACCCACACAGGCACGTGCACCAACACCACCTTGGATGACTGTGTGCTGCCCAGCGGGGAGAGCATTGACAACTGCGAGATCGCGGCTGACTCCTGGGTGGTGAACGACCCCTCCAAGCCACGCTGTCCCCACACCGGCTTCACCACCAGGCGCCCGACCACCTCGCCTACAGTGGGCACCAGCAGCTTCCCCACGAAGGGCTGTGCGTCTCCGCTCTGTGAGCTCATCAAGGACAGGTGATCCGCTCTGGAAGCCGCACTCCAACCTGGTCTGCCATGGAAAGGCCGCTGGCGCTGGGCCTGGGGCTGGGAAGGCAGATGGCAGTCACAGCGGGGCCAGGACTTGGGCTCCTGTAGGGTATCCAGGGCCCTTTGTGACTCCCCCCATCCTGTCTCTCCTGCCTCCTGAGATGGTGCAGTGTCTGCTGAGCTTGAAGGCTGGGGTAGGCCAGTTGACCCAGGATAGAGTTAGCATCCATAACTGATGTTGGGGAGGGGATTTTGGGCTTAGAGAGGGGGCCAAAACTGGTATCAGTGGAAGTGAGCCCTTCACCCCCAGAGGTGTGTGCGTGGAGGCCAGGACGGCCCCTGCTGGCCTTGCTGGGGGACCTTGGCACCTGGTGACCACTTAGACACAGACCTTCCCTCTCTAGGGGCCGAGCACAGTGCTCTTCCTCTGGCCTCAGTGCTGGCAGCCATGGCCTCAGGCCAGCCCGGGCCCCCGAGGCCAGCCCATGCCCCCGAGGTCAGCCCGGGCCCCCGAGGCCAGCCCGTGCCCCCGAGGCCAGCCCGGGCCCCCGAGGCCAGCCCATGCCCCCGAGGTCAGCCCGGGCCCCCGAGGCCAGCCCAAGCCCCTGAGGCCAGCCTGTACCCCTGAGGCCAGTCCTGATGATCTGCTTCCACTCTTAGCACATGGGCATTGGTCCGGTGGTACAAGCTGAGCTGGGCCCCCAGGGGGTGCAGCCCAGATGGAGGTGCCGGGCAGGGCGACGTGAGAGGCTGGGGGCACCAGCCGGCCCGTGACATGCATCCCTCCTCCACAGCTTGTTTGCCCAGTGCCATGCCCTGGCGCCCCCCCAGCACTACTATGAAGCCTGCCTGTTCGACAGCTGCTACGTGCCCGGCTCGAACCTGGAGTGTGCCAGCCTGCAGACCTACGCGGCTCTGTGTGCCCAGGAGGGCATCTGCGTGGACTGGCGGAACCACACTGGCGGGGCCTGCCGTGAGTGCCCTCCTGCCCCACCCCAGGCTCAGCGGGAATCGTGGCTGGGTGGGGGGCCAGACCGCCTGAAGACTGGCTGTGCTAACCCCTGTGGGGCTGGACCCCTGCCTCCTGGCTCGGCACAGCATGAGGGGCTGAGGCCGCGCTTGGCCTGTGTGGGACGGGGTCCTATGAAGGGGCTGGGCGGCGGTCAGTGGGGGTGGGGTGGGGGCCCAGGCCCTTCCCTCTGACGCTGCCCTTCCCCAGCGGTGACATGCCCTGCCCACCGTGAGTACCGGGCCTGTGGCCCCACGGAGGAGCCCAGCTGTAAGTCCAGGTCAGTCACGGTGGAGGCGCTGGGACGGCTGGCTGGCCCTCTGTGCTGCTCTGGGCAGCCCTGTCTGGGCCTGGTGGTCCCACCCGTCCCCACACCTGTCTCCTGATGCCCTCCTCTAGCCCCTCCCAGCCGAACAGCACGCGCCTGGTGGAAGGCTGCTTCTGCCCTGAGGGCACCACCAGCTACGCACCCGGCTTTGACGTCTGCGTGGACCTGTGCGGTAGGCTGCCTGCCATGTGGCCTCTGCCCTCCCCTTCCCGGGGCTGAGCCCAGCGCCTGTGGCAGGGGCCTGAGCTCACAGGGCCTGTCTCCTCTCTCTCCTAGGCTGCGTGGGGCCCGACAACGTGCCCAGAGAGGTAGGCCACCCCCTCGGTGCCGGGGCTAGGCCCTCCCATGAGCCCTGCATTTTGGGGGGCAAGATGGGGTGGAATGAAAACCTGGGGCCTTCGGAGGTGGAATAATGAGTCCTTGAAGTCCTGGAAGGTTGAGCCAGTGCGGGGCCCATCCACCCGCCCCTCTGTGCGTCCGCCTGCCCGCCCCGCCCATCCGCCCACTAGCCCCGGATGCTCTGGCTATACCTGCGGCCCGTCTTCCCTGTGGCGTGTCTCCCGCACATGGCTGGTTCTTTAGCTCTGCTCTGCGTGAGCCCCGCAGACACACCTGGTGCCTCCGCCACGTGCCAGGCCTGTGGGCCCACGGGAGCAGGTCCCAGCCGTGGTGTGAGTGTCCTCCCCAGAGCCTGCCCTGGGCACTCGGAGGTGGGGAGGGCTCGGGGTTTCCCGCCGGCCGCTCGGTGGGCCACACGGCACGGTGCTGTCTTGCGCTGACCGGGGCCTGCTCCCCCTCCCCTGCAGTACGGGGAGCACTTCGAGTTCGACTGCAAGGACTGCATCTGCCTGGAGGGCGGGAGCGGCATCATCTGCAAGCCCAAGACGTGCCAGCCGGAGCCCCGGCTGGAGTGCGAGGAGGATGGCACCTACCCGTTCACGGAGGTGGACCCCGCCAACACCTGCTGCAATCTCACCTCCTGCAGTAAGGCCGGCGGGGCGTCCCTGGACTATAGCATATCCAGCCCTAAATGGGGCTTGTTTCTGGGCAGTAAGGCCCCGCCGGCGGGCGTCCCTGGACTATAGCATATCCAGCCCTAAATGGGGCTTGTTTCTGGGCAGTAAGGCCCCGCCGGCGGGCGTCCCTGGACTATAGCATATCCAGCCCTAAATGGGGCTTGTTTCTGGGCAGTAAGGCCCCGCCGGCGGGCGTCCCTGGACTATAGCATATCCAGCCCTAAATGGGGCTTGTTTCTGGGCAGTAAGGCCCCGCCGGCGGGCGTCCCTGGACTATAGCATATCCAGCCCTAAATGGGGCTTGTTTCTGGGCAGTAAGGCCCCGCCGGCGGGCGCGGTGGCCGGGCTCTTGCGTGGTCCTGGAGGCTGGGGCCTCAGGCGTGTCTGTGGGGGTGTGGGCGCTGGGCAGGAGGGGGTTGAGGGGGCCCAGGCCCAGGGCCTGCCCTGCCCGGGGCAGCATCCGCACGCTCACCGGCGTGTCCCCACTGCCTGCAGAGTGCAATGCTAGCCTGTGCAGGGAGAAGCCCCCGCTGTGCTCACTGGGCTTCCAGGTGAAGAGCGAGATTGTGCCCAGGAGGTGCTGCCCCCAGTACTCGTGTGGTAGGTGGGCCGGGCTGGGTGGGAGCGAGGCCTAGGGTGGGCAGGGCTCCAGCTGGGTGTGGGGGGCAGAGGACGGCTGAAGGGGCCCCTGCCTGGGGGCTCAGGGTCTGCCTGGAGGAATCACCCAGCCCCATGCCCCCACGCTGTCCACTGGCTGTGCATCCGCCCCGAGGTCCGGCAGGACAGTCTGACCCTTGTTCTGGTTCTTTCTCCCAAGTGCCCAAGGGCGTGTGTGTGCTGGAGCACGCCGAGTACCAGGTGAGCCCTGCTGGCCGTGGGGAGTGGTGTGGGGGCGAAGAGGGGCTTTGGGGGCAGGGTCCTGGGCAGGCTCGGCTGGTGGGGGCCCCCCTCCCGGTGACAGGGGGGCGTCCTGGAGGAGGGGAGGCGCCGCGTGGGCCCACCTCACCCGCCCTCCCTGTGCCCAAAGCCCGGCTCTCCAGTCTATTCATCCAAGTGCCAGAACTGCGTCTGCACCGACCGCAGGGACAACGCCACGCAGCTCAACGTCATCACCTGCACCCACGTGCCCTGCAACACCACCTGCAGCCCGGTGAGCAGCCCCGCCCCGGCGCGCTGGGCCCGCCCACCTCACGCCCCGCCCACCTCACGCCCCGCCCCGGCGCGCTGGGCCCGCCCACCTCACGCCCCGCCCCGGCGCGCTGGGCCCGCCCACCTCACGCCCCGCCCCGGCGCGCTGGGCCCGCCCACCTCACGCCCCGCCCCGGCGCGCTGGGCCCGCCCACCTCACGCCCAGCGGCCCTTCCTCTTCCCACGCCAACCCCCCGGTGTCCCGCAGGGCTTTGAGCTGGTGGACGCCCCCGGGGAGTGCTGCAAGAAGTGCCAGCAGACCCACTGCATCATCACCCGGCCCGGCAAGCAGAGCCTGGTCCTGAAGGTGCGGCCCCCCCACCCCCTCCGCCCGCAGGGCCGAGAACGTCCTGCCTCCCGTCAGGACACCTGTCGTGGGGTTTTGGGCCCTCTGGGTGGCTTCTCCAAGTCAGGCCACCGCTGTGGGACATGGACCATCTGGGGACTGTGGGCCGCGGGTCCCTGGGCCCCTCCTGATGTCACTGGCTCTGCAGCTCTGGGCCTATGGGCTGCACTTGGCAAGGTGGCCAGGGAGCAGCCTGGAGGGCTCCCACCAGGCCTCACACAGAACCCCCCCGACCCCGACCTGCAGCCTGGAGACATGAAGAGTGACCCCCTGAACAACTGTACCTTCTTCAGCTGCGTGAAGATACACAACCAGCTCATCTCATCCGTCTCCAACATCACCTGCCCCGACTTTGACCCCAGCACCTGCGTCCAGGTGAGCAGGCCCGTCACTCCTGGAGTGGGGCCCTGATATCCCTGGGGGGCCGGGCTCCATCGCAGGACGTGGCAACAGCTGCAGGCTCCGCTCTGGGCCCTTCTGCAGGAACTGCCCCTTCCACCCTCTTGGCAGGGGGCACTGTCACCTTGGGGGGTCTGGGGTCCCAACTGTCTCTCCTGCCCCCTAGGGCTCCATCAAGCTCATGCCCAATGGCTGCTGCAGGAAATGTGAGTGTGGGGCTCGGGCGGGCGGGCCCTGTGGCCCAGGCCTGGCGGGGGCTCCCTCTGGGCCCCTTGAGGGGAGGGGGTGGAAGGGGATGGTGCCCCGGGAGCCCTGTCCCCTCTGTGCCACTCCCGGCTGGACACTGACTTTGAGGACATCACCTGGGGTGCCCAGGAAGCCTGAATCCCTTCCAGGAGCCCATGACGACCCAGCTTGCTTGAGGGCCCTGGAGTGGGTGGCGGTTGGGAAGGCAGGAGGAGGCCGTGAGGGGGGCAGGAGGGCCGCAGAAGGCGGAGACCCCCTCCCAGCCTCTGCCTCTCTCCCCAGGCGTCTCTCGCAATGAGACCAGCATCTCCTGTGCTGCCATCCCCGTCGTGAGGGAGATTTCACACAACGGCTGCACCGCGTTGGTCTCCATGAACGACTGCTCTGGGTCCTGCGGGACCTTCGCCATGTGAGTCCTGGGCGCCGGGGCCTGGTGGGGGCAGGGTGGGGGAGGCCGTGCCCGCCCCGCGGGCGGCGGACCCTGAGCCCGCCTTCCCGCAGGTACTCGGCCGAGGCCCAGGCGCTGGACCACAGGTGCTCCTGCTGCAGGGAGCAGCGCACCAGCCAGCGGGAGGTGGCGCTGCAGTGCCCGGGCGGGGGCACGCTCCGCTACACCTACACGCACGTTGACAGCTGCCTGTGCCAGGACACCCTGTGCGAGCTTCCCGCCCAGCGCAGGGCCCGGCGCTCCTTGCCCCTCGGGGTGGCCCCCGGGCGGGGGTGAGGGGAGGGCCCGGCCCCCACCGTCCCGTGTCCCCTTCCCACTGATCCCCTCAGCTGCCTCGCCTTCTGAGCTGACTTTCTCTCTGGAAGTATTTATTTTCTGAGCCTTTGTTCGATTCTTTGCTTTCCAAAATAAACTTGGGCAGAGACGCCGTGCTGGTGTGCTTCAGTAGTGGCTGGGGGCCTGGGTGGGCTGCTGGGCACAGCCCAGGTCTGGCCACTTCCAGGGGGGTGCATGGGACCTGGCCACCAGGCTCTGCACATGGGACATGGGGGAGGCTGTACTCGGATGCCTGTCCTGCCCTTGGCGTGCACAAAGCCCTCGCTGTGCGTTCAAGATGCTGGAGGCTACCCCTGCGGGAGGCCCTCCGAGCCTGAATTTGTGAAAAAGGAGCCACTGAGCTGCGTTTGCACCTGTTTGTGTGCATGTGAGTGTGTGTTTGCCTGTGTGACCTGTGTGTGAGTATGCACACATTTGCATACATGTGTGTGAAATGCCCTTCCTCCTGGGGGAAATAGACACAAGCCTGGTCCTGAACCACGCCCCACCTGCTGCCAAAAATGACAGAAAGTGACCTTATGGGTCCGCCTGGGCCGCCGTAAAGCATTTGGCAGGGCCGCCAGACCCTTCAGACCAACGTGACGGAGCTGCAGGGGGCTCTGGGGACCTAGGCTGGAGGCAGCCCTGTGTGTGTCCACATGTTCACCTGCCCACGCATGTCCGCGTGTGTCCACCTGCCCACGTGTGTCTGCGTGGGTCCACTTGCCCACATGTGTCCATGTGTGTCCACCTGCCCATGTATGTTGCGTGTCCGCCTGCCCACGTGTCACGTGTCCACTTGCCTGTATGTGTCCACCCTCCCATGTGTGTTGGGGAGCTGCTTTGTGAGCTGGCCGAGCCGCCAGAGTGGGAATTCTAGGGAGGGACCATCTGACTCTTTGTGGCCGAGGGCAAGGCTGGTGGCCAGGGACCCTGAGGCTGGGAGGCGGCCGGGTGCCCGGGCGCCTGGGCTGAGGACCCTTGAGCACAGCACCACCTGTGGGCATTGTTGGAGGCCTAAGAGGAAGGTGCTGACCCCCTGGTACGGCCCCTAGTACCCTTTACCCCAGACACCTGTCTGCCACATTAACGCCTGAATGATGGATGGGTGCTGGGAGAAGCTGCCCTGGGGCCAGCAGGCTTGCCCAGGGCAGACCCAGGCCCCCTGCTCCATCCACTGCCCTCTCCTCGGCCGGACGGTTCCCTCCCGGCCCACCCCTGATGGACACCAGGTCAGGACCCCACAGCAGCAGCCCCAGCCCGGGTCCTGGCTCCCAGTGACCCCAGGAGCTCACACAGCTGCTGGCCCTGCCCTGTGGACTCCTGGGCGGTCAGTGGGCCTGGGTTGGCCTTGGAGCTACTACGTCCCTCCCTGGAGCAGAAGTTTGCTAAGGCAATGGGGGCTGCCCGCCCAGCTGCATGGCCATGGGGGGTTCTGGGAGCCTCGGAACCACCCCTGCACCTACCTCAGGCTCTGAGCTCTTCCTGTGCCCGGCCTGGCTGTGGGGGCCGTGAACTCTGGAGGTGGATGCTAGCCCCGCTCGGCAGCGCCAGCCCTGGGGCCTGCGGGACAGGAGTCGGTGGCGGGAGCTGCGGCCTGTGGGGCAGGGGGGCCTCAGTCTCTGCCCAGCGTCCGCCTTCTGGGGCCCCTGAGAAGTGGGGGCTCCCAGGTGACCGGGCAGGGGTGGGCTGCACTTCTGGACCCGCTAGTTTAAGCCCAACAGCCCTGGCTTGTCTCTTCCGGACACATGGGTTTCATGAGGTTTTGTTTGGAAGGAGGTTTTTGGCTTAAAAACATTTTGATGACCATTAGCAGACGATCGTGGAGGCAGCAGCCCCAGGCCCAGAGAAGTCAGGGGCTGCCTCCGCCCCACCCATGCTGGACAAATGAACCAGAGAATAGCTGAACATATGGACGCACGCCTCGGTGACCCCAGGCTCCCCCGGGACCCCAGCAGGGGCAGGGAAGGGTGGAAAGTAGTGGGTGCTAAGCCACTTCAGGCGTGTCTGACTCTGACTGGAGAGTGGCCCTCCAGGCCCCTCCAGGCTCCTCTGTCCATGGAATTTCCCAGGCAGGAAT
The DNA here is from genome assembly GCF_019923935.1 of Bubalus bubalis. Lineage (NCBI taxonomy): Eukaryota > Metazoa > Chordata > Mammalia > Artiodactyla > Bovidae > Bubalus > Bubalus bubalis. The sequence goes on along the minus strand of NC_059161.1, from coordinate 131,781,393 downwards.
CCTGGAGCGTGCGGCCATGCCCTCCTCCAGGGGACCTTCTCCACGCAGGGCTGAACCCGCACCTCTTACGTCTCCTGAATTGGCAGGTGGCTTCTTTACTATCAGCGCCACCTGGGGAGCCCAGGCGGTGGTATCCGTTCATTACCTTGCTTTTCTCAGGTCATCTATTTCTGCCCCCACCCCCATTTTTTGGTGAGGGCTCTGAGGGTCTGCTCCCCGCCACCAGTGGGCAGCGACCCTGCCCCTCTGCTCTGGGGGCAACTGCCTTGGCCCGCCCACCAGGCTCTCGAGCAGAACTGTGATGGGGAAAGGCGTGAGATGGTAGATGTTCCCCACCGCCTGCGGCACCCAGCGTGACGCCTTTGGTAAATGGCGGCTTCCTGGCAAGAGCTCTGGGGAACAGGACCCCCCCTCAAAGCCCCTGCAAATGGCCCACCCAGCTCACAGACATGTTGGAGGGTTGTTGTTGTCCAGTTGCTCAGTCATGTCTGACTCTTTGTGACCCCATGGACTGCAGCACACCGGGCTTGCCTGTCCTTCACCATCTCCTGGACTTGGCTCAAACTCATGTCTGTTGAATCAGTGATGCCATCCAACCATCTCATCCTCTGTCGTCCCCTTCTCCTCTTGCCCTCAATCTTTCCCAGCATCAGGGTCTTTTCCAATGAGTCGGCTCTTCACACAGGTGGCCAAAGTATTGGAGCTTCAGCTTCAGCATCAGTCCTTCCAATGAATATTCAGGACTGATTTCCTTTAGGATGAACTGGTTGGATCTCCTTGCTCTCCAAGAGACTTTCAAGAGTCTTCTCCAGAGCCACAGTTCAAAAGCATTAATTCTTTGGCGCTCAACCTTCTTTATGGTCCAGCTCTCACATCCATACATGACTACTGGAGAAACCATAGCTTTGACTATACACACCTTTGTTGGCCAAATGATGTCTCTGCTTTTTTAATACACTGTCTAGGTTTGTCATAGCTTTTCTTTTAAGGAGCAAGTGTCTTTTAAATTTCATGGCTGTAGTCACCATCCACAATGATTTTAGAGCCCAAGAAAATAAAGTTTGTCTCTGTTTCCATTTTCTCCCCATCTATTTGCCATGAAATCATGGGACTGGAAGCCATGATCTTTGTGTTTTGAATGCTAAGTTTTAATCCAGCTTTTTCACTCTCCTCTTTCACCTTTATCAAGAGGCTCTTTAGTTCCTCTTTGCTTTCTGCCATTATGGTGGTGTCATCTGCATATCTGAGGTTATTGATATTTCTCCTGGCAATCTTGATTCCAGCTTGTGATTCATCCAGCTCAGCATTTCATATGATATACTCTACATGTAAGTTAAATACGCAGGGTGACGATATACAGCCTTGAGGTACGCTTTTGGAACCAGTCTGTTCCATGTCCGATTCTAACTGTTGCTTCTTTACCTGCATATGAGTTTCTCAGGAGACAGTAAGGTGGTCTGGTGTTCCCATCTCTTGAAGAATTTTCCACAGTTTGTTGTGATCCACACAAGCAAAGGCTTTAGTGTAGTCAATGAAGCAGAAGTAGCTGTTTTTCTGGAATTCCCTTGCTTTTTCTAGGATCCAATGGATACTGGCAATTTGATCTCCGATTCCTCTGCCTTTTCTAAATCCAGCTTCCACATCTTGAATTTCTCAGTTCATGCACTGTTGAAGCCTAGATTGAAGGATTTTGAGCATTACCTTGCTAGTGTGTAAAATGAGTGTAAATGTGCAGTACTGAACATACTTTGCATTGACCTTATTTGGGATTGCAATGAAAACTGACCTTTTCCAATCCTGTGGCCATTGCTGAGTTTTCCAAATTTGCTGGTATATTGAGTGCAGCACTTTAACAGCATCATCTTTTAGAATTTGAAATAGCTCAGCTGTATTTCCATCACCTCCACTAGCTTTGTTTGTAGTAATGCTTCCTAAGGAATCAAGATTGCTGCAAGAAATATCAACAACCTCAGATACACAGGTGATACCATCCTATGGCAGAAAGTGAAGAGGAACTAAAAGAGCCTCTTGATCAGGGTAAAGGAGAGTGAAAAGCTGCCTTAAAACTCAACATTCAAAAAACTAAAATTATGGCATCTGGTCCCATTACTTCATGGCAAACAGATGAGGAAAAAGTGGAAACAGTGACAGATTTTATTTTTCTGGGCTCCAAAATCACTGTGGATGATGACTGCAGCCATGAAATTAAAAGACACTTGCTCTTTGGAAGAAAAGCTATGACCAACCTAGACAGAGTACTAAAAAGAAGAAACATCACTTTGCTGACAAATATCTGTACAGTCAGAGCTATGATTTTTCCAGTGGTCATGTATGGATGTGAGAGCTGGACCATAAAGAAGGCTGAGCACCAAAGAATTGATGCTTTTAAACTGTGGTGTTGGAGAAGACTCTTGAGAGTCCCTTGGACTGCAAGGAGATCCAACCAGTCCACCCTAAAGGAAATCAGTCCTGAATATTCACTGGAAGACTGATGCTGATGCTGAAGCTGCAATATTTTGGCCATCTGATGTGAAGAACTGACTCATTGGAAAAGACCCTGACGCTGGGAAAGATTGAAGGCGGGAGGAGAAGGTGACGACAGAGGATGAGATGGTTAGATGGCATCACTGACTCAATGGACATGAGTTGAGCAAGTTCTAGGAGTTGGTGAAGGACAGGGAAGCCTGGCATGCTACAGTCCAGTGGGTTTCAAAGAGTAGGACATAACTTAGCAACTGAACAATAAGACTAGAATGAAATATTACTCATTTGTTAAGAGATATTGATCAAAAAAGGCAGCAAACATCAGATTTAGTGCTGGGGCTTTAGAATCACCCCATGGAAGGCCTGGTGAGTGTGTCCTGCACCGTCCAGCATGCCCCTCGGGCCCCGGCAGGAGCACCAGGAACACGTTGCGGGGTGCCCCGGTCTCAGCTGAGGGTGAGGGTGAGAGGAGCCACCGGCCAGGCTGGAGTGGCCCTGAGCCCCTCATCTCCCGTGTGGTCAGTCCCACCCTGGACTCAGCTGGCTGGGCCGAGCCCACAACCTGTGACCAGGAGGGCGGAGCAGGGACCCAGGGCCATGACCCGGCTTTGAGAGCCTCGAGGTGCCTATTGACCCTCGGGACTTTGCTCATGGGGTCGAATCAGATCCCGTCTCTTTAAGGCTCTTCTGGCCACTGCCCCCCGTGCCCCCTCCCCCCTGCCACCTGCTGGTCTTGGAGAGAAGCTCAGAATTTCCTCCCTGGGCAAGGGGTTCACGTTCCCCCTTTGTCCTTGCAGGCTGTCTTGGGCTGAGCTGTGTCCCCAGTTCATAAACAGGAATCCTGACCCCAGCCCCCAGATGTGAGTATTTGGAGATAAGATGGGTTAACGTAAAATGGGGGCTTCCCTGGTGTCTCAGTGGCAGAGAACCCACCTGCCAATGCAGGAGACCCAGGTTCGATCCCTGGGTTGGGCAGATACCCTGGAGAAAGGAATGGCAACCCACTTCAGTGTTCTTGCCAGGGAAATCCCATGGACAGTGGAACTTGGTGGGCTACAGTCCATGGGGTCGCAAGAGTCAAAGAAATGGCTGAGCGACTAATAAATGAGGCAGAAGGTAAAGTGAGGTCACCAGAGTGGACCCTGACCTCACAGGAGGACATCCTTATAAGGAGGTCAAGACACAGACACACAGAGGAAGGGCCACGTGAGGATGCAGGGAGGAGACGCCGTCTGCCCGGGAGAGAGGCCTCAGGAGGGCCAGCCCTGCCCCCGCCTGGGTCTGGGGTTCCAGCCTCCAGGACTGGAGACAGTCAGCAACAACACTGTCGTCCAGTCACGCTGGGAAGCAGCCTCCAGGAGGAGTGGACAGGGCGCTCAGGGGCCACGGGCTTTGGGGCCATCGCCTGTTGGCGTTCCCACTGAAAGCCCACCCCCTGCACGGCTGGGAGGTGTGACCAGCGGCTCAGAGACCCCAGCCCAGGGTGAAGCAGCTCTGTCCAGGGACAGTCTTGGGGGGGGTTGGGTCGGCTGTCACTTCGTCTGACAGGCATCTGAGCCAGCCGAGACGGGCCAGCAGCCTTGGGGATCACGCCGCTGTGTACGCAGCACCCCACCAAGCGGACCCCCGAGACCCAGGCTGGGCTGCCGGGAGATGGGGTGGTGGGGGTGAGGCCGGGGCTGCCCCAGGTCCCCTCCCCGCCCTCCCGGCCTGGTCCTGCAGCAGAAAGCGCCTGCCCTGTTCCTCGGGAGCACTTCTAAGCCCCGAATCCCCCTCTTCCAGGGTTGGGGTGCTGTCCGCCAACCGCTGAGCCAGGCCCCACGACCAGCCTCACACATTCTTTCTGCCTCATGACTGCGCCCTCTGCAGCCAGGCTGCCTCCTCCTGCACTCTTGGGTGGGGCGTTGGGGGCGGGGGGGGGATGTTGTAGGGCATTTTCCAGGCCCAACCCCCTTGGTGTCCGCAGGCCTATATAACGAGGCCCCAGGGAGATTGGGGGCCTTCACTTCCTGGCGTCGCAGGCACCCCCGCGGTGGCCTGGGGCCCGCGGTGTCCTGTCTACTCGGCCTTCCCGGTGCTCCCGGCGTCTCCAGGGCAGTGAGTGATCAGCGCATCTTCCCTCTTCCTGCTTGGACGTGGGCTCTAGCTCCAGCTTCAGGGTGGGCCGTGGGCTGAGACTCCTGTGACCCTCTGTGGCCCCTGTGCCCGGCCAGACCCTTCCCTGGGGGCCTGGATGCCGCCCCTGTGTGGCCTCGGCCCCCTGGCACCCACCCCTCAGCCCTGCCTGAACTGCCTCCGTTATAGTCTGCAGAGTCGACCCTGCCTCTGCCTGAAGACGGGACCCCACACAGAGAGCCGGGAGGTGGGGCAGTGTGCCCCCTGCTTAGCGTCAGCTTTTAAGACCTTTCCTGCAAACCAGTCTCAGGTCTCCGGGGTAGGGGGTGCGGTGTCCCCTAAAGATGCCAGTGCCCACAGCGGCCTCCTGTCTGAAATCTGGGCTCAAACAAGACCAGCGCTCAAACAGCAGCTCTTGGCCAAACCACAGGCCTCTCAGTCCTTTGGCCTCTTGGCATGAGGTGGGCTGAGCTCCAGGCCACGGAAGTTTACCCAGGGATGGGGAGGTCTCCTGCCTTCCCCTCCGGCAGGAAGCGTTGGCACAGTTCACTGATAAGCTGGTCAAAGGCTCCCAGCAGGGCTGGGTGCTGGCTGCACCTTTGAACCAGAGGGCCAGTGCCCGGTTTCGTGGGGGACAGCTGTCCCTTCTGGCACTTCCCCAGAGGCCATCCAGGGGCAGCTCCAGCCACTGCCTGGAGCCCATCAGAGGCCTTAGGTCGCTGCAGACATGGGGACCAGGGGTGGTAGTGGGCAAGGTGAGCGGCCCGCTGGCCACGAAACCCGCGTGTCTGGAGTTCTGATGGTGGCTCACATGGGTCGAGCTCTTCCTTCTGTTTGGCCGAGGGGTTTGGCAGCGAGCGCTCCCAGGGTGTCACCCCCGCCCCTGTGCTGGCTTCTCAGCATCCACGTGTCTGCGGGAACTCTTCCAGGACCAACCGGCAAGCTCGAGGGTTGTTTGGTGCCCTCGAGCTGGAGCAATAATTGGCCTAAATATCAGATGAAATTCAGACTTCTTCAAGCATTTAAGTAGCTGACTTGTTGGAAAAGACCCCGGTTGCGAAAGATGGAAGGTGGAAGGAGAAGAGGCCGACAGAGGACGAGGTGTTTGGGTGACGTCACTGAGTCAATGAACCTGGGCAGACTCAGAGACGGTGAGCGATGGGGAGGCCTGGTGTGCTATAGCCCATGGGTCACAGAGTCGGGCACGACTTGGCAACTAAAATACAGCAATCACAACGCCTTGGTCCCGTAACCAGTGGGCGTGGAACTGCCAAGTGGGCCCTGATGCCCTCTCCCCCGCCTCCTTATGACTGAGGTGTGACGGGGCCTTGGTGATGAGAGGCTTGAGGAATCTGCCCTCCCAAAAGGTCCAGAGCCCCCCGGCACTCTGCTAGGTCCTTCTGGTTTCCCTCTCCATCTCCCCTGTTTTTATGATTCGTGCTGAGAGACGTAAGGGGAACCCTTTGCACTTGAGATTTGCGCGTGTTGTATCAGAAACTCGTTCTTTCTGTTACCGGGCGCTGCCGTGCTGTTGTTTGACCAGGATTGCTTGTTCCTCCTACTGTGGTGGGCATAGGTTACCCCCGGGCCATGGGTGAACTATGTCCCCCACATCCACGTGTTGGCGTCTGAACCCCGAGTCCCTCCCAGTGTGACCTTATTTGGAGATGGGTCTTTTCAGAGGTGACATAAGGTCATTGGCTGGGCCTTATTCCTGTGCGATTATTGTTTATAAAAGGGGGAAATGTGGAGACGGACACACACCAGGGAGGACGGATGCCATGGGAAGGTGAAGCCAGAGGTCGGGGTGATGCTTCCACATGCCAAGGATGCGGAGGCTGCCGAAGACCAGAGCAGACCCCCACAGCGGAGGGCGAGAGCGTGCCACTCCTCCCTTTAGAGCCTTGGGGGGCAGCCCTGCAGGCCTCCAGGACGGAGCGAGTGAACTTCCGCTGATCAAGCTGCCCGCGTGGGGCGCTCTGTGCTGGCTGCCGGGGATGCGGCCATCCTTGGTTCCGGGAGACTGTGGATAGACAATCACCCCTCAGGGTGTTCCGGGAGACTGTGGATAGACAATCACCCCTCAGGGTGTTCCGGGAGACTGTGGATAGACAATCACCCGCAGGGTGTTCTGGGTGACTGTGGATAGACAATCACCCGCAGGGTGTTCTGGGTGACTGTGAATAGACAATCACCCCTCAGGGTGTTCTGGGTGACTGTGGATAGACAATCACCCCTCAGGGTGTTCTGGGAGACTGTGGATAGACAATCACCCCTCAGGGTGTTCTGGGTGACTGTGGATAGACAATCACCCCTCAGGGTGTTCTGGGAGACTGTGGATAGACAATCACCCGCAGGGTGTTCTGGGTGACTGTGGATAGACAATCACCCGCAGGGTGTTCTGGGTGACTGTGAATAGACAATCACCCCTCAGGGTGTTCTGGGTGACTGTGGATAGACAATCACCCGCAGGGTGTTCTGGGTGACTGTGGACAGACAATCACCCCTCAGGGTGTTCTGGGTGACTGTGGATAGACAATCACCCGCAGGGTGTTCTGGGTGACTGTGAATAGACAATCACCCCTCAGGGTGTTCCGGGCGACTGTGGATAGACAATCACCCCTCAGGGTGTTCTGGGTGACTGTGGATAGACAATCACCCGCAGGGAGTTTGGTGGTGCAGCCCCCACCTCTCTTGGAACCGCTCCGATACCCCGGTCCCCAGGGCAGCCTCTGAGCCCGGG